>NC_136995.1:17864783-17962283 GCF_032717465.1 Coenobita brevimanus
CTCCCTTTCCATCCTGTGCCTCTTGCTTCGCAAGTACGAGTGTTGAAATGTGCCAATGTTCTGAGGGATAGGAAGGCAGTGGTTGAGGGTGATGATGATGACGTAGTTGCCATATCGCTTGTTATTATTATCATTATTGTTGCCGTAGGTTCATTTGTTGCTGTTGTTGCCATAAGTTCATTTGGACGTGAACCTAGTGGATTGTAGGCTGAAGATGCCCTTCACCTTCAGTCCACGATTCGCCTTTCAAGGGACAGAGAGAGAGAGAGAGAGAGAGTTGAGGGGTGTTTAGTATAACCTGGCAGTTCTGCGGTCCAGTCATGTTGTGCCACCACTGGAAGGCACCTCCCTTTAGCACCATACCCAACCATGGCACTGACAGCCACCCACTCTGCCAGTCACCAGTGTTTTAACGCATACCTTCCTCCCTCTCTCACTCCATCCGTTCATTACTCTTATTGCATTACACATCACTTCATGCAGTCGTCACCTTATGCTTCTTGTCATTAACTCTTTCCGCCCTCCCTTCCCTCCTTCATTACCCGTATTGCATTACATATCACTTAACGCATCACATATTACTTGTCATTAACTCTTTCCCTCCTTCCGTTCATTACTCTTCTTGCATTAACTCTTTCCCTCCTCCTCTTCATTACCCTTCTTGCATTTCTCATCTGTGTACATTCATCATATGCGTCTTGTTAGTAACGCCGTCACTGCAATGTATAATTTTCTTTTTAATTTTGGCTAGTTCAAGACGATTAATCATGGGTTAGGAACGACAGTTTGCACTGAAGGGAAGATAATGCTCTGAGTGAAATGGTGTAAAATTGACTAGAGTTAGCCTCAGTGTAACAAAAACGACGTTAAAATGGTGAATGTATTAATATACCGTAGTAAAAGTGGTGATTGTGGTGACATGAGTTGGGTGATTACCGTGGTCAAATACGGTCTAATTAGTCTCATTGGTAAGGCAACGTTAAGTAACTAAATACAAGTAACGTAATAATAAATAATTTCTCCATAAGTGGTTTCCAGTTAATATAAAATGTGTCCTATGATTTTTGCATATTACTAGGCGCAGTAAGTTGTAATGAGCTCTTGACAGGGCTTATGGATGTTGTAAAGGAACAGTTGACCAGAACTACACATTATTTAACCGATGCTGAGGAGAGGCGCTGAAAAAATGAATAAAGTTAGATAAATAAATAATGTATCTCCTGTTGTGCTTGGTCGTAAAAATACATTATACGGTGTGAGCTTTATGGCGTAACAGGTGTATGCTGCATTAACCCTTTTGTCCGATGTATTTTGTATTTAATAGATCACCAGACTGTTTTCTTAGGCAGTGGGAGGCAGTTGTAGTGGTGACGAGATTAATGAAGTGTGTATCTATCGTCTTCAGTTCGATAGATCTCTCCTAAGCAAAAGAAAATGGGTGTCAATGCAGCAAGAAAACTCGGTAAACCACGTCACCGGAATGAAGGGTAGGTAGGGTGGGTGGTGGAATGGTTAGGGTGGGTGGTGGTGTGGTTGGGGTGGGGCTTGGAGTGATTGGGGTGGGTGGTGGAGTGGTTTAGGTGGGCCGTGGAGTGGTTGGGGTGGGTGGCATAGTGGTTGGGGTGGATGGTGGAGTGGTTGGGGTGGGTGGCGTAGTTGTTGTGGTGGATGGTGGAGTGCTTGTGGTGGGTGTTGGAGTGCTTGTGGTGGGTGGTGGAGTGCTTGTGGTGGGTGGCGTAATGGTTGTGGTGGAGTGGTTTAGGTGGGTATTGGAGCCTGGGTGCCACTGCCAGGTGTGCCAGGTAATTAACACAGCCCCGGGGTGCTACCACACTGAGTGCACGGGGCAAAGGGTCTCTCTCTCTCTCTCTCTCTCTCGTCTGTATTTATAATAGGGTAAATAGGCTTTTGTTTTTGTACTAAAGACCGTTTCCCATTATTCCCTTCATTGTACATCGTCTTATCCATTTTAAACATCAAATTACTGATGTCGTCAACCATCATACTATCTATCTAACTACTCACCTACTTCTATCTGTCTGTCTTTCTGTCTGTCTATTTTGTTCACCCTTTCCTATCATTCTGCTTCCTCCATTGTGTTACGGTGTTATGCATTCTTTTTTTTTTCGTTTCTTATTTTCCCCTTTCCCTCTTCTTTGATTGTCTCTGATAATATCCGTGCAGTAAATATCACCTGAGGGAGGGGGTTGTCTTGAATATCAGGTACATTTATCTCTTTATCTGCTTCTCATTTTTATTCCATTATTTTATATACACCGTTTCACTCTTCATTATCTCGTAGGTTTTGAACAGTGCCTCTCCCTTCACCAGCTTCATTGATTTGTTTTGAGCCAGTTAGTAGCATTTCTTTTTGTACTCAAAATTTCGGTATCTTCATTAATTTTCATTCGTTCGTTTGTTTTATTTTTTTTTCTATTTTCCTTGTTTTTCTTCTTTCTCTTTTCTATACATTATCCCTTTCCTTCTCTTTATGGTGTCTTTGCCCTCATTATTTCTCTCGACTCCTTCTCCCTGCAAAAGTTAGTCTCCCTCAGATTAGCAAACATTTCAGCCTGATCTCGTGTTGTTGTCCTGCCTCTCCCTTGCCTCCGTCATGCCTCTCTTTCTCCTCCCGTTCTCCCTTCTCCCTTTCTTCTTCAGTGTCCACCTCCGTTCCCTCCTACTGTACTGTCCATCCTTCCTTCTTCCTGCCTGCCTGCCTGCTATTTATGTCCCTCGTTTCTTTTTGTCGTTCCTCCTTCCTGCATCTCTGGCTCCATTTGTTTTTTCTTCCTGCCCTTTTGTCCCTTCTTCCTTTCTTTCCTACCTCCTTCCTGCCTCCCTTTCCTTCCATCCATCCTTTCTTTCGTCCCTCCTTCCTGCTTCTGTCCTTCCTTCCTTTCTTTTTCTTTCCTCTCCCTCTTTCCTTCTTTTGCTCTCAGTCTTTTCTGCGTCACCTTTTCAGATGTTTCGTACTCTTATTACTTTAAGCCACGATTTCTGTGCCTTTCCCTATTCATTTACTCCCTCATCTTACTCAGTTCCATTGTCTTTTTATTAATCAGCCCATTTTTCACTAATTATACCAGCAATGTTATCCTTTCTAAAATCTTTAACTTGTGAATCTCTTATCCTGGCTACTTTATTATTATTATTATTATTATTATTATTATTATTATTATTCACTCCTTTACCCTAATGAGGCAATGTAATATTCCTCAACTGCAGATAGCCTATTACTCTCACTTCATTTCCTAGTTCCAACCCACTCCTCTTTTCAGCCTTCACCTCCAACTGCTTTACCCCGCCCTGGCTCCCGTCCCTCCTCCTAGCCCAATATCATCACCTTTTTTGCGAATTACGTCCTTGTAGAGTTTAATCAAAGTTGGCGCCGCCTGGGGGTTGCAAGATGGAATTAGTTTTGGCGTAAATTCTCGGATCCGATTGTCAGCCCCAAGGTTATGTTTTTTTTTTATTTTTTATTATTATATACGGTACCTGTGCTGTTATTCCAGCTTTGAACTTATTGCTTGCCTTGTGTTGTGCTTGATTTATGGTGTATTGATAGACACGTCAGCCTTTCACTGGAGTTACCTTAGTATTACAAAAACTTAAGGAAAAAGGAGAACTGCAGTAGACACGTGGACCCATACAAAGCAGCTCTTGTGAAGCGAAATATGTCAGTGCGAAAGACAGCCCCCCCCCCCCGACCCCGTTCTCAACGAACTGTACTGTCCAATCGTATGCTGCAAGATAAAGGTGAGAAGGAGCGCGTGACAGCAAGGAGAGGCTGAAATGGAAATACGGTACTGTAGAAAAGAGAAATATACTGTAACACTTGTGGTACGACAGTTTACCAGGGGATTGAGTGGTAATAAGTCTGGAGCTCCAGTTCATTGGCTTGCATCGTTATTGTGTCTCAGTTTTTGCGACCCCCTCAGCCCAACGACGTCTCATCTGTAGGATAAAATCGTTTGGCGATGGTCAGAGAGAGAGAGAGAGAGAGAGAGAGAGAGAGCGTCCTTGGCGCGAAGGAGAAAGTAGTATCCATTTGACTTTAATGATCTTTCTTTACCTCCATCTTTCATTCCTAATCATCTTATTGTTCTTGATTATATTCATTCTCTACCTTGATCTCTGCCTTATCTTCCACCTTCTTCTATCCTTCCCCCTCATCCCCCGCCTCCTTCTTCCCTTCCCCCTCATCCCCCGCCTCCTTCTTCCTCACCTCCATCCCCCGCCTCTCTGTATAGGTAGTGGAAGGAGGGGAGGGGAGGATGATATAAATAATTCATGTCCTGATTCAACCCAGCCTTCACCTTGCCAGACGAGTGCTTGGCTAACATTGACTTTAATTTGCGGGGAGGTTTCGAGGGGAGGCGGGAGGGGAGGAAGAGAAAACGATGAAGGGAAAGGAATGAGGAGATAAGGAAGAGAGAAGGCAGATATATTAACAAGAAGGAGCACTCAGAGAGCACAACACCTGCGCCTTAAAACTGGTCTAAATACTGAACATTTGATTTTACTCTGTGACCTTGACCTTCAAATGATTATTCTCAGTCATAATACATTTTACTTGCCTGAAGTGAAGGAGCGTTGTGGTGTGGATGTGGATGTGATTGGAAGCGTTAGGAGAAACACACTGAGGTGGTTTGGCCATGTAGAGAGGATGGAGAGTGAGAGACTGACGAGGAGTGTGTGTGAGTGAGATGGAGGGGGGAGAGGAAGGGGGAGGCCAAGGATGAGGTGGAGGGATAGAGTGGAGAAGTATATGAGAGAGGGGGGTGTGAGCTGAGAGCAGGGCAATGAAATGGCAGGGGACAGGGCGACATGGAGGCGATTTGTTTGTGGTCACCCCTTACGGGATTAAGGCGTCCGGGAATATATAGATAGATAGATAGATCATCAACCCTTCCACCAAATTTTGTCTAAATCAGATGAAAACTTTTTTGTTCATTAGACTTTGCCATGTGCACCTGACCTTTGAACTATTGGTCTAAAAGTTGAATCATTCTTGGTTGACCCTCAATCCTTTCGCCAAGTGTGGTCCGAACTAAATCAAAACCTCTTGAGTTATAGGGACTGGCATTTATCCTTGCCCTGTGACCGTGACGACCATTGAGGGATTGTTATGAGAACTGAATCCCTTCGTCCTTGTTTTACCTTAAACACTCCCACAGAGGTAGGTTTTAATCAGATAAAAACTGTTTAAGTTGACCTTGCAGTGTAACCTTCACCTTTGACTTATTCTTAGAAGTACTGTCAGTCCCTTGGTTGACCTACAACATTTCCACCAAGTTTAGTTAAAATTGGCTAAAAACTTTTAAGTATTTTGCTCACACGCGGGTCGGCCTTTGACCTTGTCCTGTGTCATTAAACTTTGATTGGTCAAAAACTGAATCCCTTCGTTCTTCCCCTTTTGTTCAGAATTGGATCACAGGTGTTTAAGTTGAAAGTGAAGGCAGACTGGGAAAGGTAGGGAAGAACAAGAAAGGAGAAAAAGACCAGTTAATGAAGGAAACAGAGAAGAAGGAAAAAGGGGGAAAGAAGGAGGGGAAAGAAGTGGAAGATAAGGGTGAAGCAGATAACATGGTAGGGAATGACAGGAACAGATAAAGAAGAAAAAGAAATATTATGAGGGAAGACGAAAAGAAACTAAGAGTGTAGTAAAGCAAAAGTAAAAGGAATTGGAAAAGGATAAAGTAAGATGAACAGCGAGGTACGGAAGGATAACGATATTGCGAGTGATAAAAAATTGCTTAATGATGACGGTAAGTGAAAGGAGAAACAGAGGAGATCCAACGCCGTGTCACCATTAAAGAGTGCATGCAAGCAGAAAGAGGGGAAGGGTTGTGCCTGAGAGATGAGGGACAGAGGGCAGGAAATGAGGAAAAGGGAGTAAAAGGAAGCAGGAAGGGAAGGGGAAGAACAGAGGACAGACGGAGAGAAATAAGAGGAAAAAGAGGGAGAGAGAACGGGCATAAAGAGAGGAAGTACAGAAGATGAACTAAAGGAAATTATAAGAGAAGGGAGAGAAAATGTCGAGACAAACGGAAAGGAGTAGAACAAAGGGGGAAGGAAAACAGAGACAAGAAGAGAGATGAAAGAGAGAGAGAGATAAAAGACAGAAGACTGACGTAAAGAGACAATTAGGGAAGGAGAAGAGACACAGACGAATAAAAATGAGACAAGGAGGAAAGGAAGACGAGATATAATTGAAAGAAAATGGCGTTATCAAGAAGAGATAAAGGAGGGGAGAAAACATACGGTAAACGAAGAGAGAGAGAGAGAGAGAGGGGGGGGGGGAGAATCAGTGTATTAAGGGTTGGAGAAGTGAGGGAGAGTATAAGGGATAAGTGGTGAGTTATGAGGGAGGGGAGGCAACGAAGGGGATGATGGAACACATTATACCAGGGTTATGAAGTAGAGAATAGGTGTAGAGAGAAGGGAGAAAGAGGTGGAGAGGGAGAGGGGATGAAAGGTGGAAGGGAAAGGAGAATAGGGAAAATAAGAAAGAGGTAAAGTAGTCGTAGTAGAGAGAAGACATAGAAGAAGAGAGGAAGGTCGAGGATAGAGAAGGTGATAAAGGGTAGAAGGGAAGAGGATACAGAAGAATGGGGTTGAAACAAAGAAAAAAAGAATCACTGCTAGAAGGAGTCAGTGAGTAGAAGGGAGAGGAGAATAAAAGAAAAATGAAATACGTTCAAGACAGAAAACATAATGAGGTGTGAAGGAGAGAGTGGTGTGAAGGAAGAGGAGAAAAAAAATAAAAAAATAAATATATACTTAAGAAAAAAACACAATGAGAATAGAGGTGTGAAAGAGAGTAATGTG
Source organism: Coenobita brevimanus (assembly GCF_032717465.1). Lineage (NCBI taxonomy): Eukaryota > Metazoa > Arthropoda > Malacostraca > Decapoda > Coenobitidae > Coenobita > Coenobita brevimanus. Next base: position 17,871,618 of record NC_136995.1, read on the forward strand.
AAGGGAGAGGAGAACAAAGGTTAAAGATGTTTACAAGGAAGAAAACATAATGAGAGGAGAGGTGTGAAGGAGGTAATGATGTGATGTGTTGTTTAGGTAATCAGATATGTGCCAGTCAGCAGATGACAGGCTGACAAGAGAGTACCCACCTGACCCTCCTTACCTGGGGGCTGTAGGGACGAACATGGAGGGTAGGACAGGAGAGAGGAGAGAGGAAGAAACAAGTGGTGGAAAGGAAAGGAAGAATGTAATGCTGAGAGAGAGAGAGAGAGAGAGAGAGAGAGAGAGAGAGAGAGAGAGAGAGAGAGAGAGAGAGATTAATTTGACTTTGCCCTATGGTTACTCCCAAACACATGAGCAGATTTTAGTAAGGTCCAGTGCTTTTAGGCAGTATAAGGGGAGCGTCAACCATCCACTCAATGATGCCTTTAGATGACTCTGTACTAAATGACGGACCAAATAGTTTCCTGTAACCTGAGAAAAAAAAAGGATTATAACCAAATGGCGCCTTGTGGACTTTTTTCAGTACCTCATCCTGGGATTTTTTTTTTTCCCAGTATATTTTACCGTTTTCTGTCCTTTTATTCATTATTTTCTTAAGTCGTCTCGTCTCGCCCCCTCGCCTTCAGCTTACCTTAATCCTCTGTTTGTCTTAAAAGATTTTCTTAGGCGGATTTTCTTTCCTGTTCTGCATCGTTAGAAAATGTACAGAGAAGAATGACAAAAATGATACATGACGTCCGGAACCTGTCATATGAAGACAGACTGAAAAGACTAAGTCTGCATTCGCTAGAGAGGGTAGAGTAAGGGGAGACTTAATTGAGGTGTTTAAGTGGATGAAGGGTATAAATAAGGGAGGTATTAGCAAGGTACTTAAAGTGAGCATACAGGATAGAACTAGAAATAATGGTTTCAAACTAGAAAAATTCCGTTTCAGGAAAGAAATCGGCAGAAATTGGTTTGGTAATAGAGTAGTAGACGAATGGAATAAGCTACCTAGTAAAGTAGTTGCTGCCTCTTCCATTGAGAGTTTCAAGCATAGGCTAGATAAGCATATGACTAATAAGGGGTGGATATAGAAAAAAGAAAATCTTATAACCAATACTAATTCATAATTTTTCCTTTTCAGGTTACACTATGATAGTCTCTATTCTCCTTTCACACTTTCCTGTAAAATGTCCACGCCAGTTTTTCTATACGGCGTGGTGTTCTTTCTGACTTCCTGCCGGCTTCGGCTGGAGGGTTTGGAGGGCGGGGGAGAGCCTTCTTCTTTGCTATCCTTATCTCATTCTAGTAGTTCAGTTACTCTTCTAGGAGCTGCCTAGCATGGGCCAACCGGCCTACTGCAGTTATCCTCTCTTCTTATGTTCTTATGTTCTTTTCATCTCTCTCTCTCTCTCTCTCTCTCTCTCTCTCTCTCTCTCTCTCTTTCTGGTTGTACTACACTGTGTTCCTATGTTACATTTTCTTTTGCCATCATGTCGCATATAATCCCCCTTTCTCCTCTCAGCCTGTTTCTCATCCTTCTCTAATTCTTGTATGCACGTGTACCTTTTCTAACATTGACATTTTCTTTTCACGTGTTTTATCCGCTCATCTTCAATATTACTTTTTAGTTATTTTGTTATCTCTGTTACTATTCTCAGTTTAAAACACATTCCTCGCTTTCACTTCATTATTGCTTCTCCTTTTGTAAGAGATACAGGCTTGTTCTTTTTGCTACTCTTGCTATAGTTCCTCACCTCGTTCTTATCTCTTCCGTCTTTATTTCCGTTTATTTCCCCTCTGCTTTCTTCCCTTTCATCAACGTTTCTTCTTCCCTCACGTTTTCATCATCCTTTTTGTTATTTTCCTTCATATTATTTTCGCACTATATCTCTTCCTCTTCTTCCTCGGTCTTACCAGTCGTGGGGATTCTGATTCACACTCCATTTAAGTCTCACGCCGTCCTTTTTCTCCTTGTTGCCCTCACAGCATCTGACTTTCCCTTCATCTCTTTCCCTGCCCTTTTCCCCTTTTCCCTCCCCCCCTCTCTCTCTGTCTCTCCCTCTGTCTGGTAATACATATAAAGATTAGCAGGGGGAGAGAGAAATGAATTGAGTTAAGTAAGGAAAATGAAAAGAGGAAGATTAAATAAAGGAGGAAGATGAAAGGAGGAAGACGAGACAAGTCGCTGACACCAGACAGCAGTAAACTTGCATTTTCTCTTTCCTCCCTCCCTCTACCCTCACCTTGCCTCTTTCTTCCTCCCACTTACTCCTGCCGTACACAAATCGTCTCCCCTATCTCTCTCCTCTTATGTTTCCTTTCCCTGTATTTGCTCCCAACCTTCTCTCCCTTTTCCTCCCTCTCTGTCATCTTCAATTCCTCCTCCTCGTTCCCATCTTGCCACTCTTCTTTCCTTCCTTTTCCCTTCCTCTTTCCTTCTTTACCGCCCTTCTATCCTCTTCCTCGTTTTTTCTTTTCGTCCTCCTCATTGCTACCTTTCCACACTCCTCTCCTCTTCCATTTTCCTTACTTTCCTCCTCCTTTTTCCCCTCTCCCTTCTTTCCTTTTCCTCTATCCCAGCCGCCTTCCTTTCCACCTCCCTGCCATAATAACACTCTTCCTACCCTCTTTTCTTTTCTCTTTCCTCTTTTTTCTTCCCCATCTCTGCCCCTCTTCCTCCTACCTCTCTCCCAGGGCACAGTACCCGGTCAGTACATTGTGGTCCATATTAGGCACTGATGGGTCTCTCTCTCTCTCTCTCTAACACCAACTTTTCTGTACCAAAGCTCTTCAGTTTTAAGTATATATTTCTTATCTCTTCGGTCTTTTTCATTCCCTCTCCCTCCCTCTTTTTCCTTTCGTCTGGGTGGTTATTTCTCTTTCCTTTCTGTGCAACTTTCCAAAATTTCATAACTTTCTATTTTACCCTCTTGCATCATCATTATCATCATCATCATCATCATCATCATTGTCGTCGTCATCATCATCATCATCATCATCATCATCATCATCATCATCATCATCATCATGTTTCCCTCTAAATGGGTCTAAAAACACAAGCGGAAAAGCACAACCGCCGAAAAAAAAAGATCACGTGTCCAGTTGAATTACGCCTAAATCATCACTGAAATCCACACAGCCATATAGTAAAAACAAACACTCGTCATGTGAAAATTAAAACACCAACACCAAAGCTAGCCACCTCATAAAAAAAAGGGGGGAAAAAAACAGTACACACAGCTACACTCATCTGACCCATTACAACACATTCACTGAATTTGTAGCACTTGGTTCACTAATTACACACACACACACACACACACACACACACACACACACACACACACACACACACTAAATTTGTAGCAGTTGGTTCGCCAGTTACAAAAACACACACACACACACACACACACACACACACACACACACACACACACACACACACACACACACACACACACACACACACGTGCAAGTTTATGGATATGAATTTATATAGGCTATTTCAGTGAATACTAATTTTCATTCGTCACTATTCATGTAAATTGCAAAACGCACTGATGCGTTCAAACGTCAGCTGTTAAACAGACCATTAGCTGAGAGAGAGAGAGAAAGAGAGAGAGAGGGGGGGTTTTAGGTATCACTAGTCTAACCACTTCCATATTTCCTGGATTGAATATAATCATCCTCAGGTCCCTGTAACTAGAATTACTGAAACAAAAAGTCATCACACTGTACTGAGCCATTGTAAGTTTTCTCTACCTCGTTTCTCACATGTTTAATACCTCTCTTTTTTATCTTTTCTTAGCTAGTGTCTCCCCTCTTCTATCCCTCTGTCTCTCTCCTGTCTCTCCAATTCTTCCTTTCACCTCAGTTTTTTCACAATTGAATTTTCTCTCCCTCTCCTCTTACCTAACCTTATTCCCTCTCCCCTCCCTCCCTCCCTCCCTCGGTTTCTGTCACTCTGTATTTGCCTTTCTATCCACTTCGTTCACTTCAATTCCCTCACCAAAATTGACCCCAAAAATATGTTCACCCGACGGATCATAGGAAAATTGAGGTTCTGTGATATAATAATTTCCATAGCGCTATTTTAAGGTGATAATTTAACAGCGGATCAAGAGCACCGTGAACACGCGTGGCGGAGGTATGTACTCTATGAAGTGTTGTGGTTAGGTCTGGGTTGTGTGTGTGTGTGTGTGTGTGTGTGTGTGTGTGTGTGTGTGTGTGTGTGTGTGTGTGTGTGTGTGTGCGTGCGTGCGTGCGTGCGAATATGGTGGTGTGTGTAACCTATAAGGATGTGTAAGTATGTGTACGTGTAAGTGTGGGCGTGTGTGGTAGTGTGACCGCGTATTTGGGCATCATGTTGTTACTATACACACACACACACACACACACACACACACACACACACATTCACCAGTCCCTTTCACACCCACACACTTATTCTTCTGCCGTCTGTGCGTTATTCTCGATCCTAACATATTTTATTTAACTGACTAATGACTGGCAGCAATTGATTTATTGCTGACTGTTCAGTTTTTAATGAGGCTGCTTTTCAGTGTCGTGCTTACCTACAAGAGAGAGAGAGAGAGAGAGAGAGAGAGAGAGAGAGAGAGAGAGAGAGAGAGACAGACAGACAGACAGACAGACAGAGACAGACAGACAGACAGACAGACAGAGAGGAGCACAAATGGAATCCAGACATATATAGGTCTTATGGTACTTTTTATGGCACAAACAGCGTAGAAAGCTGCTGGGAGGCGGGGCAGGGCAGAGGAAAAGGTGAAGGTATAAAGGGAAGATACAAAGGGAGGAAGGGTGAAGATGAGAGGAAGTAACATAGCACAAGGAAAGGAGGGAGTTTCCGTAGAGGACAGACTGGAAGAAGAGAGGGAGAAAGGCAGTGTTTGATGTGCGACGAGATTGTGGTGGGTGGATTTGACCGTTCATTGACAGTGGTGACCCATGGATTTAAACAATATAGGATGACCCACCGCGTTTTATTACGATATCCCCGACAAATAAAATGTGTTCATCATTGTTGGAGGGGTACACTATATTTTACATATATGATTATTCAGAAAGCGAATAAAGACGTAAGCTTTATTGTTTTCCAAATAGAAGACATAGTTTACTTGCCACAATGTTCATCACACCGTAAAAAACTCAATCACTAAGTCATAATATTGGCCCAGAACTTTTCACATGATTTTTAGCCATCCTAGCTTCATTTTGTGGTGTGATTTAATGTTGTGGAAACAACCGAAAATTCATGCCTTATATGCGATTTTTTTTTTTGTCTCGTTTTCAGGAAAATTTTGAAATATAATTCATTAAAGTTGGGGAATCAGTGAAGACTTTGACGATGACATACACCATACATACTTAGTTACACATTTTAAAACAATATATGTATATGATGCCTCCTGAATCTCTTAATAATGCAGTGGTACTGCCTACTGCATATGGTCACATATTGTATTGATTTCGCAAGCATTTACCGGAGGGAGCTTACAGTACCCAGCACCACTCGCCTTCCCCCCTCCCCGTGTCCCACCCGCTTGGAGGGCCGTCATTGTCGAAGGTGGTGACCCTTCCATATACACTGGCTTATTACAGACCCTGGAGAAAGAGAAGGATGGAGATGATGATAGAAAGTTGGGAAGTGAAAGGGTTTGAGATAGGGCATGAAATACGAAGGAGACGAGGGACTGGAAGGGTTGAAATGTACAGAGAGAGAATGCACTAATGAAAGAAAGGGGGGGGGGTGAAAGTAAGAGAGAGAACAGAATAGTGGAGAAGGCTTGAGGGAATAGGCTACCGGAACTACAGTGATAGACAGACAGACAGGGAGGCATTAAAGAAATATGTTTGTGGAGGAAGGGGGGAAAAAGCAAGGATAGAAATGGTAAGAGCGAAGAGAATGACGAATATGAGAGAGAGATAAAGAAGGGACTGTGAGTGAAAAAAGAAAGAAAAATAAACATGGGGATGGTAAGAGAGAACAGGAAGAGTATGGAGAAAAGATACCTGTAGCCCCGTTTGGCTCGTTGACCAATATATCGACTAAGATAATAAGAATATCAAAAAGGTGGAAGTGTGACTGAGAGAGAGATGAGAAATGGAAAAACAAAAGAGATGGAAGAAAAACAAGTGGAGGGGAAGAAGGAGGAAGAGAAGGGAGTGGGCAAGGAAATGTAGGAACATTATTTTGGAGAGAATGGAGAGTGATGTGCATGGCTGGGAAGACGTGGTGGAGAGAGTGGAAAGGAGCTGAGGAGAATGTGCAGGAGGAATAAGAGAGCAAAGAAAATGAGAGAGTCGAGGGAAAAGGATAGAGGGAGAAAGTAGAGGGTGGAAGAGGGAGTGAGAAGGATATATGTAGGAAGGGATAGATGGGAGGGGATTAGCTTGATTCGGAAAGAAAGGTGAAGGGATGAGAGTGAAGGAGACGGTACAAAGAAGAGAAGGGATATGAAGATGGGTAAGCGGGAGGGAGGGGAGGAAGTAATGGGGAGATTATAGTGAGGCGGAAAGAATGAGGCAGGAGGGAGAGGAAGAGAAGAATGAAATGAGGTGCAAGAAGTACAAGAAATGTAAGAGGGAACGAACGTGGGCGAGGTGAATATTGCACACATTCACGTATTCACTGTGTTGCAGCAGGTTAGGTTGGTCTGCACTGGGTCATGTTGCAGACTGATAATGACGCTGTTTGGCTCTGGTACGACATGGCAAGGCTGCAGTTGCCAGGAGTGGATTCCAGAAGCTGGGTAATGTTGAAAGCGGCCTAGATGTTGCATGCAAAACAAGGCACAGGCTGAGAGGCACAGTTGGCACTGTAGGTGCAGTTACAGAACATGTCATCTCATTATTACGGTGATTGTGAGCGTAGCGACAATGAAATTGCATGTTATATGTTTGGTACAAAATGACAGTACACTTATTCATCGTATGTTTTTAACATAAACTTAAGGCAAGAACAAAACTTTCACGAATTTTGTTTCTCTGCTGATCTGTCCACGCAGGCAGGGAGGCACACATGCATAGGTAGACACCGCGCGCGCGCGCGCACACGCGCGCACACACACACACACACACACACACACACACACACACACACACACACACACACACACACACACACACACACACACACACACACACACACACACACACACACACACACACACACACACACAGTTTGGTAATGTTGGTGATCAAAAGTTTCATGCATCGTGTGTCATCATCTTGCCATGCGGAGGCTCACACCAGTGTAGGGTTTTAGTGTAAATATGGACCTTTAATAGACTGCCAGCGCCTCTGTCCTCTCTGTTTTATTCCAACTGGAATGTGTAAGGTTTGCCTCTTACAGACACATCAGTCTTCATGTTGGTCGTGTTGGCCATGCTGGCTTTGCCCAAAAGGTGTCACGTCTTGCCCACGGTTGTGAACTAGTTCATAAAGGAAGAGGGAAGTGTAAGAAAAGCGATGTCTGAGAAAGATAAGTAGTATTAGTAGTAGTATTTGCAACTTAGACCCACCTGGATGTGAACCCAGTGGAATGCAGGCTAAAGCTGCCCGTCTTTTGCTTTCCACCATCCACCTGTTGAAGGATTGGGGGGGGGGACTGAGGGACGTTTGTATAACCGGGCAGCTGTACCAGCCAGTCATATCTGTGCCATCATTTGAAGGCATTCCTTTCCAGCCCACTAGAGAAGTAATAATGCCTGTCAATAAAGTCTGCAATAAAACCCAAGACGGCGCCGTGCTGGGTGGCCGCGAGGGAAATGAGTGCGTCACCCGAGTCTGCCGTGTGGTTCATTAGTGTGGAATTTGTGCCAGTATTATACTCATGATCTGACATTATTCAGCTCGTTATTTTTATTTATCAGTCTTATTTCAGCGGAATGCAGTGAGGGGGATACGTTTAGGTTAATGCTTGTCAGCTAGAGATACGTTTCTGTTACTGTAGGTTAGTTTTGGTTATGTGCTGTTAGTTTAGGTTGTGTTAGGGTGTTTGATAAGTGAGCGTGGTCAGCCTCGATACTACGATGACAGCATTTCTTTTTATTGTGCTGCCTTCACATGCTTCTGGCAAGCTTGTGGAACATTTTTCGTAATGGAAGGATTAAGACTACTAAGACTGGGATTGCTTTGAAGAGTCCTGTTATATTAGCCCAGGTGAGGCTGTATACATTTAACCTTATGAAGCTAAAATTCCACGAAGGCATTCATTGCTCCTCCATAAAGCCAACCAATACCTCATCTTTGATTCACTATGCTCCTTCTTCCATTTGTAGCCTATTTCACATAACTCGGTGGCCTAATAATACAGTAATGTAGTTCTGTATTCTTTCCATTCATATTCAAACATTAATCCCTTCTTATAACTCAGTTTTCAAGATTGACGGATGACAGTTTTACGCCAGCTTTAAGTAAAATGGGTGTAGTATCGTCACATCAGCCATGAATAAAACATATATTTCTATCATATTACACTGATTGATTCATACCTACGGTTCTACATAAGACTTTTGTGGTTAAGACGATTTTACAGAACCGAGGAAAGACGCAGGAATGAAAGATATAAATAGATCGGCAGCAGTAAGTAGGTCGTGACGCGTGAGTGTGTGTGGCGCCATCTGTTGTCTGTATGATGGCTGCCAGGCCTAAAAGAGCGGTTTTCACAGTACGTGTTCTGAATTGCATGTAGGTAACACACACACACACACACACACACACACACACACACACACCAATAGGAAATACAAAACCCGACGCCCCCACTGATGCCACCAACACCTGCCAATTGCACCTCAAAAATACGGAGCGATAATTTATTTCTGGCCTGTTAATTACGTGTCAGGTGAGTGTCAGGGGGAAAGTGTGGGGGAGACAGTGTGCGTTTGTGGGTGGGGTGGGGTGGGGGAAGTAGGTGGACAGTGGGGGAGTGTGAGGGAAAGGATGGTAGTGCAGGAGGAGGGGTGCATGAGGGAAGCTGTAATGCAACTCGGGTATATTGTGTTGCGAACCGATGCTGTGTGTGTGTGTGTGTGTGTGTGTGTGTGTGTGTGTGTGTGTGTGTGTGTGTGTGTGTGTGTGTGTGTGTGTGTTTGAAGTTGAGAGAGAAAGAGAGAGAGAGTAGATGGGAAGATTAGGGAGGAAAGATATATAAGGCAAAGGGAGAAAAAGATGGAAGATTGAAAAATTGTGTGGACAGAAAGAGAGAGAGGAAAAATGAGAGAGAGAGAAAGAGCCTTAAACAACAGAACAATAACAAAAACAAATGAAACCAAGTAAAGAATGAGCGAGAGGTGAACGCGAAAAAATTCAGTTGGCTTGAGCAGCACTGAGAAAGACAAATGTGCAACAGGTGTGGTTATGAGATTTGGGGTGAGAGAGAGAGAGAGATGGGGAGGGACGGGATGAAGGGAGGGCGAGATAGAGGGGAGTGGAGGAGGAACGAAAGGGAGGAGAAGTGTGCGGAGTATTGTCAGGAAAAAGATACTTTAGAAAGGAGAACTAGTTATCAATAGACAGCCTGAGTTTCATGTTAGAGAGAGAGAGAGAGAGAGAGAGAGAGAGAGTTACTAAGTACAGTAACATAATCCTAACGAAGTAAATCAATCATCACATAGGTAAACATGTTCTTTAGTCAGAGGTAGCATATAATTCTAGTACAGCATAGATAGAAAGAATAAGACAGGGCGCATAGGAATGAGAACTCGAGTGGGAAAAAAGATGCATAACGAGTCCCAGGTTGCATAATGTTGTTATGGTGGGGGAGGGGATTTGGGGGGAGGGGGGAGAAGGAGGGAAGAGCTGGAGGGGAGGAGGAAATGGGGGATGGCTTGGAAGTGAAGAGGAGGAACAAGCCTGTAAAATATTATAAGTGTGTTGATGGCGGGGGGAGGTCAGGGAGTGAGGGAGAGAGAAATTCAGAGAGAGAGAGAGAGAGAGAGAGAGGAGGAGGAGGAGGAGGAGGAGGAGGAGGAAGGGAGAGAGAGAAGGGGAAAAAAAAAAGAGAGTTATAAAAGGAGCAGAAGAAGATAGATGGAAAATATCATATGAAAAGAAGCAGTGAATATAGTGAATACCAGTAAAGCGGAGTATTTGAGTGTATAATCCTTAGTAGGCTATCTGATTATAAGTAATGATACAAGCAGTAAGACATGTATCCCTGTGCACTTTGTAGTAAATAATTTTCTGATAAGTTATTGGACGTAATATCACTCATGGTTGTCAATTGGCTGTATACATATTATAGTTAACACCATAGTTAGACGATTATTTTTTCTTCTGTAGCTTATTTTCCATACCTCAGTGGCATAATAGGATAATACCACGACTCTGCATCCATTCCATAGCACTTCTTCCTGACTAGCACCATATTGAAGTGTTACGGTAATCTCTTGTTATAGGTCAACAGTGAAGATGAAGGTATTGCAATTTTACGCTTGCTTAACCCTATTCGGTGCACCCCGTATCATTTTTGATACGCCCTAACTAATTTTTGCCAATAAACTCTAGTTTGTAAGCAATGCATGGTCTCAGGATTATTTTCTTGTTAAATTACTGGAAACACCACAAAATAGTGATTCTGAGCGAAAAAACTGGGTTGAAACGAGCGTTTTCTCTAAAATTAACGATTTTTCCCCGTGGAGAGCGCTAAACAAAAAGAAAACGCTCGAAGATGAGTGGAATATCTGGGACCTTAGCCTACGCAAGCCTAACGGGCATCAACACAGCTTCCAGACGTACGATACGTTTCCTATTTTCATTAAAACTACTTTATTTTCTATGTATTATTCATTGTTTTTTCTCTATGACTCCTCATACCCAATGAAATGGTTGTTCGTACACATACACACAGATACACACATGTGCATTGTATTGTGCACACAGATACACACACGTGCATTGTAATGTGCACACACACACACACACACACACACACACACACACACAAACCTCGCGGCTCTCGTGTAGGCGTGCTGGATGACGGTTAGTTAGGCATTAATTAGGGGACGGGGTGGATGTGCCGACGGACGTAGTCATTGCTTTTATTTTCGACTATGTTGACCCAGTCGAAGATTACTTGGAAGAGGTAGTTGGCGATGATGATGATGATGACCTTGCCTTGGATAGAGTAGCTGAGGGCGACGATGTAGATGATGATCAGAATGTTGACAAAATGAAGAAGAGTGGGTACCACTCAGAAACAGAAAGCCACTTGTGAAAAATAGATTAATCAGTTCTTTGGACCAGTGCTTGAACAAACATAATTATGACGAATTTGTCCTGCCACGAGCTCAGGGAATATACCTGCATTTTAGAGAAACCCCAGAGAAAATTAGATATCGGTAAGTCAATATTATGGACCAATCATACAGAAGGTAGGCCTGTTGAGAAGGTATTGCCTAGTGAAGGATGTTTTGTTAGGAGAGGCAAGGTCAGCTAATACAGAAATAATGGCATGGGAGTTGTTTATAACATCTAATATGATTGATGGTATTGTAACCCATGCTAACACAAGGCATAATTACCGAAATTTCTAATACTGACTGCTGAAATACCAACACACGTCAAGATGACTGATGCCATAGAATTGAAAAGCTTTTTGGCCTGCTCTATCCAAGAGGTTTGTTGGGACAAAATAAATATTGCTATAATCGTCTCTTCATGGAAGGGTTTGGTCACCCAATATTTGAAGCCGTCATGTCAGTAAAACGATTTGGTTTCTTACATGCCGACATAACTTTTAACAACATTGATACCAGACACCAGAGATGGGTACACGATCAACATTGATACCAGACACCAGAGATGGGTACACGATCAACATTGATACCAGACACCAGAAATGGGTACACGATCGGTTTGCAGCAATCAGGGAGCTTTTTGAACAGTTCAGTAATTGTTGTTGCTCAGTGTTAGAGCCAGGTGACTTCTTGACCACTGATGAAACGTTGTATGGGTGCAGAACACAAATAGGGTTCAGACTACAATAAGAGCAAACCCGTACTCTATGGCCTCCAATATAAATCTATTAATGCTGTTAGATATCCATTTACCTTTAGGACAGCTGTATATTCAGGTAAACCTGGAGAGCCAGGACCACACTACATACGCGGTACAGTCCCAACAGTGAAAGCTCTGGTAAGTCAGTTACAAGACTCAGTCGACCTTAGAGGTAGGATTATTAGCCTGGATAGATTGTACACCAGTATAGAGTTGCTGGAGTGGCTTCAAACACAAGGTATCTCAGCCTTAGGTACTATAGATTCTACTAGGAAAGGCATACCACCAGAGATAGTCACAGAAAGGGAAGATAGGTCATACCAAGTTTACTGGAAGAAACACGGGGAGGAAATGACACTGAATCCTATGTAACACCCACCAAAAGCAAAGGTAAGAAAGATGTGTTACTTCTGAGCACAGTTTCCCCTATATTAGGCATTACCAAGGATGATGCTTTGTCAAAATCTAGATATATATATTATATATATATATATATATATATATATATATATATATATATATATTTAAATTGTATGATTTCACTAAAGGAGGCACTGACATTATGGATCAGAGAATAAGTTTTCATACAGTACACACTAAATCTAGAAGATGGACAGTGAATGCCCTTGGCTACATTGTCAACACTGCCAGAGTAAATTCACAGACAATTTATTCGTTATATAATAATCAGGACCCAAGATAAATTGCTTCAATCTCCTATGGCTGGCAGTTAGTGAAGGCATTGTGTAATCTGCAAATTGAAAGAAGAAAAGTTCAGGCTTGTGGTCTGACCAGGAATACAATAGCTAAGATGAATCTGATGCTCGGACAGGGAGATGTAGAGGAGGCCGTCCCAGAAGTAACACATGAGAATAGGTCAGGCAAGCAGCACAAGTGTCATTCATGCCTGGAGTCTCTTTATGGTCCAGGATACACTCAGAATCGCCCCAAAGCAAAATCGTCCACGAAACAATGTCAAGTATGTCACAAGCACACCTGTGATCAGAATTGAAATAAAGTATGTATGAAATGCTATAGTAACATGCCCAATCAGTGAAAGTCTTGTTTTGGAAATTAAGAATGAATATGCATGTCTGTGAATATAGATTATGACTGAGTTTACGTTATATACGGATTATATTTTTGTTTAAAAATTTCCTTATATGATAGATGTAAATAGAGATACGGAAGGTGAGGATCTTACAGCATAAGAATCCTCCGGCTTACTTATATTAGTTGTAAGTGTAGAGTAAAAAGGATGTTCGAGTGCGTAGGATCAAATACCGCCGGAAAATACATAGAAGCATAGGCATGGATAGCCCCAAGTTAACGGGCTGTGGGTCACTGAGGGCCCTGTTAGTTAATTGGCACCCGGGATCTTTTAACTTACCAGGGGTCGATGCAACAGGAGGTGGATCAGCTGAAATGAAGCATGGTCTCGCAGTGTAGAGAAGGAGCTGGGGCCTGATTGACTGCTGTCTCCCTTGAAAGCGCCAGGCAAGGCTCTGGACCTAACCCCTCATATCCACACTGTGCCTGTGCATTACCCAGGGAACAGCTTGTTCTCCGGTTACAAGAGATATAGGGTTTAACCAGGAAGCTACAGGCTGCTCTAAGCGATTCAGTAATCCAAAGACTGGCACGTTTCCTGGTTAACAGTCTACTCGTAAGAATTTAATGGTGATCCCGCATGTACGGAGCTTTGGCTGGCAGCTGCATTTTCTCGTGGTGACTACTAACAGAGGATCAAGGGACTGACTTCTGGAGAGACTGACTGGCTGACCGACAAAGGTCTCAGTGATAGGCTAGTGATTGACCAGTGGGAAATTACTAATAAACTGACATCAGGACAGTCTACTGACTAATTTGTCGGTATTTTGGGATTGACTGCCCCACTGAATAACCATTGATTTATACTGTATACTGATGATGTTTTGGGTATAACTATTCATAATTGAATATTTGTTATTGCATTGCTCTGAATACTCCTTGGGGCGTAGCATGAGCAGATAGAGCTACCGTGCCCTTTGAATAATTGGTTATAACTAAATATTTCTCTGTGCCCTTCAATTTTAATTTGCAGTACTCAGATTTAGAAATACCTATATAATATATTGGTGACAACAGATTCAGCCTTCTCAAGGACCTCCTTCAGCTGTAAGGAGTGAGAAACAGGTAGACCTTTATTAGACAACAGAGGGGCAGGCAGAATAGGAGGTAGGTAAGGCACAAGGCTGTTGATGTGGAATTTTGCATTTATTATGCAATATGTATGCCTTTTCAAGCATTTATCTCCCGTACATCTACCGCCTTCTGCCTTATCTACCTCCTGTACTCCCCGGCCCTTTCTCACTCGCCATCCATTTGTATGATAAAGGTCTACCTGTTTCTCACTCCTTAGTTATACGTGAAGTGGGTCCATGAGAAGGTCGAGTCTGTTTTGTTCTCACGAATAGATTATATTTCACACACCAACACAATCCTCACAAACCACCACAGACCTCACACACGAGCACAGTCCTCACACACCACTACAGTCCTCACACACCACCACAGTCTTCACTCACCAACCCAGTCCTCACACACCAACGCAATCGTCACACACCAACACAGTCCTAACACACCACCAGTCCTCACACCACCACTGTCCTCACTCATCAACACAATCCTTACACACCACCACAGTCCTCACACACCAACACAGTCCTCACACACCAACACAGTCCTCACGCACCAACTCAGTCCTCACCCCACACGTGTAAAATTAATAAGAATAATCTTTTACTTCTATAAGTTCATTATTATATAGTTGTAATGACATTTGAAAAATAAATAACTACTTTCTAAAGGGAGGAGGTTGGGGAAAGTGGTTGGTGGGATACATGGCGAGTTGGGTCCTCGTCCCGTATCCAGGTTACACACTTTTTGAGTGTGGCTGAAACTCGCGTAGCTAAATATTATATTCAGTCATTAGAAAGAAATATATGGTAATATTCTCATCATCATCATTATGAACTTTCCATTTTTAGTCCACAGCAGGACTGGACTCTTCACTTAGGGAGGTTTTAGTCAGGAAGCCCTAACCCACGGCCCTGCACAGTTGTTGACTTTATGCACGGGTTTTATTCGCTCCTGTGTAGAGCACAGCTGTCATGTGTGGGGAGGCTTCCCACACAGTTCTTCTCAACAGGATGGAGTCGGAGACTTTTCGTCTCATTAACTTTCCTCTTACTGGCTCCCTTCAACCTCTGTCTCTTCGCGGCACTGTTGCATCAGTCTCTTTTCTATCGCCACTTCAATGGTCACTGCTCCTCTGAACTGTCTGCTTGCATCCCTCCACCACCACAGCAGGCACGCAGCACCCGTCTTAGCAACAAACTCAGCCCTTTTCTGTCCAACTCTTTAATGGAAGAGTTAACAGTTGCTCCAGTCATTCATGTATGCAACAGGTCAACTCTGGAATTGTCTCCATCTCTGTTTTTTTTTAAATGCCTACGGTCTCCAGTCTTTCATACACAGTGTGTCCAGGCATCTCGAAATGAACTGATCTTGAATTTGGCTCTGCTGTCGTTTTTTTGTTGGGGGGTGCAATTTGCAGGTCCTGCCCTTTGGTGCCTTCTTTCTTGCATAAAAAGAAATACTCGCATGTATAACCAGGTATTATTTACATGCTTACATTATTAGATTTCCTTGACTAATAGCTACCTCTCCATCAACTAGTCTACCTAGTAGTAAATCCACTGAAAGTGGGTTTAGGAGTTATGAAGGTGAGGAAGAAAGAGAGAGTATTAGCGGTGGCGAGTGAGAGATGGTGGTGAGAGAAAAAAGCGGTGGTAGTGAGACGGAGAGTATGGTAGAAGGGAATATAGTGGTGAGTGTGAGGGTGATGGAGGGAGGGAAGGTGGTGGTGAGGAAGATGGGAGGTGGTGAGTGTGAGGGAGGAAGGGTGGTGATGATGATGAGGAAGATGTGTAAGCTATCAACTTCCATGTTATGGACGGTGTGTGTGTGAGAGACAACAGTAAACGGTTTATTGATACTGCAGCCCTCAGACTGAAAATATAGCCTACGGCTTTGATATATGGCAAACATGATAAGCGTTGGTGAATGGTAAAATATTTTATCATTTGATATTTACATTAATTTTAAATTTGATAATAGTTAAACGTGTGTATGTGTGTGTGTGTGTGTTTCAGTGCGCGCGGGTGCGGTACGATATGTTTGGCGGCGCTTGCCTTGCAACGGCGCCGACGTGTCCGAATGCGTTCCTTTCACTTCGTCAAACCAATAATATTACTCAAGATTCTTTTCTCGATACTAGGGTCGTAAGTGTGGGAAATCGCCAAGGGTTGCACCGAATAGGGTTAAAGTGAACAGAGTATTGTTGCAAGTACAGTATAGGCTATCCAGTGAAACAAATTTGTGATAGTGAAGTTCTAACATTACTTTCAGGTTAGCGTGGTGTGTGTGTAGTGACCCCGACTGGCACTGGCACTGGCACTCCTCCATCATACCAGCCTCTAGGATCAGTATAGGTAAGTAAGGCAATGCATTACACAGTATTTTTAACCTTCATTATTCACTATCTCTCACTTATAGCATATTGTCACGTATTGTCCCCAAAATATATATCGATACTTTTCCATTCCTTGCATTTTGAAGCATTGGACGAAACATTGAAGTTAACCCTTTTATTTTCGTCCTCTAAAGGCATGCCAGTCGTCTCTGTCCTTAGAGTACCCGAAGATGGCTTTATATGGCCTAAAAAAAAATTCCCCGTGTATTCAGAAGTACCTTTACAAAGTACCCCAGTAATTTTGCTCGCTGGTACTCCATTGTTCCCCAGGTAATTGAGTAGTAATTTGTTATGTGAGTTTACAGAATATCAAATACGGATACATCCGCCAAGATTTGCATAGTACCAGTTTGTCACCCATCCTTTGATTTTCATACTATGATAATGTTGGAGTAATTAAAATGAGAGGATGGGTTTCATTATTTATTTATTTATTTGTTCCTTTTTTTATCAACCTTGCATTTGTGTGGAAATTTCTGTTGTTTTAATGTGTTCTTCGTTTCAGTTTCACCTATTGTTGTTTTTAGTTACCTGAGTCTCTTGATGCTCTGTGTTCGCTGTGCTGTGTTTGTCCCTTGTAATTTACCCACAACCTTGCCCTGGATGCCTCTGTCCCTGGTGTACATAGGAAATTTTAAGCGGATGTTCTACGGAGAGGAAAAAAATGACCAGATGAATAGGAGAACAAGGGTTAGGAAGGAAAGAGGAAAGGTCAGAAAAATTAGGGAAGTAGTAGTGAGTGAGGATGTAGTGAGGGAGGGAGGGAGTGTGAGAGGGTGTGGGGGTAGGACGGAAGAGAAAAAGCATAGAGAGAAACGTTAAGGGAGAAGCAGGGAGTGAGGAAGGAGGGAGGGAGGGAGGACGGGAGTGTGAGAGGGTAGGAGTGGGAGGAGGGTAAGGGTGAGGGCGAGACACAAACTGGCCTGAGTTGTGAGAGGGTTTGAGGGTAGGACGGAAGAGAAAAAAAAAAGCATAGATAGAAACGTTGAGGGAGAAGCAGGGAGTGAGGAAGGAAGGAGGGAGGGAGGACGGGAATGTGAGAGGGTAGGAGTGGGAGCAAGGAAGGGTGAGGGTGAGAGACAAACCGGCCTGAGTTGATTAATGATAACAAAGGAACTGTTGGACCAGTAAATAAGATGTGGCGGCATCCACACCACCCCAGGCTTCCCTGTGGCAGATGTTTGGTGTGTTGGTTGGTTGGTTGGTCCTTACACGTACGCTCTAGTCCACACACACTCATTGTTTGTTGGTTGATTTGTCCTTATACCAGCCCTTTTGTCCATACACACCCTTTGTTGGTTGGGTGGTTTGCCCTTACACTGATCCTTTAGTCCACACACACCCACACATACACTCTGAGAGGCATGTTTTTTTTTAAGTGGTCTCAGCTTCTCGTGAAGGGTGTGATGTGAATGTTGGTGTTGTGGCAGAAGTAAAAAAGAAACAGTAGGCCTATGAGGTAATTTGGGTTTGGATTCACAGGGAGGGGAGGCAGAGGGGGAGGCCAGTGTGTGACCAGGGAAGTAGGGGAAACAAAGGGGAAGAGGAGGAAGTGTGATGAATGAGGAGAGAGGGGAGATGGGGGAGATAATTGAAGCAGGTAGGGAAGCATAAAGCCATGAATGCTCTCTGAACCCTTCCATGTTATCGGGATTATATCAACACGCTACGCTAAATTACACTGAAAACTCCATTACATTACAACAAATTTACTGCTTTTTTGAGAGAGGCCTGTCTAAGTGTATGCAGTGAGGGATACATACATACATACATAATTAATACATACATACATGTACACATGCGTACATACATACATACATAAACACTGCCAGAAATACGACACATTTATATCGTACACATAATACCGACACGTCCCTGATACTCTGGTTCAGCCAACACTTATACACACTTATACCGTACACCTGATTGCCTTACCTGTGTGCTTGCAGGTGATCCAGGACGTCATTACCTGCCCCTCTAATGCCTCATAAACTGCCTTCATTAACCTGTATGAGTAAACATTGAGCGTGGTTATCCTGAGAGGGGACAGGCCTCGTAATGAACAGCAAGGGGACTGTGTGTGTGTGTGTGTGTGTGTGCGTGCCCTTCTCTGTTTGTGACGCGCGAATTATTGAGGAATATATGCCTGATTTGAAATTGTGGAGCCATGATATAGCCGTGATGTACAGTACAAATGGAAATGTTTTTGTTATTGAGATCAGTTTCTTTAAGAGAATAGGAGAAGGGAATACCTGCTATCACAACGAAGCCGAGATAAGTAAATGAGGGAAAAGACAGACTAAAAAAGAAAAAAAAATAGAACTGAGAGAGAGAGAGAGAGAGAGAGGGAGGGAGGGAGGAGGGAAAGAAGGATGCAAAAGTGCAGGGCAAAACAAGAGTCAGGAATAACTTTGTGTATTCGAGGGAAAAAAATAACTCGAGACGGAGGGAGAGGGAAAACAGAAACTGGAGGAAAGAGGGTGTGGAGGGGAGGGTTGAGGGGAGGTGGAGGAGTGTGGTGTGAGGGAAGGAGATGCTGTTATTTCAGTGTGGGAGTGTCACTGAGGATGAGGGGAGACAAAGTTGAGAGAGAGGTGAAACGAGGGGTGGAGAACATCAGAGGTCTGGCATCAGCTTGCACTCACTCCTTCCATCACCATTCCTGCCTCTCTGGTTTTAAGTGAGAGTGCAAAGGAATACGATGGAAAGCAAACACTAGCAGGCTTTGGGTGCTTTGGAAGTTGTTAAGTATTCTGGTGATTTGTGGAGATAGTGGTAGGTGGGGGTGCATACCATTCACTCCTTTGATGTAATGCTACCTTCAATTAACTGCACTTGGTGATTAGTCAGGTGATTTCTTGTAGCCCAGTCACTACGTTGGATGGTTATCATGCAACGAAAAGGGTGCCTGGTGATCTCGTGGATTGAGGCGCTCCAACCAGATATGGCCCATAAGGAAGGTTGAAAGTTAATGTTCGCTTAATGACTGCCATGGGATTTTTCCTGACTGCTATCCTCAAATATCTGAATAAAGTACCCAAGTCCCAGACCCAAATGTTCCTAATGAGGCGGTAAAGGATAAGATTATAGTGTAAGTAAGATGAGGGCAGAATACAGGAAGGCTATATTGGAGATACTAAATACAGCTTAGATAACAAAGAAATTAGCAAATCGGAATGCGAGAGAGATCTAGGAGTTATGATTAGTAACGACCTTAAACCTAGGCAACAGTGCATTAATGCGAGAAATAAAGCAAATAGGGTCCTAGGATTTATTTCGAGAAGCGTGAGCAATAGATCATCTAAAGTAATACTGAAACTTTATCTAGCATTAGTAAGGCCACATTTAGACTACGCAGTACAATTTTGGTGTCCTTACTATAGAATGGATATTAATTCGTTAGAAAATGTACAGAGAAGAATGACTAAAATGATACATGACGTCCGGAACCTGTCATATGAAGACAGACTGAAAAGACTAAGTCTGCATTCGCTAGAGAGGCGTAGAGTAAGAGGAGACTTAATTGAGGTGTTTAAGTGGATGAATGGTATAAATAAGGGAGATATTAGCAAGGTACTTAAAGTGAGCATACAGGATAGAACTAGAAATAATGGTTTCAAACTAGAAAAATTCCGTTTCAGAAAGGAAATCGGTAGAAATTGGTTTGGTAATAGAGTAGTAGACGAATGGAATAAGCTACCTAGTAAAGTAGTTGCTGCCTCTTCCATTGAGAGTTTCAAGCATAGGCTAGATAAGCATATGACAAATAAGGGGTGGATATAGAATAAAGAAAATATTATAACCAATACTAATTCAAAAAAATTTCTTTTCAGGTTACACTATGATAGTCTCTATTCTCCTTTCACACTTTCCTGTAAAATGTCCACGCCAGTTTTTCTATACGGCGTGGTGTTCTTTCTGACTTTTTCCTGCCGGCTTCGGCTTGAGGGTTTGGAGGGCGGGGGAGAGCCTTCTTCTTTGCTATCCTTATCTCATTCTAGTAGTTCAGTTACCCTTCTAGGAGCTGCCTAGCATGGGCCAACCGGCCTACTGCAGTTATCCTCTCTTCTTATGTTCTTATGTACTTACCAGTTCCTCCAGCTCAAGTTGGCAAGAAAAAATAAGGACAACTATGGGACAAACTGACATGGAAATTTTTTAGAAGAGAATGAAAACCAATTTGCGACGTAAGATATGACATTAGGCACGTAACGAGAGAGAGAGAGAGATTTTGTCATCACTGTCTCTCACTTCCCTCCTCTTATTCCCTCTCCCTCCTTTCCGCCAGCTCACCTACCTCTTTCCTCCCCTCAACTCCTCTGAAATTTCTCTCCTCTCATTTCCTCCTCCTTCCTTCATCTTGACCCTTGCCCTTCCTTCTTTCCTTTGCACTCCCCCTGCCCCTCATAATTTACTTGCCCCCGCCATGCCCTTCTCCCGCCTGTCCTCTTCATCCTTTACCCTCACACCTTTTTCCCTCCTCGCTCCTCCTCCCTTTCATCTCTCTCTTCAGCTTTCCCCATAAAATCTCTCCCGTGTCCCATTTTTCCTCTTCTTCATTATTCTTGTTAGTTTCTCTGTTTTGTCCCACTTTTCCATTTCCTCATTATTTTCAGAAATTTTTCTGACAGGTGTGAGGTTTGGTTAGCAGGTGTGGATGGGACAGGTGTGTGGTGTGGGTGTGGGGTTTGGTTAGCAGTTGTGGATGTGACAGGTGTGTGGGTGTGTGTGAGGGTGTGATTAGCAGTTGTGGATGTGACAGGTGTGTGGGTGTGGGTGTGTGTGAGAGGTGTGATTAGCAGTTGTGGATGTGACAGGTGTGTGGGTGTGAGTGAGGTGTGATTAGCAGTTGTGGATGTGACAGGTTTGTGGGTGTGGGTGAGAGGTTTGATTAGCAGTTGTGGATGGGACAGGTGTGTGGGTGTGGGTGGGAAGTGTGATTAGCAAGTGTGGATGTGACAGGTGTGTGTGTGTTTGTGTTTGTGGGTGAGAGGTGGGATTAGCAGGTAGGCCTATGTGGATTTGGCAGGTGTGTGGGTGTGGGTGAGAGGTTTGATTAACAGGTGTGCATGTGACAGGTGGGTGTGGGGGGGGGGGCGAGTGGTGTGTCAGTAACACAGTAACCAGTTCCTTTATACTTTACGAAGCCGGCTATTTCTGTATTCCTGTTTCATCAGCATACAAATTTTGTGTCAGTCGTATTACACGTTCACTGGGTTCAACAACTGTCAGAGCATATGGATAATGTGGAGTTTGTAATTGTACTGATGGCTGCTGGCGGGAATGTGTGTGTGTGTGTGTGTGTGTGTGTGTGTGTGTGTGTGTGTGTATGTGTGTGTGTGTGTGTGTGTGTGTGTGTGTGTGTGTTTCCAGGATCTCTTTCTCAGTGGGATCTTTCCTCATCTTTCCATCCTTTCCTTCCTCTGTCTTAATTCAGCTTCGATTTCTCTTTATTCCCCCTTTCCATCTGTATTTGCTGTTGCATGAGTGAAGAGCTAATAAGGCCTGGCTTATTTGGCTAACTTGGCGCGGGGCAGTCTGATGAAAGGTCTCTCATTTTTCCAGTTTTTCGGTTCTAGCCATCCCATTTGTGATAGTGGAAATAGGGTTCGGATGATGATGATGATGATGGTGGTGATGGTGATAGTGATGGTGATGGCAGTGGTGGGGTGGTGTAGATGATATAAATGTTCCTTACACTGATTCTTGTCTACTTTAAAATGTATTCATGTTGCCATCAGAGAATTTTATGCAGCCTAGGGGAGAAAACTCTTAATGAAGGTCTTGCAGACAAGTGCCAATCTCGTGCTGTCATCATCCTCCCTACCACCTAATGCCACTATACTGTACTGACTACTGGATTCTGTTAACTTGGCCCAAAATTTCAGTCTCTCCTTGTTGAATATCAAACTGTAACAAAACATTAACTCTAGAATATAGAGCTACATACGAAGGAGTGCAATGGAAAGGATGTAGAGTCATAGTATTGTCTTTGTCCATCATTGAGGTACATTAAAATAAGCTGCACAAGGTCAAAAATTTAGGCCAGGTTAAAATGAAAGGGCTATGGTGGATGAAACAGCCTGTCTTACTTCGCATTATACACCATTTCACCTCACTACTGTACTCCCGCTTCCATACTTGTCCTCCATCTTCCACTTCATTCCTCCCTATAACCCCGTACCATTCTCTCCCCACCTGTTTCTTCATCTCAGTTCCTCATCATCTACCCCTCCTTACCGGACCTCCATCCCCCCATCTGTTTTTCTCCCTTCCCTCCCCATTTACTCCTTCCCCTTCTCTTTGTCACCCCACCTCCCTCCTTCCCTCCACCGCGCCACATTGTTCTGGCCACCTCCCAGGCCCCTGTTGCTGCCCAACGATCATTACACACACACACACACACACACACACACACACACACACACACACACACACACACACTGATTGAAAGGTACGAGCCATAAAACCCCACCACCTTACAAACTACAGTCCTCACTAGCAACCCTCAACTCTCCTCTCTACACAAACCTTTATATACGGCCGCACACCACGCACACGGTAAGTACAGGTGCTTTAAAATACACCTTGATAAAGCCCAGACTGCCTCGGTACACTTCTGGAAAGAATAATATCTGGGATGTATAATCGTCTCTACATGCTATTACCATCTAGTTTATTTTTGCTTTTGGTGTGTTAATATTATGTGTTATTTACGCAAGAAATATTGGTGTTTCAGAGGTATAAATAACACATAAAATCAATAAGGGCTAATGCTACTAACCAATTTATTAATGGATTTGGTGAGGTAAGATTCCCGTATGTATGTGCAAAAAAAATGTTTATACAGAAGAGGTACAAATAACGTATAAAATCACTAAGGGCGCTACCGGTATATGACAAATAATTTCGTCAGGAAGATGCGTTGAAAATCCTCCCACTCGTGAAAACACAGACACGGTGTTGTGGGAGGGGGCTGGGCAGCGTGAAGGTTGTTGTTGTGGTGGTGGTGGCCCTAGGCAAATTTTAAACGTGAACCCGGTAGACTGGAGGCTTAAGTTTCCATTGTGCAGTCCACCATAGTGCTTTTGAGGGGATGGGGAAGTAGTCGGGGGACATTTGTATAACTGGCGGTGGAGTGTCGTGGTTACATCGGTGCCACCACATGAAGGCGTCCCTCTTCAGCACGGAGGATGAAGGTAACGTGGTGTAACAAGCCATCACCATCACCTGTACATTCTTCTCACAGTGCCATGTCTTTGTTATATGTCCATAGCCCATCCACACACTCTGATATTTCCTTACCATCCTTCCCTCACAAACTGTTCACTATTTCTATTGCCGGTATCGCCCTCATGGTTGGCTATTAACTCTTGCGGTACTGTGACGTCTGTAAAATTGACTCATGGCCATTTAGACAGTTGAAATTTAACTCTGAGAGATTGTTCTGGCAGGAGACATTAGTAACAGCCTCCAGGAACCAATTCAGTTTTAGGGGCTCTCCTGAACTGGGTAATAGGGTCTTGTGGTAGCAAAAAATCAGATGCCGGTACATAATACGTCGGTGTAATGAGCGTGTTACAACGAGGTATGGACGCCTTTTCCTCAGTAACTTGTGTCACCGTCATAGTCATCAGCCCGACCCTCCAGCCTCCCATGTGAGGTGATGTGATGTGATGTGTGGCACGGCAACACTGACTCACTCACCTCCACCCACTGACCTACGTTGCCACTAACCACCGCGTTTATGATTACACTGGAATAAACAGATTCACATGAATAGCCTAGATAACGATATAAAAATGTATATTGTGTTTGCAGAACCCGCGCTGGTAAAATTATGTAATTAGCATGATACGTTTGTATGCTTTAACACACTTTATAAATACGTTTTATAAATGACACAGTGAACGAAAATATTGCAGTATCTACAAATGTTATAAAAAAGAAATATTTTGATTACAGGTATGTACAGAATCTAAAATGATAAAATTAACAGAATGGTTGAATAAACATTTATGCAGAACACTGTGTTGTGTGGCGGTGAGCGTGGTGAAAAATGTGAGTGTAGTAAAAGCCTGACTGCCATGCATTTGTGGCGGCCATCAGTCATGTTACCACTATGCCCCTGCTCTGGCTTTCTGCCATACAGTGTATATATATATATATATATATATATATATATATGTGTGTGTGTGTGTGTGTGTGCATCTGTCTATCTATCTATATCTATCTATATTAGATAGATAGGTAGATAGATAGACAGATATATAATACACACACACACGTATGCCTTCTTTCTCTAAGCTACTTAGGTCAGTTCCTTTCCTACATTTTCTAAAGTTTCTGCTCTCTTCTTACCTTTCCTCCCTTTATCCAGTGCCTCCTTCACCCCTGCTTCTCCAGCTCCCGTATAATCTTCATCATCTTTCCCCTGCTTCCCCTTCCCCTGTCCCCACATCACCTCCTACACCACCACTCACGCCCACCCACCCCATCAACAAATGTACCGCATTCTGCATCACTTTTCTATACCACGAACTCTGGGATGAAAATTTAGTACAACATATTTTTTTTCCTGTAGAATATACTGGGGTATTGGGATGTGCGTTGCAGGTACTGTTTTCCTAGGTCGTCCACATTTTCCGTATATTTTGGAAGAGAATATATTAGTTTTGAGAAAAGAATCGTTGTTCAGCATTTGGCATGAGTATCCATCCACTTCCTCACAGTAAATTAATAACGATGTAGTCATAATTGAATGTCGAAGCCCCGTAATGCGATAATTTGAGCTCAGAATATTATATACGCGTTTCATAATAATACTAGAATACAAAGTGTAACGCTGATGGTCTCCGTAACTCTACACTGAATATAAAGCCTTCTGCTAAAGTTCCGAAGTCAAGGAATAGAATGGAAGGAGTATGAGGGAAGGCGAAAGGAAAGAGTGTTGAGGGTAAACTGTAATAATTGTGTGGGTGATAAAGAAGGTGATTAAAGGCGGTGGTGTCTGGCAGCTTAGGGAGTGCTGGTGGAGAGAGAGAGAGAGAGAGAGAGACGGGGGAGGGGAGAGGGAGAAATAAACAAAGGAAGATGAGAGCCTGCAGGACAGTTATAACCTCAGTCTGTTTCTGGCTGTTGTTTGTGGAGGAAGGAAGGCGGGGAAAGGGAACTAGTGTAAATAAAAAAAAGGCAAAAATACAGACGATAGAAAAGATTGCTGACACAAAAATAGAGATGAGAGATGGCAGAAGAATAAGTGAAAGGTGATGAGTTAGATACTGAGGGGAGTATGTTAAAGCTTGAATGAATAGGTAGCAGTAAGAGTTAAGCTAATATGGAAAGGGAAAGGAGAGGTAAAAGGAGAAGAGGAAGTAGGGGTAGTACAGAGAGCAACCAGGCTGATAGATAATGAGGGTATTATGTCAGAGCTCGAGAGAAAAAGTATGAGGTAAGTCTATAAAGAAAAAGGAGGAGAGGTGAAGAAGTGGAAGGATATAGGTTGATGGTACAGAGGGAAGCCAGGCAGTAAACCCCTTCACTCCCACAGGTCCTGCGTAAGCTGAATAAAATCGTCTGGTGGTAGAAAGAATACAAGAGAAATATCGTTCCATGGGTAAAGTCTAGCTAGTATAATTCCATGTGCCCGCAGATAGGCAGTGTGGGGAAAAAGGTGAAGGAATTTACAGTGTCAGCATTGCACAACGACTGGGGATTTTGCAAGACTTTTTTTTTTTTTTTTTTTTGCCTGAGCGTTGCCACAGAAGATTCTCGGCTATTTTTATCATTCGTTTTAACTTTTATTACGAGAGAAATGTTTTAATATTCCTTAGTTCTTGCGTAAATGTGTTTATGTCTGAGTGTCTGCCTGCCTGATCCATCAACGTATATATCTGTTTTTATCAGTCTTTATTCATCTATCTGTCTATCAGTCTGTCTGTCTGTCCGTCTGTCTGGCTGTCTCTTCGTCTGTCTGCCCGCTTGTCCGTCCGCCCGTCTGTCAGCATTAAGGAT
This sequence comes from Coenobita brevimanus, assembly GCF_032717465.1. Taxonomy (NCBI): domain Eukaryota; kingdom Metazoa; phylum Arthropoda; class Malacostraca; order Decapoda; family Coenobitidae; genus Coenobita; species Coenobita brevimanus. The sequence goes on from NC_136995.1 coordinate 17,898,220, forward strand.
GGAGAGATGACAGTTGTAGGTCAAGTTAAAGCAGAAGGTATAGTTCAGGTAAGGTGGTCAATATTATGCTACTTAGGTTACTCCAAGTAAGGTTACTCTTCGTTCATGCAGAAAGGATCATGAACGTCTTGTAGTTTTGGGTATAATATTTATGTGACTGAAGCCTTGAAAACTGCATGGCCTCTTGGTAAATACACTAATGGGATTTTTGTTTCTTGGGACTTTCTCGTAGCATGTTTACGTTTTGGCCACCCATGAATTTTGCCCCGACATTGCATACTCAGTTTTTTATAAATATATTGGTGAGAAAAAGAAAGAACAAAGGTTGGAAGCCTGGGGAATATTTGTTCTTCCCGGGAAAAAGTTAAACAGAAAAGAGCCAAAATAAAAATTCGTTCATTTCGAGATGCCTGGGCACATTGCGTTTAACAAAGTAGACCCACACATTTATTACAGTTTACCTTCATAACTATTTCCTTCCGCCATCCCTCATCCTTCTTCCATTCTCTTCCTCGATTTCGGAACTTCAGCCTGCATAGGAAACAGGCTGAGGCAGATAGTTCCAGAGTTGACTAGTTGCATGTGCGGAAGACTAAGGATATCGGTTAATTTTTGCTTTAGTGAGCTGGAAAGAACAGGTGGCGAGGGTGTGTTGTTAGATGGGTGCTGCACGCATTATCTATTGAGAAGATGATATACTTTAAATGTATCCTATCCATAAGTGATACAGTAGAGCTGCCGTCAGTAAGGAAGGCAACAAGTAGAAGTTATCAGATAAACCATGTTATCATAGGAGCAGATCATCGAAGGAAAGGAGGACGAAACAGGTATAGAGAAGAGGTCAGAGTGTTAATCAGGATTAGGATATAGAGGTGAGGTGGGAGGGAGGGGCAGGACAACAGGGAGGGATTTACAGGGGTTAATTTGCTCGCTGCAGCTCTGATACTCAGCTGATTAAAGTCATCTAATGTGTGTTACAGCCACGGAAAGAGTGCATCGAGCTACAGAGAAGGGAGTAGGGCGATGCAAGAGGAAGAATGGAAGTGATTACAATATATATATATATATATATATATATATATATATATATATACTGTAGACACACACACACACACACACACACACACACACACACACACACACACACACACACACACACACACACACACACACACACAGAAAGAGACTGTGCTACATAAAATCGTGTGAGGCATCAAGAATATAATGAAGAATCGTCATGGTAGTTGTGCAGGGTGAAAAAAAGTAAAAAAAAAAAAAAAAAAGAAAGAAAATATAAAAGGAAGGAAAAAGAAAAAAGCTGTTAAAGAGGACAGGAAGGCTGGGTCAGAAATGGTGGAAAAGTTGGGTAATAAAGTGTTTTCGTTAATTGAACTTTGCTTTTGAACATCCGTAGAATCTCGGTAATATTACCCCCAGAGATAGGATGGAGAGAGAGAGAGAGATGGTGGTTGGTATTATGGTGTTGTGTAGTGGCGGTGGTCAGGAGGATTACTCAGGCAAACACGTGACCTGACTGAGCACATTACAGGGGGGCGAGGTTAGCTTGGGTTGGGTTGGGTTGGGTTGAGCTGGGGTAATATAGGCTAAGTTGAGTTCATTTGTGTAAGGTTAAGTTAGATAAGGCCAAATTGAGGTAGGTTCTGTTGGGTTAGGTTGAGTTGTAAGAGGTAGTTAGGTTTGGTTAAGTGAAGTTGGGGTAGGGTAAATGAAGCTGGATTTAGTTAGGGTAGGCTGGATTGGGTTAGGTTTTTTAGGGTAGGCTGGGTTGGATTGGGTTGGAATGTGCTAGAGTAGGCTGGGTTGAGTTGGGTTTAATTAGGATAGGCTTGGCTGGGTTGGGTTCGGTTAGTTTGGAGTGAGTTACAATGAGTTAAGCTGAGTTATGTATCGGTAGTTTAGTTCGTTAGGTTAAGTTGGGTTGGGTTATGGTAATGGATGAAGTACAGCCAGGCAGGGAAGGTTAGATATTTAATGAAGGAGCAAAAATTTTGCTGGTGGTGCATAGTTGGGTTTGTTGAAAAAATATATTAATACGGTTATTCAGAAATAGATCATATTTAAAACACATAGCATTTAGGATGAAAGTTTAGTAAGGCTTCCCGGGATTTGCTTTGATTTTAAAACTTTCAATTTCGTTTATGCATGTATTGGGTCACGATGGAGGCAGAATGGTAAAAATAGTAGTTTTTGCTTTGTTGCCGCTTTTGGCATCAGAACAACAGACCGTGATGCAGGAGACAATAAGGTGGTGTATCTGGTGGCATGGCCGACACGGGAACTAAAAGACAGCCATAAACTTAGGATCTGAAGCTCGTACTGCCGATCCCAATTGTGATCTGACCACCCAATGGGGATCTGATGCCAAGTATTGTGGTTGGCACACACAATGACCTCGGCGCTTATTGGCTGACCAGAGGAGGAGGGGGAGAGAGAGGAAGGAAAGACTAAAATGAAAGAGTGAATGAGGAGAGCAAGATTTATAAGTAAAATGTTACCAGTTTATTATGAAACAGGAACTGTGTGTGTGTGTGTGTGTGTGTGTGTGTGTGTATGTGAGACTGTGGAATGGAACTGAATTAGATGATGAGAAATTATCAGTTAATGGAAAAATAAGTTTATGAAATTAATACTCGCTGACATACATAGTTCCTCTGCCAGAATAGCTCAGTGGTATTGCTCGCGCTTCACGATCGAAGGGTTGGCAGTTCAAGCCATCACCAGGGTAGCGTATTTCTGGTGAGAGATGTAGCGGTCTCTCCAAGGATCTCTCCTTGCCCTGCAGAGCGATATGGTTCATTGGTCCTAGCTTGGGGGACTCGCCCTTCAATAAGAAGATATTAAAAAATAGCTTTGTCATACTTTTCCACACAGTAATGTAATCTGACTATTTATAACACTGAAATTTAGCTCCCTAGCCAGTTAGTAAAAGAATTTTATATGTCAATAGCTCGCTTGTCAGTCTTCGTGCGTAGCACACACTCATTTTGTTTTAAATTTAATTATTTAACGAGTAAGAACTATAAAAAACAGTATAGTTTCGAGAATGATCATCTAATTTCGAGAATGATCATCTATTTCAAATTTAATTGTGCATCCATTATTCAGGATCCATTACCTGATCACTCAGTGGCCCTTTCAAAGCCTATGATGCAGCCTACATCACATGTTTCCTATCAAGTAGGCTAATATCGTGTCAGCGTGCAATTTGTGCCTACCTCTCAAGTGATTACAGTACATGAATAATTAACTGCTGACAGACAGATCAGTTGTGCTGCCCTTCCCTCACCTCTCTCTTCATTCCTCTCTCTCTCTCTCTCTCACATCTTTCTTCCTCTCTACAACCCTTCTTCCTTCCTTCTCTCCTTTTCCCCCTTTCCTCTCACCCGTGCTCCTTTCCTTTCCCTCTTCTATTTCGCTAGTTTCCTTTCCGTCCTTTTTTTTTTCCCCTCTCTGCCTCTCTCCTTCCCCCATTTCTCTTCCCTCTCCTCGTTCTTCCTCCCCTCCGACTCCCCTGCCCCCTCGACACTACTACATCCCTCATCTCTGACACCTCTCCACCCCCAGTTCCCCCCACCACTGTCAGGTTCCCATTGCATACCCTTCACCCTCACCCTGACGCGTGTAGCCTCCAGACAGTATCTAGTCAGGCAGAATTATTAGTGTCCCCCCTACCCCTGCTGCTTCCCTTCCCCCCCCCCTCAGTCAACCTTTCTTTTTCATTCTCCATGCAATATCCTCCTTTCCCTTTTTCCTTCCATCATCATCATGTTTTTTTTTTTTACCGTTCTTCTCAGCTGAGGTAGTTTATTATTATTATTATTATTTTTATTATTATTATTATTATTATTATTATTATTATTTATTTTTTAAAGATGAGGGAGCATCTCTTTGTCAGTCTGTTTCTCATGAACGATTTTGGGGTCCGAGGTGCTCAACTCCCTTAGATACCGATATCACAGCACACAGCACACCATAACATCCTGTCATATCACAAGACGCAAAATCACCTTCCCACACCACACCATAACATTTTGTCATATCACACCACACAAAATCACCCTCCCACACCACACCACACCACACCACACCACACTAAAGGTATTACGCGAAGGGCACTGAATTTCCTGCATTTAATACATCTATCTATCTATCTATCTATCTATTGCCAGACGCCTCAATCCCATTTGGGGTGGCCACAAACAAATCGCCTCCAAGTCGCCCTGTCCCCCGCCATTTCATTCCCCTGCTCCCAACTCACACCCCTCTCTCTCATATACCTCTCCACCCCATCCCTCCATCTCATCCTCGGCCTCCCCCTCCCTCTTTCCCCCTCCACCTCACTCACATACACTCTCTTCGTCAGTCTTTCACCCTCCATCCTCTCCACATGGCCAAACCACCTCAGTGTGTTCCTCATAACGCTTCCTATCACATCCACATCAACACCACAACGCTCCTTTATATCCGCATTTCGTCAGCCTGTCTCTCCATGTGACTCCACAGGCTCCTCTTAAATAACTCATTTCCACTGCTCTCACTCTTGACTTGTGTCCTTCCAACAACGTCCAAGCTTCACTTCCGTACGTTAGAGTTGGTATCACAATACTGTCATGTATATAGTAACTTTTTCACTTCCATGCTCACTTCCCTGTTTCTTATCACTGCTTTCAAAGAACCAGCAACCTTTCTTCCCTGCTGTACCCTTTCAAGCACTTCACCCTCCAAACCTCCATCCTTACTCATCACACTACCCAAATACTTAAACGTACTCACATTTTCCAATTCCTCACCATCCAACCTCGCTGTACATTCACTGACTTCACCTCTCTCAAAGACCATCACTTTACTCTTCCCTACATTCACCTTTAGATTCCGTTTCTTACACACACTCTCAAACTCATCCACCAAGCCTTGCAGCTCCCCTTCGTCTTCACTCAACAACACAGTATCATCTGCAAACAACAGTACAGGGAGTTTCCAAACACTATCCTCTCTCACCAGGGCCACTCCAACATCCACTACCCTACCTTGTACCTCCTTTATTACCCCATCCATGTACAGATTGAACAACCATGAAGACATGACACATCCCTGTTTCAACCCAACTTTCAAAGAGAAAAATTCACTTAGTTCACCATCCAAACGCACTGCAGCCTTCGCACCATCGTACATACTCTTCACAGCATTCAACAACTTCCCATCTACTCCATATATTCTTAACACTTTCCACAATCCTAGTCTATCCACCCTGTCATATGCTTTCTCCAAATCCATGAAAGCCGCATACAGCTTCTTTCCCTTCTCTAGAAACATTTCCACTAAAGATCTGAGAATGAATATCTGATCTACACAACCTCTTCCCTTCCTAAAGCCTCCCTGTTCTTCTCCAACTAATTTCTCTGTTCTTTCTCTAACTCTGTCAATAAGTATCCTACCATACACTTTTCCTATTATACTAAGAAGACAAATGCCCCTATGATTACCACACACTTCTTTTTCCCCTTTTCCTTTGTACAAGGGAATAATTATACCTGACTTCCAATCCTCCGGGACTCTACTTTCCTCCCAGGCCAATCTGCACATCTTCCACATCCATTCTACTACTATCTCTCCCCCATGCTTCAGCATTTCACCACACACTCCATCAATTCCTGGGGCTTTCCCTGATTTAACTTTCTTCATTGCTTCCACAACTTCTATCCTACTGATTTCTTCCTGTCTTTTCACCTCCCTCCTTCTCCCAGCCATTCCCCAGCCACTTATACTCGCATTACTTCCATCCTCCACGTTCAACAATTCTTTAAAGTGTTCTCTCCATCTGCTCACTTTTTCTCCCTTCTCCACTAGTAATCTACCATTTTTATCTTTCACTCCCCTGCTAACTTCACTTCCACCCTGTCTTACTCTTTTCACCTCTCTCCAAAACATTTTCTTACAGTCCCTCCACTTTACACTCAGATTCCTTCCAAATTCCTCATCCACTCTCTTCTTACTCTCTCTTACTGATCTTTTCACCTCTCTCTTCCTTTCCACATATAACTCTCTCTTCCGCCTCTCAACCTCTTCCACGCCCCTATTCCTCATCCATTCATTGTATGCTTTCTTCTTTTGTGCCATAGCCTGTTTCACCTCTTCAGTCCACCACGCTGTTCCTTACACCCCCCTCCGTCTTCTCTTCTTTCCACACACCACATCACATGCTGCACATATTTCTTCTGTAAATATTCTACACACACCTTCCACGTCCCCCATCTGCTCCAGTTCATATTTGCCCAATCGTTCCTCCACTTCTCTCTTATACTCTGCCTTTTTCTCATCCTCTTGTAACCTTTCCACTCTCCTTGCAACTACTCCTTCCTCTCGTCTTTCCCTTCTTCTATTCCTTCATCTTACTTGAACTTTAATTTTGGCCACCACCAAGTAGTGGTCAGAAAGTCCACTCCTCCAACCTCTATAAACTCTTGCATCCAATATACATCTTCGCATCCTTTCATCCACACACACATAATCAATCATTACCTTCCTTTCATTCAGTTCACCACCCACCCTTCTCATCACTCGCCATGTATACCTGTGGATCATTTTATGTGTGAAGAGGGAATTGGCTATCACCAACCCCCTCCCAGCACAAATGTCCACTAACGCACTCCCATTCTCATCTATCTCAGCAGGCACACCCCACTCACCAACTATTCCATCCACCTTCACATTCCCAACTTTACCATTCATATCACCAATCAAAAACACTCTCTCATCCCTTCCAAACTTTTCCATGCACACTTCTACATTTGTCCAGAACTCTTCTCTCACTCTTCTAGCACGATCTTGCATTGGCGCATACACACACACAATCGTCCACATTTGTATTCCAACTTTCAACTTTACCCACACAATCCTTGATTCAACTGATCCATACTGTCTTATGCTCCTCTTCAATCTTTTACTCACAACTATACAAACTCCTTCCTTTGCCCTCTCATTCTCACCTACTCCTGCACATATACCCCATCCATACTCCCATTCTCTCACACTTTCTCCTCTCCATTTTGTTTCAGTTATTCCACATACATCCACTTTCGCATCCTCAAGCACCTGGCTCTCTCTTTCACCTCATCATTTGCTCCCCTTACATTCCAAGTTCCAATTGCAATGTCCTTTGTCCGGTCCTTGGTCGTCAACGTTTGGTCAGTCCTTGTCCGAGGCTTATTGTTTGTTTTTTTAGTTAGTTGTTTTCTGGGGAGGGGCACTAACCCTCCGCCAACCCTTTTAGTCGCCTTTTACGACAAGCAGGGATACTGGGGGAGTATTCTTGAAAAAAAACCCTACCCCCAGGGGGGCTGCCAGTATCAGTCCATCGTCCTTTTCGTACTCTCTTTCTGTGCTCAGGTTTTCGACATTCTCTTCCCTGCCCAGGTTTTCTACATTCTCTTCCCTGCTCAGGTTTTCTACATTCTCTTCTCTTCTTTCATTTTCACTGAGGCTTTTCTCCCTCCTGGCAACTCCCCCACAGAGGGTCACCATGATAGATGAGTCTCCAGGCTCCTTTCTCCTCACAGCCCCCACCTGCCTACTCACTCACTCTTCTCTAATAAATTTTTCAACTTTCTTTCAACTTGACCAGAAGGTTGCCTCTTTCTACCCGACCATAATACGCTTTCTATCTATTCCCTTCATCATCATCATCATCGTCGTCGTCGTCGTCGTCATAGTCCCCATCTTAAGCATGAGATAAATATGATTACAAAAAAAAAATAAATAAATAAAAAAGACAGTAGGAGAACTATCATCAGAGTATCAGCTGAAAAGAACCTAACTCTCTTCATTCATCATTCAAGCGTTCAGAATTCTCTCGCCTATAATCCTTTCCTCCTTGTTCCTTCGCCCTCTCTCCCCATCCCCAGCACTGTCTATCCTCACCCACTCAGATATATCCCCTTTTCTCATCCCCCACCCCTCTCAAACCCCCCACCCCTCTCAAACCCCCCACCACCCTCCTCACTCAATGAAAACTGATATTTTGAGGAGAATGTTGGGGGAGATGAGGGGAGGATGAGAGGAGAAGGGCAGAGGACGAGTTTAAGGAGTGGGTTTTGTTTGTAATTCACCGGGTCGGTCAGGATCACTTGATGGTCGTGATGGTCAGCTTTTACCCTCCCGGAAGGGAGCTGAGAGCACATATAGTCCGATCTAAGGGCAAGGCTGTGACCTTCACACACGCACACACCCGTCCCCTTGCTCAAGGGGGACAGTAACCACCCACTTCGTCAGTGAAACTTTTCACACCCTGAGCGAGGCGCGAACTCCCGTCTACTAGATGGCAAGCGAGAACGTTACCACTGTGTGTGTGTGTGTGTGTGTGTGTGTGTGTGTGTGTGTGTGTGTGTGTATGAGAGTGAGAGAGAGAGAGAGAGAGAGAGGGTGAAGGATGATGTAAGACTGTTGGAAGAGAGGGAAAAAAAAGTTTGTAGGTCAGAGTAATAGAACAAAAGTAATGAGAAACGGGTAAGTAATGTGTCAGGTAGTAATGAATGTTCAAAATTACTGTTTTCTACATTTTTTTTTTTTTACTGGGCTATCGTGGTTTGAATCAGTTTTACAGGAAATATCGTGCGTCCATCGTATCTTTCAAGGCTCTTCTTCCCCTAGAGCCTCCCCTATCCCTGCTTCCCCTCCCCATCACCCGTCAGAGGTCAGTCATGAATGTGGGTGTGTATGAAAACTACCCCAGCCAAGGAAGTCGTGATCCTTACCTTCCACCCCACCCACACCCTGCATCACTTTCACCCTGCCTCACCCCACCTTGCCTCTCCCCACCCTGCCTCACACACACCCTGCCTCACCCACGCCCAGCCTCACCCACGCCCAGCCTCACCCACGCCCAGCCTCACCCACACCCTGCCTCACGCTCACCCTGCCTTACCCAACCCTGTCTCACCCCATCCTGCCTCACCCACACCCTGCCTCACCCTAATTCCCTCTCACCGTAACACTGCCTCATCCTTGCCCTGGCTCAAATTCACCCTGCCTCACCTTCATCCTACCTCACTCTCACCTTGCCTCACCTTCATCCTACCTCACTCTCACCTTGCCTCCTCCTCACCCTGCCTCACTTCCTCCCACACCCAGCTTGACTACACAAACTCCCCTCCTCTCAGTCCTGGGTGTAACAGTGACAGGTGAGACAAAGGAGGTGGATATCACACAACTTCCTCACACTCCATCTCACCACACCTGACCTAACTTAACGTCCCCTTTTTTGTGGGTTCTTCCTCCCTCTTTGTACATTATCTGTCACTCACTGTGCGAGTTACTCCCCTTTATAACTGTATGTGCAGTGTGGGCCTGAAGTCTAAAACATAAAGTGTGTCGTAGCTTTGTACAAAGGTAAGAAAATATGACGGAAAAAGAGTTGGAATTGTAAAGCCGAACTGAAAAGAGAAAAACAGCATAAAACACATAAGAATTGAATGGGAAATAGATGTGCCAAAGATAATAAATGGTTGAAAGAGAAAGCATGAAGGCTGTTAAGAGTAAACAGAGAGCAGCAGAGAAGATAGTTAAAAGAGATGAGCGAGGGCGAGTGAAGTGAACACCTGAACTCCTGTTGCCTCATTTGCCACTCATGTCAAGGAGGGTGAGAAGACTTACAGGTGGGGGAGGCAGACTAATTATGTCCACCTCTCCCACCCACCACACCTGTTGAGCCATCGACATCATCTGACGTGTGTGTGTGTGTGTGTGTGTGTGTGTGTGTGTGTGTGTGTGTGTGTGTGTGTGTGTGCGGAGGGGGGGGGATAGGGCAAGGCAGGACAGGGGAGGGAAGAGGCTGAAGTTGTTTGTAAGAGGGTCGGGATGCGATGATGGACAGAAGGTGGGGAATGGAAGGAGCAAGAGCTGGACAGACTAATGGCAGGAATAGAAAAAGTTTGATGAAGGGGAAATGGAAAAAGTTTGATGAAGGGAGGGATAGAAAGGATGGGGAGAGGAGAGAATGGAGAAGGTGAGATGCTTGATGGAACTTGGTGTGTAAGTGTGGTTAGATATGGTGTTGTGGTATTAGTAGAAATGTTTTTATTACGTATTGATGAGGCCATAAGGAACACCAGTAAATACGGTGGTCCTGACTTCCTGCAACAAGTGGGATCACATCAGTGACCATCTTACCACACCCTGCACCATACCACCACACCCTGCAGCACATCGTACACAACACCACCACACCTTAGCGCCACACCACCACACTCTGCAGCACACCACCACATCATCCAACTCACCACCACACCCTGCACTGCACCACCACACCCTGCATCACACACTGCACCACACCTTACACCACACCTTACACCACATCACCACACCTTGTACCACACCACCACATCATGCATCACACAACCACATTGCACCACCACACCCTGCACCACACCACACCTCTCATCCAAACACCATAGAAGAAAAGTAATAATGCCACATCCATTACTGATGACATGGCGAGCATTAATGATTGGAATGAAATGACAAACTCTGCCAACAAGCCATTTAGCCAGACGTCCATCACTAAAGCTGGTAATGATGGATGTTGATGTTGCTGACCCACATATTGGTCACCCTTGCCTGAAATATCGGGACTTTTTAGCTTAGTTCCGGTCCTTACGCTCCCAGTGAGGCAGGAAAGAATTAGATGATGGAATGATGGATGGGAAGGAACTGTGCAATTGTCGTGGCCGCCATGAAGTAGACGGTGACACGGAAGTAAGGTGAATAAAAAAGTAGCCTCGTTGTTGAGTTCCAGCATCAGCGTTCATTAGGACAGAGAAATGAGGCCGTTTTCACCTTGATTTGCTGCCGTAATTACCTGTTGGGGTAAAGGGGGGCTGGTGAGGGTGTCGCAGGGAAGGGATAGAGGGCTAAGGGGGAGGGGGCAGGTGGAGTGGGTGAACGAGAAGGGAAGGCAGGACGAAGGTAGGAAAAGGGTGAAACAAAGAAAGGTGATGGAGGAGAGAGCGAGGAAGGAATAAAGGGAATGGGAAGGGAATGGAGGACGAAGGTAGAAAAAGTGAAGGAGTGAAGGATGATATGAGAAAGAGCGAGGCAGGAATGAAGGGAATGGGAAGTAAAGGGAGGACGAAGGTAAAGAAAATAATAATAATAATAATGGAGGATGATGGGAGACAAAAGGAGGAAGGAATTGAGTACTAGTGGTGAAATGCGTAAGAGGAAGTGTAGAGGACAAGGGAAAAGCAGTGTTAAAATAGCAAGGCAAGGGAAATTCGGGATTAAGGCGGAGATGATGGACAATGAGTAACTTGTAGAGAAAGAAAATTAGGAATAATATAGAGAAGAGAACATGGTACGAAGGTTAGGAGGAGAAGGAGGAGGAGGCTTGAAAAAAAAAAAAGTAAATATTTGAGAAAAAGAAATTGGTTGATGAAACTTGAAGTGAGAGAGAAATATAAAAAGACGAAGAAAGAAGGATTAGGAGGCAGTGCAGAGAGGGGGTAGGTAATGATATGACAGAGCTACGAAGCTGAAAGGTAGGAAAAGGGGAGGAGGACAGTCTTTAAAAGGAAGGAGTAAAAAGGAAGATGTAAGTGAGACCAGACTGGATGACACAGAAGAATTTAGGAAGAAGGGATGAAATGGGTGAGGGAAATGACAGTAAAGTATGCTAGACCACACTAACGAGCACTTCACTATAACAACAGACAGTCCTTCAAAATAACGTACGGTAAACAAAAAATATCTTCGAGCGTCCGGTTGAAGTGGCCGGTGTCCTTTAGTCCCCGGGTTCACATTTAAGTGAGCCTGGGGCCACAACAACAAGAATGTGAAAAAGGTAAATAAAATGATTATAGTTGTGAATAAGACACTGATTACAACAAAAACTGGGTTAATGTTGGCTATATAGTTCTATCTTCAGGAACAGAGCACAGTTAAAATGAGGTGAAGGCTGGAATCTTATAATGTAGCACCAAAATGAAACTTAAAACATCAGTCAGTGAATATAGATAAAAAAAAAAAAATGCCCACAGCAAAGTCCCGAAAGAAGAAAAAAAAAAAAAAAAAAAAATAAAAAAAAAAGGTGTGGCGAGAGCTAAATTTTTTACACAATTTTTTTTTGCCACCATAAACTTGGCGGCGCACCAGGCAACGCTGATGAACCAAACATGTGTGAGGCTTCCATGATTAAATACACGCAGTCAGGATTTAAATTTCCCGCTTTTTCAGACTCTGGAATATTCAGTGAAGGCAGGGAAATGATGTTCGTAAATTCATAAGAAGGCTTGGTATTATTTATTTCTTCATCGTCGACGGTAACGTTCCTTTTAGAGTGATCATGTATTTGATTGAAAAGCCAAGGGTCTATCGCCTTTTTTAATATGACTTGAAAAAGCGTCATGTAAGTAATGATGAATGTAAAATACTGTTGAACCCATTACCTTGATGATTTGGTGTGTGTGTGTGTGTGTGTGTGTGTGTGTGTGTGTGTGTGTGTGTGTGTGTGAGAGAGAGAGAGAGAGAGAGAGAGAGAGAGAGAGAGAAATAGCTGTAAGAAGTGCGAGATAAAGGAGAGTGGTTGAGACGTGTGAAGGGCGATAAGTGAGAGGCTGGTGTTGGGAAGAGAGAGAGAGAGAGAGAGAGAGATAATGGGGGGTGGGGGGTAGTTGTCTGTTTTCTTGCCTTCATTTCCCCTGCCACCGATATCACTGTTTTTCCCTGCACCCTGATCCCTTCCCCTCCCCTGCCCTACCTTGCTACCTGACCCTTTTACTCCTGCCTTCCCCTGCCTCCCTACCATTTCCTGTCCTTTCCCCTGCCTCCGTACATGTCCATGTCCCTGCCTCCCGCCTTTCTCCTGTCTTCCTGCCTTCCCATTCCTTTTCCTCTACCTCCCTACCGTCCCCTGACTCCCTACCTTCCTTTTCCTCTGCCATCCCATGCCTCCCAACCTTCCTCTGCCCCCCTTCCATACCCTGCCTTTCTTCCTTTCCCTGCCATTCTTCTTTCCCCTGCCTCCCTTCATTCCCCTGCCGTTCCTCCTTCCCCTTCCTCCCTTCATTCCCCTGTCTTTCTTCCTTCCCCTGCCCCCCTTCATTCCCCTGTCTCCCATCCCTTCCCTTGCCTCCGTTCCCTTCCCTTGGCTCCATACCTTCCCCTGTCTCCCTACCGTCCTGGCCTCCACCCCAGCCTGACTCCATCACTGCACTATCAGTGAGCGAACCGGTATATCACTGCTTATCAGCCAGACGTACGGCTCTCACACCCTTCCCTCCGCCCTCTCTCTTCTCACCTCTCTTCTTCGTTCTCTTTCCTCTCCTCTCCTCTCCTCTCCTCTCTGTCTCTCCGCTCTCACACCGTCGCCAAACCCTCATTCCTCCCCCGCCCTCCACTCACCTCTCATCTCTTCTTTTGGACCCTCTCACTCCACACACCCGTCATCCCTCTCCTCCATCCTTTTGTTTTATTCCTGTTGACATACTCTCTTTCCCTCCTTCCCTCATATTTCCCCTTTTCTCTCTCGATCCACGCATCCCTCTCATCCCCTCTCCTCTCCACTCCATCCTCATCTTATCCTGTCCTATCCTATTCTATCTTGTCTTCTTCCTATTATTATTATTATTATTATTATTATTAGTTCTTGCTGTCTACATGCAATTTTAATAATCTTTGGTTCTCCCTTGTTTAAAGGGATAATTATCTCCATTTACGACAGTTAGAGACTCCTAACAATAGCTTACCACCACCTCCACCACCACCACCAGCCCCACATCTTCTTCCTCTGTACCTTGTCTCGTTATCATCACCTGGGATTACCTTCATTATTTTAATCACCAGCCTCACTATCAGATATTACCCAACATTTTCTGAAATATTTCTCGTAATTTTAGCCGCAGATATTGACTGGAGAACTACTTGCTTACGTGGTTCTGTTGTATTCATTGGTGAAAATAATATGCTTTTGTTTCCCACCTGAATGTTCAAATACTTGCTGAAGTTCAATGATATTTCCTTCTTGTTGCCTTCTAAGATATTCTGGTCGCATGCTTCGAATATTAAAAAAGTGTATATACGGTAGTTGTTAATTAGTGCATCAGTTTATCAGCGTGGTGTGGCTCGCTTCTCAGGATTATTACTATACGAGGGTCACTAAATTCCTCTTCCATCCTTATCCAGTTCTCATACACAGTGCTCAAGATAAAATGCATACAAAACACCTGCATATACACAGAGAGAACCAGGTGTCTTTACGCAAAAGTAACACCTCACTTGCACATTATATACACACACACACGCTCTTCAGTATACCTTCACGTACATGACCATACACACCTTTCCTGTACATACATCATAGACGCTATGTATTAAAATTTCCCACAGCCTTGTGGGGAGTTTTTTTTGTCAATAATGTTATTATTGTTCTTATTTTAAAACTGCGATATTTTAAAGGTTATTTGGCCCAGAGCCTTCAAACATGGTCAGCTTAGTCGGAGAGCTGTCCTCTTCTTTTGGCCAAATATGGTGGCAGTCCGTCAACCGGATCTCCGGCTATTATCCGGAACACAGAAAAGTGATTCAGCCATGCTATCTCAAGAACAGCTTAAGGCAGGAAACTGTAATTTTACTACAAAATAGCCTTAAGGCGGACGCAAGCCGAAAGGGAGTATGGTTCCAATCGGTTGATTATTCTCTGAGATCGCCTGCGGCCAAGACGTGGGACTTCTCCGGATATCACCATATTTTACATGAAAGATTAAAGCTAGAGCCACCAAACTTGATGGACTTATAGACTGTGATGACCTAAGGTGACATGCACAAGATCAATGACTTTGACCTCAAGGTCTCTTCATAGCTCTGCTACTAGTAGGCAATGGCTGTGGAGAGCTTTTATCAAAATTGTCCCTGGACAGTCTACGGTGTTCTAGTTGTTGTTGTTATTATTATTATTATTATTATTATTATATCTGCTAACAAGGAACACCTGTCTTAATTATCCCATTACTTTGATGACTGGGAGGAAGGGAGGGAAGAAGAAAGGTTGAGGGGGTGAGAGAAAGTAATTGTTGATACTGCATGCTTTATTAAGTCATTTACATAATCCACAGCTTGCCGGTATTATTCCTGCCACATTTCAGAATAATGCGTCACACCTGAGGCCACAAATAACCTCCAACATTCACAATTTTACCCGACAAAACTTATGAGAACATGTACCGTAAATTGCCCTGAATACCATGACACATTGCTGTTTTCATTTGTTTTTCTTTTCATCGAGCGTGAAGGATACCATTGGGTGCGTTAATGGTCAAATTAGATGCAGTGAATCATACCTGAGGAGCCCCGTCACACACCTGCCTGTAATTATATAACTGTGCAGTATATACAGTAGCATTACATAGTGCCATGTGAAGGTAAAGGAGTGAAGGTAGAGCTGGCAACATTGTGCTTAGGTGGTGTGGTGTGATTTGGTGGCATGTAGACTGACAGCTGGAACAGGTGCAGGGCAAGGCAGAGCAGGGCAGGGCAGGACTGAGTAAAGATATGGCAGAGTAGGAGAGGACAGGGTTGGGTAGGGCACGGTAGAGCAGAGTAGAGCAGTGGGAAAGATAATAGGGTAGTGGTGTGGTTAGAAGGTAGGGGTAAGTGAGGTCAGGATCGCCAAATCACTATAGTTGCGGCACGCGACTCTGAGATTATCGTACCCTGGCAACGTACCATTCAGAAGTGCGTCTGATTTCGTGTATAATATGGGACGCATGTGATTCATGTATAATATGTTCGTGTTTAATAATATTCGTGTATAATATATTCGTGCATAGTAATATGATTCGTGTATAACACGATACGAAATCGGACGCAGTTTTGAATGGTAGGTTGCCAGGGTACGATAATGACAACCTCAGAGTCGTGCGCCGCGACTATAACATTTATGCTGCTTAACCTGTGAATATAATCAGTATGTGGTGGTGGTATGGGGTTGTCTCTTGTATCAGGTATCTATGTGTACCTTACTTGCCTACATCGCTCCGCCTGCTTAGACCCTGCTTACTCACCACATTTACTGAGTCATCATTCAGCTCGGTATATTGGCAGCAGCGAGGGTTTGCTATATGGAATGTCTGTTGTCTTACGGAAAAGTATTTTATTGAAATTTGTACTCTCTTTTGGCATATTTTTCATCTTGTACATTCAGTTCTGCCTTTCTTCCATGTATATTCCTGCCTCCTGTATCCTCATAGTCCACCGTATTATCACCCTCACCAATATTCCAGCAGGGCTTGTCCTTTGTGGCTCAAAAATGCAATATGTTAGCCATCTTCATCCTCTACCCCGCCATTCATTTTCCTCTCGCACTTTCTCTCACTTTGTCATAAGGGTTATAGGTCTTTCTCATTCTCTTTTCTTTTTTCTCTCCTCTGTTTTCATTCATATCAATATTTTTCGTGTCACATACATTACTTTTTTTTTTTATCTGTCCTTTTGATGCCAGTTAGCTTTTACTTCTTTCTCTCATGCCATCTATGCATCCATAGTGCACAGCATTATTTATATCGGGTACTATTTTTTTTTTTTTACGTAAAGTTAATCATTAATTCGTATTCTTTTTCGTTTCTTATTATTTCTCTTCACCATTTCCTTAATATTATTTAGCCGCGTTAGTAATCTTGTACATAATCCATCGTTCTTTCTCCCTTCTACTTCCTCTTGCAATACGCCTCTCTCGTTTCAGGGCCCTTTCTATACTTTCCCTTATATATATATATATATATATATATATACAGAGAGAGAGAGAGAGAGAGAGAGAGAGAGAGTCACTGGATATTTGAACTTCTAAATTTAAAGCTTTGTGAAATAAAATTACTTTTATCCATGACTGATTCGCTGTTATTCCTACCTCGCCATCCTACCTCCCTCCCTCCCTCCTCTGCCTCCCTCCTATGCCTCCCACCCCGGCCGTACCCATCTGCCTCCCGCCCCTGCCGTACCCATCTGCCTCTCGTCCCTGCCTTACCTATCTGCCTCCCTCTTTTGTCTCCCGCTCTACCTTACCCATCTGCCTCCCTCTTTTGTCTCCCGCCTCTGCCTTCTGCCTTCCTCCTCTGCCTTACCCATCTGCCTCCCTCTTCTGTCTCCCACCTCTGCCTTACCCATTTGCCTCTCTCCCCTGCCTCCTGCCCCTGCCTTCCGCCCCTGCCTTACCAGTCTGCCTCCCTTCCCTGCTTCACTTATCTACTTCCCTCCCCTGCCTTACTTTCTTGCATCCCCCTTTACATTTTCATTTTTTTTTTTTTTAGCGTACCATTACCTTTACCCTATCTCTCTCTCTCTCTCTCTCTCTCTCTTATGGTTTTCATTCATTAAAAAAAAACGATAAATGAATAAAAGCCGCCGCATATAAACCCGTCCATTATTCATGCGGCTAAAATCGCCAAACCCGCCACATTTTGGCCTCATTAAATTTGCGGGAAAAATTAAAATGTGAAAATTTAGGCTTGTGTCGCGGTGAGGATTACTGATGGTGATGGGTGACCAGGTGTGTGTGTGTGTGTGTGTGTGTGTGTGTGTGTGTGTGTGTGTGTGTGTGTGTGTGATTGTTGTTGAATAATACATCGAAAGAATTGAGAGAGTACACTTTACCTCTAATGCCAGCGTCTGTGTGTGTGTGTGTGTGTGTGTGTGTGTGTGTGTGTGTGTGTTAATAATACCTATATCGACAGAATTATGATGGAGTACACATTACCACTAGTGCCAGCGTCTGTGTGTGTGTGTGTGTGTGTGTGTGTGTGTGTGTGTGTTTTAATAATACCTATATCGACAGAATTATGATGGAGTACACATTACCACTAGTGCCAGCGTCACCCCATCACATATAAGCGAATTTCACAATCCCATTATTCATCCGGACTCAGGTGGGGTGTTGTGTGGTGAGGGGGAAGGGATTGGAATATATTAGTTTATCAGTTTATATTTGGAAGCGATTACAGTATATTGCCTCTTGATTCAGGATTTTGAAATGAGTTAAGTTGATGATGACTGCGCTGAGTAGGGACGTGGATCGTAAATATGATTGCAGAATATACAGTGTTTGCTTTACCACTGAATTGCATGATGTTAAAGTAAGGTAATTTTAAAAAGCAGTGAATGTCCATATTGCTTTACTTATATTTGTTGTCAGAGATATTTTTCGAAGTTAATAATTAATTTAGTGGTAAACTAGCCATGAGACTCAGCACTTCGCTAGGGGTACTATAGAAATAACTGTTTTGCTATTAGACTGCTATATATCATCTTCCTGGTCTCCCCTCCCTCCCTCCCTCCCTCCCTCCATCCATCCATCCATCAACCAACCAACCCATCCCTTCCTCCCTCCCCCCAACCATCCATCCATCCATCCAACCATCCAACCATCCATCCATCCATCCATCCATCCATCCATCCATCCATCCCTTTATGCTTTGGCTGGATGCGCTACTGTACTGAACCAGTGAAAGATGGGACCCAGTGTGGCAGGTGGGTGGGTAGGTGGTGTGTGTGTGAGGTAGGTGGGTAGGCAGGTGGTCAGTGTGTGAGGTAGGTGTGTAGGCAGGTGGTTAATGTGTGAGGTAGGTGGGTAGGCAGTTGATCATGAGGCAAACGAGTGCGCAAGTTGAGTGATTGAGTAAGGCAGGTATAGGAGTGAGTGAGGCAGGTGGTGAGGCAGACTGAAATACGAGACATGTTGGTCGCTTAATTGGGTCCAGTTCCAGTACCTATTAGCAACTTCTTCTCTGCCTGCGTCCCTAAACTAATCTTGCCTTCCTGTCTGCCTTCTTTCTCCTTGCTTTCCAGCCTGCCTTCCATCCTGCTTTCCTACATCTTGCTTTCCTCCCTGTCTCCCAACCTCACTGTTTTTTGTCAGTCCCCCGTCTGCTTGTATGTGCCTCAGCTTCTCTTCCTGCTTGCCTCTCTGCCCGCCTGTCTGCTTTCTCGTTCCATGTGTGTCTCCTTCTTGCCTCTCCTCACTTTCTTACTTTCATTCTAACATATCACTTTAATTTTCCCGCCCTCTCATTTTTCTTCTCCCATCCTCCCACTTTTTCCTAGTCTGTCTAACTTTCTTTCCTTCTCCCTCGCTTTTACTCTCCTTTTCTCTCCCTCTACCTCACTTTCCTTTCCTGTCACTCTCATCTTATCTCTGTCCCTGCTCCCTCTCCCCCCCTCCCCACATACAAGCAATCAAAACACAGCACATGCACTAATAAACACAGGAATCTTGTCATAATAACTCTTGTCTCTGCAAATCGGATTACTGGTTGTGGTGATGGGGTTTGGTGGGCTTTTTGGTTGTGCTGGCCTATGTTAGAAGCCACAAACACCTGTACTGTACTGTACTTTACTTGCGACGTATTTAACACCTGCCGTAAAACACTGAAATGTGTACAAGAGACACAAACAGGTACGGCAGTGGGCAATTGTTCCCCGGCATTACTGTTATTATTATTATTATTATTATTATTATTATTATTATTATTATCATTGTTATTATTAATTATTATTATTATTATTATTATTATTATTATTATTATTATTATTATTATTATTGTTATTATTATTATATTGTTCCCCTGTCAGCATTGTGTCTTGCCTTCCATGTTTCTCATTGTTTCTTCTCCTGATACTCTTTAATGTGTACTTCATATAGCTATCACATAATAGTTCCTGTAACACCTTTCGTTGCCGCAGGCCACAGATAAGTGTCCACATACTTCTGCTTCTTGCTGTACATCACGTGGCAGACAAGGACAGCATTTCCCCCATGGCAAGATCAAACAAATTACCACCATTCCTTAGCTCTCTTGTACCAGTTGGCCATTTTGCTACATTTCCAGGGACATTTTGCTACATTTCCAGGGACATTTTGCTACATTTCCAGGGACATTTTGCAACATTTCCGGGGACATTTTTCTACATTACCAGGGACATTTTGCTACATTTCCAGGGACATTTTGCTACATTTCCAGGGACATTTTGCTACATTTCCAGGGACATTTTGCTACATTTCCAGGGACATTTTGCTACATTTCCAGGGACATTTTGCTACATTTCCAGGGACATTTTGCTACATTTCCAGGGACATTTTGCTACATTTCCAGGGACATTTTGCTACATTTCCAGGGACATTTTGCTGCATTTCCAGGGACATTTGGTTGTGACACGCTTTCCACCACGTCGGATAGATCTATAAGTCGGCTCAGGGAGAGGAGGCGAAATGGAAGGCTGGATTCTGTGATCAGTTATTCTGAGTGAAGGGAGGGGGGGAAGAGGAAGTGGATGGAAGAGAGGAAGGAGGAAGGGGGAGTGGATGGAAGGGAGGAAGGGGGAGGGGGGTGGATGCAAGGGAGGAAAGGGAAGGGGGAGTGGATGGATGGGAGGAAGGGGGATGGGGAAGTGGATGGAATGGGGAAAGGGGGAGTGTATGGAAGGGAGGAAGGGGGAGGGGGGGTGGATGCAAGGGAGGAAAGGGAAGGGGGTGCGGATGGATGGGAGGAAGGGGGATGGGGAAGTGGATGGAATGGGAAAGGGGGAGTGTATGGAAGGGAGGAAGGGGGAGTGGATGGAAGGGAGGGGGAGGGGGGAGTGGATGGAAGGGAGGAAAGCGGAGGAGGGAGTGGATGGAAGGGAGAGGGAGGAGATAGCGAGAATGGGGGAAGGAGGAGGGGGGCGAGTGGATGAAAGGGAAAAGGAGGGGGATAGCGAGAGTGGGAGGGGGAGGGAAGAGGATGAGGTAATGAAAAGAGGAATATGAAGTGTGACTGACTGAAAGAAGACAGAGGGAGAAAGGCCAAAGTGTGGGAAAAAGAACGAAGGGAAGAAAAAATAAAAAGCCTAGGTGAGCAGAAATAACAGGTGTGTGTAGCGAAGACAAGTGGGAGGTAAGAGTGAAGTTCAGTCCAGGAATGGGGAGAGGAGGAGTGGGGAGAATATGATATTAGAGCAAGCAGCTTAAGTGGGAAGAGAGGTGAAGTAAGTTGCTAAGAGAGGTTGGAGGAAAGGGGGTAATAGGAGAGTAGGAAGGAGAGGAGGGAGTCAGAGGAAAAGGGGGTAATAGGAGAATGGCAGGATGAGAGGAAGAAGAGGAGGAAGTTGGTGGAAATGGGGTAGCAGGAGAATAGGTAGAGGAGAGGAAGAAAAGGAGGAAGTAAAAGGAAAGGGGGCAGTATGAGGGTGGGTAGAGGAGAGGAAGAAAAGGAGGAAGTAGAAGGTAAGGAAGTAGTATGAGGGTAGGTGGATGAGAGGAGGAAGTAGAAGGTAAGGAGTTAGTAGGAGAGTGGGAAGAGGAGAGGAAAAAGAGAAGGAAAATATACCTAACACCTGCAGTAACATCCTCCCTTTTACACGTCTTTGTTATTCTTTGCCTCTCAGCTGAATCTTATCATGTACCTAACATAAAATTGTAACCGTATATTATTTCCTTTATCAGACGTCGATTCCTGTATACCTTATTCTCTTCATTAATGGCCATTGTTAATCTGTAAATCAGTATCTTTTTTTTTTCCTTATCCTGAAGCACCAAATATTATGAAATGATTCGTCCTTAGAAATAGTAACTACGGATATTTCCCCCCAGTATAGTTGGGTCTATATCCAGACCTGTAATACCAGAACTCATCCATGGTCAAGATATACTGTATATTCCAGGACTTTATATTATTTTCTGTTGGACTGTTGTGTGTAACTCTGCTATTTATGTGCGTGTGCTTTTCCCCGTCTCACCTTTAACCTTCCTTACATTCCTTGAAGATGTTAACGTACCCTGCCTTCTCCAGCTTCAGCACGCGCGCCTGTTATATGTTTTCCACGTGATTCTCAGCATTTTGTGATACGTGGAAAGATTTCGTCTCTGTCTTTCCGTTGAGTTAGTGGTTTTCCTTGCCAGGGTTGCATTTTTCCTCATTCGCTTTTTCCTCCACTTTGAGCCAACCTCACACCTACCGTCACTGCTTGGAACCTAGGACAGTAGGAAAGAACAGAACAGAGGAAAAGAAAGAGAGCGAGAGAAAAGGAGATACAAAAATGTCAATTAATGACGACTGAGGAAAGCGATGCCTGAGGAAAAACATGAAATAGGAGGAAGCAGAAAGACCAGGGAAAAGTTTATCAAAGAGAACTGGGAGAAAAGAAGTAAAGGAATGTGAGAACAGAACAAGAAAGGAGAAAAAAAAAGTGGAAGAATAAGTGCTAATTACAGTGAAGTCGGAGAGAATTCGTAATCTTTAGCATCCGAATCTTTGTCAGTTCTCTATCTCTCCAGTGCACTTTACCAACCCCTCCTCTGTTCATCCATCCTTTACCTCCACTCCATCAACCTTCTTCCAAGTCATCCTGTTCCATTTTGTATCCATTCAGCCATCACTACATCCCCGCCTATCCATCCATTCCATCTTTGTGTCCACTCCTTAATCCTCACATATCCCTCTGTCATCCATCTATCTCTGCACCCCATCACCCCATCCGTGGTTACATCCTCATCACTAAACCAGCAGGTGAAAACAGACCCAGTAATCTAGAGACGAGAGTAATTTCCTGTGTCTTACACACACACACACACACACACACACACACACACACACACACACACACACACACACACACACACGTATGTATGTATGTATATACAAAGACAGCTTACGTAGACCTGACAAGATCTCCTCTTAGGTAGGTCTAATTAGCAGTCAGGTGGGTGGTGGTGGAGGGGGGCGGGGGAAGGAAGGGGTGGCAGATGGTGCAATAACCACATAAGGTGTAATGAGACAGCCAAGTAACGTAATGACGGTAAGCAAGTAGGGTTGTTATTACTAGATAGTCATCATCATCATCATCATCATCATCATCATTATCATCATCATCATCATCATCATCGTCATCATCATCATTATTATCATTCCAACTTCACTTCCTGTTTAACCTAAGGATTGGGCAGGATCTAAAAGTACAAAATCACAGTTGTAGATCTATAAACACAATGTCCAGTGAAATAGGTTGGACAACAGTCATCATTCTTACCTGTGAAATTCGCGGCTCCACCTGGCAGACAAAATGATCTGCACAAAAATAAGGTTTATAACCCATCTGGGATAGACATGGGTAGATAAACAAATAGATACATAGGTAGGCAGGGAGGTAGGATGTCAGAGAGACGGCTATAAAAGCATGAAGAGTAGGTGCACAGTAAACAGTAGGAAGGTAACTGCAATTTAACTTCCATTTCCTGGGTCGTCTTTTAGGCTGAGTAAAGTCGTCTGTCTTTGGCGGGAATATAATACTAAGTTATAGGCGCCCCAGATTGGGAGTGTGGATCGTGTTCGAGCGAGCAAAGTTGCTGATTTTGTTATTTAAGCTAAAGAAGAGAAGTGTGCCATCCCACTTCCATGGTATTCAGCTATTTTGTATTGTGATGCTGAGAATATTGAGGGAGACAACTGCTAATCCCTTCCCTTCCAGGAGTCTCACATTGCCTAAATGAAAATTAAGCAACAGACACAAGACTATTATAACAAAAGTTTTGATACTAAAGGAGGTATTAAGGCCTCACAAAGCACACAGACCTAGCGGGCCCTGCGAGGCGGCCAAACCTTAACGATAAGATAAAAAACTTGGACCCCATCATCAAGACAATAAAAACTTAATCAGACCTGCGGCTTCCTCCTACCCACCGCCCCCTCCGGCAACACCACTGACAGGGAAAGCAGGGGAAAAAGTACCGGTACCTGCAAGATTTACTGACTGGTGTGTGTGTGTGTGTGTGTGTGTGTGTGTGTGTGTGTGTGTGTGGTGGGGGTGGGGGGGTTGCAGGAGGGCGGAGGAGGAAAGTAGGAGTAATGGTGAATGCGTCCGAGCAATTAGGGAATTAGAGTTAAAGTAAGATAGACTCTGCGGCAGCCGTTTTGTGTGTGTGTGTGTGTGTGTGTATTCAGTGGTCGCTGGCTTATCACTTGGGTATGTGCGGTGGGGTGTGGTAGGGACGTGGTAGTGGTAGTGGCAGTGGTAGTAGTAGTAGTGGTTCTAGTGTGGATGCTGGTGACAGTATATTTCACGACAGAAGAAGGAACCAAAGGCCAAGATCCTTTTCTATTATTTTTTTACCGCCACCAGACTGTTGTAGTTAGCTTTGGAGGCGGGCGGGGGAGGAAAGTAGGAGTAATGGTGAATGCATCCGAGCAATTAGGGAATTACGGTTAAAGTAAGATAGACACTGCGGTAGTGACAAGAGTAATTCCAGGATAACGTGGTTCTTAACCCTCTGTAATTAATTTTAATGAGTACATTAACTTATTACTTTCATCTGTGTATAATATTCTAACTGATTATTTTACAGTTTTATAGTTTTCTCGTGTTTCTCTCCACATCTTCCATCATCTCGATCCTTCTGCTTGTTCATTCATTCCTGGTCCTGTTGTTGTTCCTCTTGTAAGCTCATATTTTTCCTCTAAATTTTTGTTTCCTCTTCTTCCTTCCCTAAGTGAGGCAGGGCAGGGACGAGGGTAATGTTAGTGTGTAATTGACGTGGTGGTAGATGGGGATGGTGGGGAGGAGGAAAAAGGGAGAGGAGACAAGAGAAAGGGGAAGGGGAGAAGATTTGCGTAAGAAGAAGGGATGAGGAAGGGAGAAGAAAACGAAGGTAGGGAGAAATGGGCGGAATAAAGATGGTGAAAGAAGAGGGATGAAGAAGGAAAGAAGTTAGGGAGAGGGGAAGAGGGAAAGAGAATAGAGGAGAGGCGGGGGAAAGCAGCATGAAAATGATAGATTGGGAAAAGAATGGGAATGAAGTGGGAAAACAATGAAAATTATTGGAGGGAGTGGTGGCGGCAAGGGAAGTGGAAGAGAAGGGAGGAGATTACATGAAAAAAAGAAATAGAGAGGAGGGAAGAGGAAGATAAGATAAAGAAGGGGGGAAACGACAAACACAGAATGTACAAAAAATACCAGGAGGACCCTAAATATAGTGGCATTGCCGTGATGTGGTGTTGGACGGTGACTATTTTGTTCTATTGCACTTATAATAATATCTTTAAGACGAGTATATCCACTGATAGTAAAATTTTCAGCCTGAGCTCACCATATGTATTGTATTTTCTGTAACTCCAAAGTATTTTATTCAGCTGAAGGGGGACTGCTTGGGCTACAGGGAGTGCAAGCAGCTTGCATTAAGGCCACACCGTCTGACAAGGGTCGTAAGGTCTGTGTGTCTGTGTAACTCGATATACTGTGCTATATGCCAGTGTTCTGTTATCTCTCTCCTCCCTTCTGGCTTTATTATTCTTCATCAGTGTTCCACCAAGGTCTCCCCCTACCCACCCCCTCCTCCGTACTCCACACCCCAGATACCCACATTTTTCCCTCCCTCCCTCTTTCGTCTCCTCACCCCTTCCCCCTCCTCCCCACCCCTCCCCCGCCTCCCCACCCCGCGCCCCTGTCGGCGTGGCCAGTAATTACTCGTCTCAGCTCGTTAACCGCGGTGATTAATGCTGGTTTTCCATCGATGAACCGTGTCATTATCCTGTTAGTGTTCGTTAGCTTATCCGCCTGGTGGTATAACGACACAGTAGCAAATGCCAACAGGGCAACTGGCCTCGTCATCTACCCCTAACCCTCACACCTCAGTGGGTTTGTCAGTGGCGAGAAAAACCGTGTGGCGTTAGCGAAAGTAAAGGAGAAATCGTCCCCTGAGATTTAAGGGTTAGAGGAAATAGTTTATATATACGACAATTACGACAACCAAACCTCGTATGTGCAAGATGGAGATAGTTCTAAAATATACTGAACTTGGTCATCATCATCGTCGTCGTCACCGCCGCCGCCGCCGCCGCCGCCGCCGCCGCCGTCACCACCACCACCACCACCACCACCACCACCACCCAGTCCTGATTCCCACTATTCCTGTGATGATAAGAATCCAGCAACAGGAACAATACCAGCTTCTAATAATTATATAATCCCATCGTCATCCGTCTCCATCAACATTTAACACCATCATTAGTATCATTATCAAAACAGTAACCCATTATTCTCTTCTGCCTTTAGTACATGTAGCTTCCATGAGAGAGAGACAGAGACAGAGACAGAGACAGAGACAGACAGACAGAGACAGAGATAGAGACAGAGAAACACTGGAGGAAGTAATGTATAAATGAAGAAAAAAAAATAATGATAACAGTGTGTCAGAACGAGACTAATGGAGGCAGAGAAAAAGTAAGGTGATGGTGAAGTGAGCTGATGAAGTGGGCTGGGAAGGTGAACTGGTGAAGTGAGCGGGGGAAGTGAGCTGGTGAAGTGAGCGGGGGAAGTGAGCTGGGGAGGTGAGCGAAAGATAATAAAACTGAAAGAAAGGGAGAGGAAACTTGTGAATGTAAAGTTTATCAGAAGGAACCCCTGAGGCTAGGAAAATGAAGTAGAAAAAGTTTGATAATTTGAAACTTTTTACACACACACACACACACACACACACACACACACACACACACACACACACACACACACACACAAGAACCGTGAAAAGTTTAGACAGTTTGGAGAGCAAGAACAACTGAAGCGATATTGGAAACGATTGTCCTTATCTTAGCCAGGATCAGGACACACAAAGGCACTTACGATCCATTCCCTGCCGTAAGTGAGATTTCGATATGCAGGAGGGACAAGGAGGCTGTAAAATCTTCCTCTTTGTCCAAACTTCATCACTAAATCTTAAGTTACGGCACGGAATTTACAGCAGGTTATAACTACTTTATGCGGGAAAATATTGGAAAGGAGAGCAGGTTTTTCCCTTGTCTAGTTCTTACCCTAAAAACATATCTAAGTTATGACAGGGAAGCGGTCGTAAATATGTGTGAAAATCGGATCCCATAATTTTAACGATATTGGGAGAAAAAAAAATCAGTGTTAATGGGGATGGGTTAAAAATAAATATACAGCTTAAGTAACTCAGTTGCAAATACAACACTCATTCGTACTTATCTTCCTCTGTTTTATTTTTTTCGGTATGTTCTCCATTTTCTCTACATTCTTTTCATAGATTGTCAGCCTCATTGCTTGGTACTTTCTCTTCTGCCTCCCTCTAATCAGTTCATCTCTAGGCCTAGTCGCTCACCCACATTGTTTTCTTCCCCCCAGTTTTCCATTCTCTCTCCCTTCCACGTCATCATCTTCCATGTGTATCCTTCTGTCAGTATTGTCGCTCCATCCTTCCTTTCTTGCATCTCCTTCCCTTTTCATTTCATATTTTCCATGTCCCCGTTCTAGCCCTTCGCCACTCTACAGTCTCTTCTACCTCTTCTTCCCTCCACGTCTTTTCTCCCACTTAGGCTAACCCTCTTCCCTGTTTTTCTTTTCTTCTTCCTCGTTCTTCTCTCCGCTCCCTCCACCTCCCCCCTTTCTTTACCTCCCTCAACCTCCAGAAGGGCACCATCAGACGTGGTTGTGGTTCCCTAACTTGAGTTTCTCAGACTTATGTTGGAGAGTTTGCTGTGCTCTTTCTAACTCTCTTTCTGTCTGCCTGTCTGTCTTTCTATCAGATCCTCCTTCCTTCCTTTTGTTTCTTTGTTTTTCGTTTTTTCTTTCTTTTTTCCATCTTTCTACAATGTTATGTTGGAAATTCTGTTGACTGACTCTCCTTCCACCCATTCTTACTTTTCCTCTTCCGTAGTTCCTTTCTTCCTCTCTTCACTCCATCCCTCTGTCCTTTCTTCCTTCCTCCCTTCCTTTCCTTTCCTCTACTTTCTCTCTCCCCTCCTTACTTAGTTCTCTTCTCTCAACATTTGGATAAGAAATTTAAACGATAAGGCAGAATTAGCAGTGCAGGGAGGAAAGAAGGGTAAATTCAATGTGACAAGTGTCCAGAGAGCCAGAGGAGGGAGGGGGTTTAGGGGTGAGATAGAGAGAAGGACACGAGAGAGAGGAAAGAAAGCAAGAAAAGTGTGGAGAGAAGAGTGATGAGGGAGGGAGGGAAGGAGAGAGGGAGGAGGGAGGGAGAGAGGGAGAAGTTTGGGCGATGCTTCTCCAGGGAGGTATATACATTGGAGTGATACCTGACTTTCTCCCTTTGTCTTTTCTTGCTGTCTGGTGACCTTCTGTATTTCCCCTTGTTCTTGGCCTCTTGTTTTCCAGTACAGGATTGTCTTCAGCCTGTGGACGTCTATTTAACTAACACTACAGGATTTTCTTCAACTCAGGAAAGACGCCTCAGCCGTAGGGGTCAGAAGCAGTTTATAAATACTTAATGCCTCCTACACCTTGTCTCAGCAGCTGTTTATTGCCCACACACCTTTTGCTTTCCCACATCACCCTTCCTTTTTCTTTTCCTGACATTTTTCCCTCATGTTTTTCGTATGCGTTTTTTCTTCCCAGTCTGCATTTTTTTTTGTGTAGTTCCTCTCCTGCCTTTTCCATGTTTATTTATTTATTTTTACCATGTTTTGCTTCCTCTGATCTTTTTCTCCGACTTTTTGCGCTCTTCCATTTCTTTCGTTCTTCGATATATATCCCATTGTTCACTTTTTTACACTCCTTTTCATGTTTTGCCAGACGGGGGCCTCCCTCAGCGCAAAAAAATCATTTGGCCGCGTAAAAAAAAAATAAAAAGGCCTTTGCTGCAGAGTTAATATTTTTTCCAATTTGTACTTTTTTTTTTTTTATTGTCGCTGCCTTTCCTATGTGTCCGTCGTCTTTCTTTCTATTTCCTCTCGTCTCACTCACCTTTCAGGCTCTTCCATCAGCACCTCTCTCACATGGTTTACTTTTCCTTTGTCTCGACTTGTTTAATTACAGTGATATCTGACCGACATCCTGTTGTACTGTTCCTTCCACATTCTACCTCGTACATATGACTACCCAATTTTTCGTCCATCCATCCATCCATCCATCCATCTGTTCATTCATCCATCACCCATCCATCCATCCATCCATCCATCCATCCATCCATCCACTTATCCCCCAGCCATGGTGTGGTGTGGTGTGGTGGGTGGGTCAGTGCACTAGGTGGCAGTGCAATTGTCCACATCCCTCATAACAATTTCAGTTCTAAGACTGGCTCCCCCACACTCCACCAGTCTCCACACTAATTAAGAATATCCCAGGTGACCAGTGACTGGGATAGGAATGCTCTCTCTCTCTCTCTCTCTCTCAACGGAAGAGAGAGAGAGAGAGAGAGAGAGAGAGAGAGAGAGAGAGAGAGAGAGAGAGAGATTCAGCCATACGAAGTTGATGAGAAAAATGCCAAAAAATGAAAAAAATAAAAATAAAAGCATGAATCGAAGAAAAACTGAAATGTGAAGATTAACATGACAGAGGTTAATGCAATTGGCTTTGGGTAATTAGTTTTTTTTTTTTCATATAACGTAAAGCTGCATATCTAGGCCACCTTAAAATGGCATATAATTATACATGTCCCGTATAATTTCCAGTATAGGTTTTCTCAGGAGAGGGATGCAGTTAATATTTGCTTTCAGATCAAGAAAAAGGTTATATTAACATTTTGATATTCGGCAGAGCCAATCAGTGAATTAAAAAAAAAATGTAATTTTTTTTTTCTTGTCCTTCATTTTTCAGGCGTTTGTGATGAGGGTGAAGGATTTATCAGATTATCAGCTGTTAGCGTCCCTGATGTCGAATCCATTACTGGTTGTCGATCCGTCCTCAGTGATCCGGGATGTGAGAGAGAGAGAGAGAGATCGTAAAGTATCACATCAGTAACATTGTTAAGACTGAAATATAATCAAGAGATATACAGTAGATCCCTCTTCATTTTCCCTATCCTGTCATTCCCCATTTTATTGTCAGTTCCCTTCCGCTCCTCCCTTGCCTCTGTCACCACCATCACCAATAACAACAACAACAACAGCAACAACAACACACGGGAGAATTCGGTCTGACACGGATTCTCTCGTAAAGAAATTTGGGCTTACGCTATCGGCCTGTGGGGGATAAAGGGTTGTGTGGAGGGAGAAATATGGAGTAAAGATGATTTCGTTGGAGAGAGAGAGAGAGAGAGAGAGTGACGGTCATTTATAATAACGATGCCGGGAATGGTGGTAGTGATGGGGGAGTGAGGAGGTAAGGGGTTGGGTGTTGAAAGAGGGAACGAGTAGAACGTGAAGGAAGGTGGATTGGGAGTGAAACGAGTGGTGTTGAGGGGGGAATGTGTAGTGTGTAGCAGTGAGGGGGGAATGTGTAATGTGTAGCGGTGAGGAAGAAGAGGTAGATTGGGAGTGGAAAGATTGACCAGGGAAAAATAAAAAAGGAAATAGGGATTACTGTGAGAACCATTCAGTAATTTGCCATCATTTGTGCTATATTCTTACCCCCTGCAGACAGTTTTTCTCTGACTAATAGTTAAAATAGCAACCCTTTGTAGTGACTAGCATGGGGACTGGATTGAATGAAAACGTGGAAGGAAAGAAATGGTGCAGATGGAAAAACAGTTAAGTCGAAAGAAAGGGATAGAAAATAATATGAATAAGACTGCAGGAGTGAATGAGGAGACATATTAGGGTGTCAGGTATGAAGGAAGATAAGTGTGTAATGTAATGGGTGAGGAAGGTGGTGAATTGGCGGTGAAGAGCTTTATATATATAAGCTGAAATAAATTGGATACAGCTATTCATACCAGCCAGGTGGTATATTATTGCCTGCCTCCCAACACACCATGCATATTACACCACCGTCAGCTTATCCTGTTAACGATATGGAAGGAAATTGTCTGCCCTTATAAAATTCTTCACCGTTATATAATGATGATGGTGGTGATGATGATTAATAATAATAATACTAATACTAATAATAATAATAATAGTAGTAGTAGTAGTAGTAGTAATAGTAGTAGTAGTAGTAGTAATAGTAGTAGTAGTAGTAGTAGTAGTAATAATAATAATAATAATAATAATAATAATAATAATAATTTCAAGGAGACAAAAGCTGTGGATTGATGCCGATTAGACAGGTTGGTTGGTTAACTGGTATATATATTCGTTTATTTATCGGTATTAATCGACTGCTAAGGTGATAGAGTGACAGCTACTCATATGTAAGTACTTTTGGTACGGTACATAATATTACATGAAAGAAGAAAGGAAGAGCGAAAAAAAAGAAGAAAAACATTGGAAGTTTTCTGGTAAAGGAGAGAGAGAGAGAGAGAGAGAGAGAGAGAGAGAGAGGGCTAGTGTGCGTGTTAATGTGCGTAATAACTCCCACAGACTCAAACAGTGTATGTGGATGGGTTCTGTGCGTGTGTCTTGTGTTCCTGGGAATCATTTTGGTGTAGAGTTTTTTGTAGCTGTGTGTACGGGGTATATGTGTACAGTGTATGTATATATATAATGTGTATGTATATCCTTGTGTGCGTTTTTATATGTAAAGTATGTGAGTGTTTATGTTGACACATGTGGTGTGAAATACTGCCTGGAGGAGAACGAAAGTGGGGCTGGATGGAGAGAGAGAGAGAGAGAGAGAGAGAGAGAGAGAGAGAGAGGGGCGTTGAGAGGAAGACTAAGTGTGTGGAGTGGGTGAGAGGGGGGGCGTGGGTGATACCTAAATGTCGTATTCTCGTAGACAAAGCGCTGATTCCTTAGCGATTTAGACATTATACCTTACTCCCTCTTGTTTGTTATTGATGCATTCTGAGTCGAAACTTTAAAAATGGCTGCCATATAAAACAGTATACATTAAGGAGAAATATGGCATAAAAATCGCTAATTAGGCAAGTGGTAGGAAGTCCTGTGTCATCAGTAATATACCTGAGCCATGATGAAGGTAGGCTATGGACCAACACTATACCCTGTTTACACTAACTTGGTCTAAAATGGCCATCTTTTCGTCGTGAATGCAGAACTGTAACAATAGATTAGCACTTGAATATGAATTATGATGCAAGTCACGGAGAAGTACTGTTAAATGCATGTAGAGCCGTAGTAGTGGCCGTTTTTGCCACTGAACAACGTGAAATAAGTTGCAAAAGAACGAAAATCTGGGCCAGGTTATTGTGAAAGAACTGTAATATAACGTGTGATTATACTAGGCATGTGTAAAGCACCGAGAAAAGGTTGTTATCTTTATTATAGTGTCATACCTCATTACTGTAACAAGGAATACTTTATTAGGGTACATGTCAGGCTTTTTCGTTCAGGTGAATATGTCTAGTTTTGAGACTGATGGGGAGAGAACTCCCTTCAGTCCTCTTATGACAAGGATTTCTCAGCTAAATAAAATCGTCTTGTGCTGTGTCCTGGGTAAACTGCCACAGTGCATCCATGTCTGTGAGGGTTTATTGCAGATCAGTGTTTCTTGGGAGGGTAGGAGTTCTCAGCTAAAAGTAATAGTCTTTTGTTAACCAGAATAATTCATCTACAGTATGAGGCCAGGGAAGCAATAGGGTTAAGGTTTTATTGTGTCAGCCTTCCCATCGCAACACTGATGGGGCTGTCCAGGGACTGGTTTTACGCAGCCATTTAACTGTACATTACCACATAGTTGCTCAGTTTATGACTCACAATTTGATAGGTATGCAAGGAACTATTTCTGTTGAGGTATTTGTGCCAATTCCAAGAGCACAGCACTATGTGAAGAGTTTTATCGCCCATGGAACAGTGCGAGGAATGTTATGGGAAAGTTAACGTTTGAGAACATTAATGATAGTAGCGATATGAGATCAGTTAGTAAATAATGAAACTATTTTGGATATACATAGCAGGCATGTACGTGAGATATATCAAGGACAGAAGGGTTTGCTGTGGAGTGTGGGCAGCCTTGCCATATGGTCGTGAGAGCATTTAACAATGAGGCGGGAGGGTGGAAGATGAGAAGGTGCGGTGGTTTATATGCTCTTTCTGCCCATTCCTCTCTGTGATGTCACTGAGGACCGCACAGGTGAATTACTACATTAAGACAGTAACTCGCACAGTGGATGTTGCTCACATTCCAATCAGTATTTACAGCAGGTAATGCGATGTCATTGATTTACTGAATTTATGGCAGTCGTCGTGCCTTCAGACGCATGTACATACACTTTACGGTGCCTCCATTTGGTCATTGAACCACAGTTTTCATGCAGTTATGCAGGACAGTGCGCAGGAATAATGTCTTGGTATGAGAGAACTGGGTACAAAATGTAATGCGCGCGCATCGATTGCTCGTTTTCAAGGTACCCCCCCCCCCTGGTCTTTAACACACGGTAAATGGTGTCATATTGCATTTTCATAACTCAAAATATTGGTGTATTATTTTCAGCGTTGTTGCATTAAGAGTGGTAGTGTTCATTATGTGCTGTGGTCAACGAATATGTCCAGGTACAAAGTAAATCATGTCTTGACACAGTATTAATATTTGCAATAATTAGTACCAGTCAACGCGTAGCATGTTATACGCTACATGAGTGTGCATACCAAGGAATGTCGGGCATAGCAAGATTATTGCTTCATAATATCGTCAATGCTTGCTTCATAAAAATTATCTACCGTAGTTCTCTGTATCTAATAAGTAGTGATGCTTTGACGCCGCCCTGCTTTCATGATGCACGCAGCATAATAAACAACAGCCTGGACTAAAGACTGAGGGGGACCATGTGATACTCAAGCTAAGCTGCTGTAATATTCCTCTCTTAATTAAAACTGCTTTTTCATGGAGATCTTGAATCATGGGAACATTATGCAGTCTCCCTTCTCACAAAAGCATCCTAGTTACAACAGAGGATTAACCACAAGTATGATAATCAATGTGCAGTGTGTGTTTATCCCTGCCTGCACCTGTTCACTCCACACCCGCCCCGCCACCACTGAACGCAACACCACCACACCTTCACCTCTCCCGCCACGGCCAGGTTCACGTTGCCAGATTTCTTCGCCAAAATATTATCCACACCACCATAATATTCTCTAATATGGCTGTCCATATTGTCTTTGAACATACTAAGGGGCCTGGCGCGACTGTTAATATGGCCGGCATGCGTTGGTTAGTAAATAACAAGCGCGTTGACTGATCTCTGCGATAAAACCCTGTGAACTAGATATGGTGGCGCTGGCAGTGACGGGGAGTTTGGAGGGTGGGGAGATATATGTTGCCTGGGGGAGGGTTGAAGGTGGGGAGGAGATCCATATCAGCATAATAAAAGGTTCCTAGACACCCTCCATATAACCTACGCTATACACCTATATCGCCATTTTTCTTTATCGCATAGTTCATAAGCCAACCCTTTCAAACATCATACCTTCCCAGTAACACATGTTATAAATTATATCAACCTGTCATTGCCGATTCACCCAAAACAAAGGTGTATATATCACTGACCATTACGGCATGTATTCTTCACTATACAGGTATGGAAGACCTCCTGAATTGCCTAAGACTAAAAACAAAATAATAATAATAGACAGGAGGATGCACGCAGAGGTTAAGAGTAATGTCATCATACTGAGAGGAATAGAGATGGCAGAAAATGAGAGAGAGAGAGAGAGAGAGAGAGTAAGGATAAGGTGTGGGCTAAGAGGAGTACGAGGAGCAAAGGAGATGATGGAAGTTTATTGCTGTTTGGTTAAGTGGATTATCTTTTATGACTCTCTCTCTCTCTCTCTCTCTCTCACACACACACACACACACACACACACACACACACACACACACACACACACACACACACACACACACACACACACACACACACACACACACACACACACACACACACACACACACACACACACACACACACACACACACACACACACACACACACACACACACACACACACACACAGTTTTATCCCTGTCCCTGCGTTAAAAGTTATTAATCAATTGAAGTGCTTCCTGGGAGGCTGAGAGAGAGAGAGAGAGAGAGAGAGAGAGAGAGAGAGAGAGAGGCTTCTACACCGTGTGTACACAGCCCTCATCATCATCATTTTTTTTAAACTACCTTTTCTCATTTTCTTCACTATTCATCTCTATCCATGTATCTGCATATCTCTGTCTGTGTGTAAATCTATCTATCTACCTGCCATTGTCTATCTATTAATCCCAGAGTTCACGACAAAACTCTTCCAAGCATATCTACCTATATCTCAGTCTCTTCTCTGCAACTGATATGAATCTCGTTTGTCTCCCTCTTACTGTTCTTCCACCTCACGTATTTCTAATTACTTTATCTTTCTACCTTCCTTCTCCTATTTTCGTGTCTTACTGCCATTGCATTTAATTTTCTGGTTCTTCTTATGTCCTTCCCTTCCACCATCTTCCTCCCTCCTTGTCTCATTGTCATTTCTTCTTCAGGTGTTTCCCGTCTTATCTGCCACTGTATTCTTTTTAGCATTCATCTTTCCTTCCCTTTTCCTGTGTGGCCACTTTTGCATTTAATTTTCCTCACAGTTTCTTAAGCTTTTCATTCACACTTCCTACTGCTTTCCTGCCACCCTTCCTGTCACCTTCCTGTCTCTTTACATTCCTCCACTTCTACCATTCTCACATCCTTTCAGCTTTTCTCCCTCTACTTTCATCCCTCTCAACCTACCTCCCAACCTCTCACATCCATTTCCAAGTTTCACCTTATTGGTTCTTTCCCTTTCCTCTACTACCCACCTTCTCTACTTTCCTCCCTCCCGTCTTTCCTCAGTATCTATTCCCTCCCTC
Source organism: Coenobita brevimanus (assembly GCF_032717465.1). Lineage (NCBI taxonomy): Eukaryota > Metazoa > Arthropoda > Malacostraca > Decapoda > Coenobitidae > Coenobita > Coenobita brevimanus. The sequence continues at coordinate 17,933,878 of NC_136995.1, forward strand.
CCTGTCTACCTCCCTTACCCCCCTCATCATCTTCCCCCTCTACACACATATTATCAGCTCAACACACACACACTTCACACGGCTACATCCTCCCTACCTCTCACTCCTCAGGTCGTGTGTGTGTGTGTGTGTGTGTGTGTGTGTGTGTGTGTGTGTGTGTGTGTGTGTGTGTGTGTGTGTGTGTGTGTGTGAGAGAGAGAGAGAGAGAGAGAGAGAGAGTAGGGGGGTTGAGTGTTGACATAAATAACACCGTAGTCAACACCACCATTAGGGAAGGGAGCCACCAACGCCCCTTCCCCACCACCACCACATCAACTCTTCCTCTCATCATCTTCCTTCCTTAACGTTTTTGCTACGTAGGGTTTCTCTCAACATAACAAAATGATCTGGCATTGGTATTGTTAAATAATATTAGTTTATCGTCACAGGAAAAGGGTCATAAGAATATTATTATTCACTCCTCATTCTCTTCAGTCCGAGGATCTACTTCGATTTTTTTTCTGTATGACACCAGCGCGATATTATTCAGCTTAGGGGAGACTCCTCGGGTTGAAGAGGTTAGAAACTGTCTGCATTAGATGTTAGTACTGTGCTCTGGTGCACCATTCCTCAGGACAGTCTGATGGCAAACGTCTGTATATTTTTTTAAAGTCATTACCTTTAACTGGTATTTGACTGGTTTGTTGTCAGAGAAAGATAAAGAAGAGTATATATGTTCTTCCTCATAGCCTATATATATGTGTACACAGAGAGAGAGAGAGAAGGGGGGGGGAGAGAAATTTATGGAGGAAAACGAGAGAGAGAAGATAGGGATATGTGTTTAAGAAAACGAGGAAAAGGGAAAGGAGGAAGGGTCGGGATTAGGTAAGGATTAGGAAGGGAGAAGGGAGGAAGAAGTAGGAGAAAGGAGGATAAGTGGTGAGTTATGGGGGTGGGAAGGCGTTGAAGGGGATGAGGAAACACATTATACCAGGGTTTTGTAGCGGAGACGGAGGGGGTGTGAGGGGAGAGTGAGGAGGGAGAAAGTCATATGAGAGATGGTAATAGGAGGGATGACTGGTAAGAGAAGCGTCAAAATAAGGATGAAAAATGTTAAAGAATAAAGTAATAGTTCTCAGTGTCGATAAAGGAGGAGGGTGTGGGGGTGGGGGGTTGACCTTTTTATATACAGTGATGACTCATTGATCTAGACAGTACAGGAGGACCCACCCTGGGTCATAGTAAGGCCCGCCTCAAATATGATGTGTTTGTTATTGTTGCGAGGGGTGTGCTTATTTACATACATGATTATTAACAAAGTTAATCAAGACGCAACTTTTGTTGACCTTTATTATCTTCAGAGTTAGGAGGCATAGCAGTTCACTTGCAGCCTATTACCATTATTCATCACACCATGAAAAAAACTTGTCTATAAGTTCGTAATAGTGGCCCGTTACTTTTAGCGTGCTGATTTTTAGCATCATTCTTTGGTATGCTTTTATGTTATGCAACACCTGATAAATTCTTAGCTGATTTCTTTCATATCAGTTGCAGGAAAATTTAGAGATATACTTCATTACAGCCGGGAATTTAAGGGAGACTTTGAAGATGACACACACCAAACATATTTGGTTATATCAATTAAAAAAGAAGTGTATTATATTGGAATACTGCTTCCTGAATCCTTCGACGGTGCTATGGTATCTACTGCCCACTGCATATAGCCCCCGGCCTGATTCCAAAAATATTTACCGAAGGGGGTTACAGCACCCAGCATCACTCGCCTCCCCCGCCCCCCTCACCCCTCCCGTTGAGATGGCGTGATGTCCAAGATGGTACCACCCCCCACCTCCAATACACTGGCCTATTTCGAACACTGATGGTTCTTACACATGCTCAAGTTGCCCGTAGGAGGATTTTGTGTGTGTGTGTCCTGCCAGATTCGTGGCGCATTTGCCGCCGCTACGGCCAATTTTTGCGTCACATCCGCATTTGGACGCAGTTGTCTTTCGCCTGTAGGAGAACAAGCTGTAATGACTGAATCGTGAGCAGCATGAATAATGATGGTGGTGAGTGAGAATAGAAAAAAAGTGTGATGTAGAGCAGAAATATGATAAAAATAGGTGTGCGTGTACTGTGTAAAGACTGTCGGGAAAAATATATCTGTTGAGTAAAGGGAGTGAATCTGATTGTATATACCAGGAACAGAAGAGTGAGAAGAAAAGGTGTGTGTGTGTGTGTGTGTGTGTGTGTGTGACATTAGCAAACCGTGCATAATACAGTAATCACTGGCTTCCTCTCCTGCACCTCCCCTTACCATACCTTTTTAAGTAATAATTTCAAGAACTTCGCTTCTCCCTTTGTGTTGTGTTTTTCTTCACTTCTCTTCGTCTCGCCCTGCCGTCAGACTTATACTTGTTTCTGCCTTCATTCCCTTCCTTCCATTAGTGTCATTTCTACCATCCCTTCCTTCCTTCATCCCATTCTCTTATTCATATCTATCTTCACTTCTTTACTTCCATCTTTTCTTTCTTTCTTGCCTTCATTCTATTAACAGTTCCTTCTTCCTCTCCAACATTCCTTCCTAAATATGCTCCTTCTCTCGGCCATTGCTATTTCCCCTCTCTCCCTCACTATCTTCTCTCCCTTCTTCCTTCGCAACTTTCCTGCATTCTCCCATTTTCCCTCACCTCTTTCCATCATTTCTCCTTTCTTTCATCCCCCTCTCTCTTTCATTGCTCCCTTCTCTTCTCCATTGCTCCCTTATCTTCACTCTCTCCACCATCCCCCCCCCCTCTCTCTCTCTCTCTCATGTATTTTTCCTTTCCTCCTCCTCCTTCTCCTCCTCCTCTCCAGCTCTCGTGAAGTCAGCCAGTGACATCAAAGAGACCACCACCATTGCATTCACCTACACATACAAATTGATTTTTTTTTTCTATATCAACCCTCTTACCTGCCACCTGTACTGACCTTCATACCTTCAGGCGGTTTGTGTGTGTGTGTGTGTGTGTGTGTGTGTGTGTGTGAGAGAGAGAGAGAGAGAGAGAGAGAGAGAGAGGTGGAAATGGTGTGCTGATATCTGATTTAGTAGCATACCCGTCCATATGAGGGAGCAGTGGTAAGGGTAAGGGCAATGGTGAGGGTGAGGGTGAGAATAGGGGTGAGAGTATAGCGGTGAGGGTATGAGTAGGGGTGAGGATGAGGGTGAAGATGGGGGTGCGGATGAGGGTGAGGGAGGCAGGGGCAAATGGTAAGGTCCTTCTTCATGGATTTGAGAAATAACAACAACCACAACCCTTTTAATATCAGGACGTATTCCTGTGGTAATTAAGCTTATATGATCATATTCAAAAAATAACAAAATAAAGAAGTTCTCAGGCTGAAGGGGTTAATAGGTAAACGTGTAATTAAGCCAGTCAGGTGATGTTGAGAGACAGATCGACAGGAAGTGTTGATTAACAAGTAAACAGCTGAGAGTGACGGGTGTTAATAGAATAACAGAAAAGAGGAAAGAAGTGGTGACAGATCAAATACAAAACCTCTCATGCCATTCCCGCCTCTCTTTTTGTGCAATAAAAACTGTGTTGAAGGTGTGTGGTGTTGGTGAGAGAAGGAAGCAGTGTTGGTGGAGGAGGGAGGAAACGTGGAGGAGAGGGAGAGGGAAACATTGTCGGTGGAGGAATGAGGAGACTTGGAGAAGAGGGAGATCGGGGGTAGTGTTGGTGAAGAAGAGGAAATGTTGAGAGGAACAATGAAACAATGTTGGTGGAGGAGAGAGGAGACGTGACGGAGAGGGAGAGGGCAGCAGTGTTGGTGACGGAGAGGAGACGTGAAGGAGAGGGAGAGGGAAGCAATGTTGGTGCAATGTTGGTGAAGGAGAGAGGAGACGTGAAGAAGAGGACAGGGTAAACAAGCATGCGTGAGTGATCGGCCTTCACACCTCACACTGAAAATGTAAGACAAAATAACATGGTGGCAAATGGCGGAGATGTTGGTACTGGTTAAGTGGTAAAGAAGTGGACTGTTGGTCGTATGGTCATGAAAGCCACAGACATATCGTAAAAACACTGCAAATATCAGTACACCAGTCTTAGATGAGATAACCCTAGCATATTTCAGTTTAGAAGGTACAGCAATATTGATACGAATGGAACTAAAGCATGTATAGATTGTGGGGCTTTGCAGGAACTCAAGGAAAGAACTGCCTTTCATGTGTTCAGAATACATACAGACAGTGAAGGAATATATGATAGTAAAAATGAAAGGCTAAATAATAAAACTGTGAAGATAGGAGGGGGAAAAGAGATGAAAGGAAAGAGTTGAAAAAGGTGGCCTGGGAAACAATGTAGAGGACAGGCGGGAAAAAGGCAAGGCGGGGGCAGCTGACTTATTTGGAGGGGGGAGGAGAAGAGAGAGAGAGAGAGAGAGAGAGAGAGAGAGAGAGAGAGAGACGTGAGATAAGATCAAAAGAGGCAAGGAATCTATCTCTACCTCTCACTACTGCTTTTAACTCACACACATGACGGTCAGATGAGAGGGACGGGGAGTGAACGGAGGAGAATTTGAAGCCAATAGTAGGAACGAGGTATGGTAGTGTATGTGGGAGGGGGGGGTTGTTGTGGGAGTCATGGGTCGTTACTGAATAGGGACGAAAGTGCGTGAAGGTCCATTTGGCCTCAGCCTCTAGATATAAATACTGTACTTTTCTTTAATAACTATACTGCGATAAAAAGAATTCTCTGAGGGAAAGACCATTCAAGTCTAGATGGTTGGGAACAAAGGGCGTAGAAGATTCCCTAGCACTTTTTCCTTACGGACTTAGTTTTACAGGCGATTCCCTAGCACTTTTTCTTTAGGGACCTTGTTTTACAGATGATTCCCTAGCATGTTATCTTAGGGACTTGGTTTGTATAGAAGATTCACCAGCATTTCACATGTTCCTGAGGGACTTGGCAGGTACTGATGATTGCTCAGCACTTTCTCCTTTGGGTCTAAATTTGTATAGAAGATTACTTAGCGCTTTTTTCATAGGGACTTACTTTATTGCACCTTAATAGACTTTGGTAAGTAATCGATCTTTTTAGCGTGACTTTGCCTAAATATCACACAAGGTAGTTCCAAGTACAGAAATAACCTTGTAAGCAGGATGCGCTGTATCCATTTTACTCTAACTTGGCCTAAAAGGGCCGTCTCTTCGTCTAGAATACAGAATTGTAAGAAGGGATTGGCACTAGAAAACGGTGCCAGTCACGAAGAAGTGCTGTGGAAGGAATGTAGAGCCACAGTAATGTCATGTTCTGCCATTGAGCTACGTGAAATAAACTGCAAAAAGACAATTATCTGGGCCAAGTTAAAGTAAAAAGACAATAGGGAGCCTCCTTAACCCACGCGAATATTGTTATTGTTGAAGTACGGTGAATTATACAAGGTGGTCCATATATTACGCAACACAGTGGTCTTGTGTTGCGGGTACGGCTCAGTCAGTATTAGCGTTGTCTGCTCTGTATCATTTCCGACTTCCTGTAACCCTTGTCATGGCGTATAGTGTCTGCTTTTTTACGTTCACAGACTGCATGGTTAAGTAATAATATCAGGAAAGCAAAATGTCTTATCTCAAAAGCACACTTGGCCGTCCCCGCAAAACATAAAATTCGAGGACACCTGTACTTTTCATTTTTTCTGTAATACCGGTACTATTATAATTTCCTCACCTATACCTCTTCAGCATAATGACGCAATTTTCATATATATTCGTGTTACCGCCAGACGAATTATATTGCAGGCAGAACCCACATAATGAAAGAGTATTATAATTTACCCTTTTTATATCGCTATTTATGCGTAATTTTTAATGCGGCTTTTTTTTTTTTTTATGCTGTCATTATATTTTCACATTCACTGTGCTGTTTCGTATAGGCCTACTCTTCTTATTTTATGCTGATAATTGTCGCTTTCAATTTGCGTTTTCCTTTTTCCTGTGCTGTTTTTTTTTTTTTTTTTTTTTTTTTTTTTTTTGGGGGGGGGGGGGGGGGGGGGATGTGTGGTCATTTCCCGTGGATCATTAGGGAAAAACTGCCAGAGCGTGTGTGTGTTTCAAAGGGACATTTTCCGAGTGGCTTTGTGTCCGCCCGCTGGAATAATAATGGGTTTGTGTGTGTGTGTGTGTGTGTGTGTGTGTGTGTGTGTGTGTGGGAGGGAGGGGGCAATGAGGGAGGAGGTGGGGAGAGGTGTGGGGGGTGCAGAATGGTGGATAGGAAAATTGGTTATGTAGAGAAGATTGGTAGGAATACGGGAGTACAATACAAGGGAAGGCAAACAGGTCGAGGATTTGCATTTCGGGAAAAATAATGTTTCTGCTGATCTTCCGAAACACACACACACACACACACACACACACACACACACACACACACACACACACACACACACACACACACACACACACACACACACACACACACACACATCATAAAAACACCCTGAATAATACCGTCACACCCGTATTGAACGAGACAGAGTATGTTTTAGTGGAGTTTTATTATTATTATTATTATTATTATTATTATTATTATACTGTTCAGGTGGTGAAACGCAGGGGTATGTGACGTCATTTTATATTGGTGTATGGGAGAATTGCTGAGACTCGGAAACGGGCTGATTGGTCTAGGTGCAGAGTGGGGAAGGCATGAACAAAAATATAACGATCTGGGATATACTCTTAACCTCTTAGAGTAAGACAAGAAGAGGAAATAAAAAGGACGGAGGAGCAGCATGGGAGAAGGAAGGGAAAACGAATAATATTATGGTAGACCACAAAAGGAAGGTGAAAAGTGTGAAGAAAAGAGAGAAAGAAGGTAGAAAAATGGAGAGGAATATTGACAAAAATGGTTGGGTGGAACAGAACACATTTTGCAGGATTTTCTTGTAATGATCCCGAGAAAGAGACCACAGATTTCCTCCCAAAGAGAGAGAGAGAGAGAGAGAGAGAGTGAGAGAGGTCAGACCCTGCCTCCCATAAATGCAAAATCCTCTACACACACACCATCACACGCCCATCACCTCCACCCACACCTCAGGGCGAACACTCTTTTTTTTAAGATTAGTTAAAGGTGGGTATTTGAGGTGATTACCCATGACATAACAAACCTTTACCCCAAGTGTGGATAGTCTACCTCAGAAAGTATGTGTTCTCTGATAGTACTGCATTTTAATATGTGCGTTTGTGGACACTTGAATGAACCATATACACAACCCATATATACAGAAAGAGAGAGAGAGAGAGAGAGAGAGAGATAGATTAGTGAATTCCTATACGTAGACATACACCATTCACACGATAGAATTACAGCTAGGTAGATACAGACAGACGTTTCCCTTTGAGACGAGAGAAAATCTTGTGTGCAACATTTTCCGTCGGTCCCACGTTTCCCTAATATATCCTGAGGTTTAGGTAAAGTGTGTGAGTCTTGCCTGGGTAAACATGGCTGAATTAAAAGTGTAATTGTATGATGATAGCCAGCCACGTTTATGATCACCTTACCGTTATGTACCTGGAATACCAGAGTGATGGAATTTATGCATGTGGCGCTTGTGTGTGTGTGTGTGTGTGTGTGTGTGTGTGTGTGTGTGTGTGTGTGTGTGTGTGTGTGTGTGTGAATACCTACAAAGTCTCTTCGAAATATAATAAAATAAATGTAGTTTTGTATGTTGGGGAGATATGTGGTGTGTAGTTGTGCATATAGATTATTTTTCAGATAGACCTACTGTAGGTAGATATTTATGAGAGGCTGTATTGCAGCACTGAAAGATCGACAAAGAATGATGGCCAGATGTTAGCCTTGTAGCCAGTGGAATAATAGTTGCATAATTATATGGTATTCACCAGTATTACATCCACGTCGGGAGTACCGCCATGTTACACTGGCTGAGGACCACTGGCAGGGAGAGGTAGGAGGAAGGAAGGAGGGAGGGAAGGGGTGAAGGAAGGGGGGCACGAAAACCATAAACTAACAAAAAGAAAATGTAAAGAAACTGAAACCTGACATGATTATTTAAAGAAAAAAGTGTAGAAATATAAAGGCTGTGAGGACTGTGAATTTTTTTTTTTTTTTTTTTTTTTTTTTTCAGGTAATGGAGGTAACTAGTGGAAGATTGAGGAAAACAGAGAAAACACCAATATGCTTATCGTTATACACGGTTATCATGGGATGTCAATAAAGATTGGCTTATAATATATGAAAGGCATAAAAGGTCACATATATATATTTTGTTTTGGGCACAGTAAATCGTGAGCATACCGGGTGACAGGTAATAACATCAACCACCCCCGCACAAGATGACGTCTCGTAGTAAGTCATCGCCTTTCTGTTATTGCATCTGTGTCCATCGCCTTTCTCTTATTGCCTCAGTGTCCATCGCCTTTCTCTTATTGCCTCAGTGTCCATCGTCTTTCTCTTATATGCCTCAGTGTCCATCGTCTTTCTCTTATATGCCTCAGTGTCCATCGCCTTTCTCTTATTGCATCTGTGTCCATCGCCTTTCTCTTACTGCATCTGTGTCCATCGTCTTTCTCTTATTGCATCTGTGTCCATCGTCTTTCTCTTATTGCATCTGTGTCCATCGCCTTTCTCTTATTGCATCTGTGTCCATCGCCTTTCTCTTATTGCATCTGTGTCCATCGTCTTTCTCTTATTGCATCATTGTCCATCGCCTTTCTCTTATTGCATCTGTGTCCATCGCCTTTCTCTTATTGCATCTGTGTCCATCGCCTTTCTCTTACTGCATCTGTGTCCATCGTCTTTCTCTTATTGCATCTGTGTCCATCGTCTTTCTCTTATTGCATCTGTGTCCATCGCCTTTCTCTTATTGCATCTGTGTCCATCGCCTTTCTCTTATTGCATCTGTGTCCATCGTCTTTCTCTTATTGCATCATTGTCCATCGCCTTTCTCTTATTGCTTCAGTGTCCATCGTCTTTCTCTTATTGCTTCATTGTCCATCGCCTTTCTCTTATTGCATCTGTGTCCATCGCCTTTCTCTTATTGCTTCAGTGTCCATCGCCTTTCTCTTATTGCTTCAGTGTCCATCGCCTTTCTCTTATTGCATCAGTGTCCATCGTCTTTCTCTTATTGCTTCATTGTCCATCGCCTTTCTCTTATTGCATCTGTGTCCATCGTCTTTCTCTTATTGCTTCAGTGTCCATCGCCTTTCTCTTATTGCATCTGTGTCCATCGTCTTTCTCTTATTGGTTCAGTGTTAGGCCTCTCTCGCCTCACCCAAACATATTCCAGCCCCTTCCAGACCTGTCACAGCCATCAGTGCCTCCCCTCGTTCCACACGCCCTCACCCTCGTTTCCGGCCCTATTTCTTCCCCCCTCACTCACACCCTCACCCTGCCCCTTCACACCCAGCCCTCAATATTTACCCTCTTTCACCATCAATTTCCTCTCTGTTATGTCTTTCGGTTTCACACGTATTCATAGTTCTCAATGGGGTTTTTGTCTATGTTTCTGTCCATAAAGTGTTGTATGCTTGGTATAGCTTTCTTTCTCATACGTCTGGAGCTGCCGGCGGTCGGGTGCTTAGCACATTTGTTAGCCACTCATTTACACGTGTTAAATTCCAGCTGGGGCGGAAATGTAAGTGGATATAGTAGTGTGTCCTTGCATGTGTTGTTACATGTTTGCTCCATGTTGAAGTTCCGTGGATGGCATATACAAATTCTGTCTCCCACAGACAGAGTCAGCGTTACATCTCCACATGCGTCATTCACACCTTTCTTTACCTGTGTATGAAACGCTGGGTGGGAGTGCGTCATTGCTCCAGCGATAGAAATGGTGCCTCTTGGCCCCATGGGTCAGTTGCCCCTCAGGACCCGCCAAACAAAACTTGAATGTGAATAGTAGGGCTGCCGTCCATACCAGGCGAGTGCAGCCCGGCCGCTACAGTTCTCACTGGTACAAAATATGACTATACAGTACTTATGTCTGATTTCCCATGTCCTTCCTCTCCCGCTGTTTCTCTCTTTACCTTCCTCTTTACACGTTTGGCATTGAAATTTTGTTCTTAGTTTCGAGCTGGATACATTAATAAATATATATAATTACATGCCATTTCTGTACTGGAGAGAGAGAGAGAGAGAGAGAGAGAGAGAGAGAGAGAGAGAGAGAGAGAGAGAGAGAGAGAGAGTTTATGGAAAGGAAAAAGGGTGGGGAAGGAAATGGCGTGAGACGGAGAGGCAGGAGGGAGGGAGGGGTGGAGGAAGATTGTGCAGCTTTATGGGTGTGTTGTGAGGGAGGGAGGGGCGATAAGGGGGATTTTAAATAAAACAGGCAGAAAACACCAAGGCAGAAGAATAGCTTTTATCTCAGCCTCGTCATAAGAACCAGGGATTATGTAGGTGTTGGTGGATCATGCAGAAAAATGGCACTTTGAACGTTTCTGAATATATATTAATTAACCTGTTGATATATATATACCTTTTTACTATATATTGCCACTGCATATAGAGTAGTTTGGTAAGTGTACATTCCTGTGGTTATAAATATGTACACGTGCATACATATACCAAAATACATTATAAAAACTGAGTGTGTCATATTTTTTTCAATTCTCAGGTTTCTGTAACTCACCCTTGGCTGAATGAAATCGTCTGACGTTAGCTGGAAGAGAACACTGCACACACACACACACACACACACACACACACACACACACACACACACACACACACACACACACACACACACACACATCAGCAGCATCACCTCCCATTAGATACACATCAGCACACAATAGCCTCACACTGGGAGGTGACGTGAATGACAAGTGTGAGTGTGATGTGGTAATGGCAGGCTGTGTGGAGTGAGTGAGGCTGGCGATTTGTTGCTATTTATCTTTCAGTCTTGATTATGAATTTACCACGGATATATACATGTTCGTTTGCTTCATTCCAGGATGCAGAGTCTGGGAGTAAATTGTATAAACGTTCTACCTCCCGCTTCCTCTCTCTCTCTCTCTCTCTCTCTCTCTCTCTCTCTCTCTCACACACACACACACACACACACACACACACACACACACACACACTCACAGATTTATTGCCTCGATGTTACCTCACCTATCATCTCATGCATCCTCTCTCTCTCTCTCTCTCTCTCTCTCTCTCTCTCTCTCTCTCTCTCTCATCACGAATGCCGAGTCAGCCTAAAAGCCAGATTACGTGTTTAAAAGTTAATTGAGTTTTATCCAGAGAAATTTATAGAGAAGGATATAACAGGCATTCATATTTTGTTTAACAATTTTTGCGTTGAGTTAATTCTAATGACATCTCTATATTTTATGAGGAACCATAGGAACACTGACAAACCGGATGGAAGTTATTTACGAGCGATTCCTCTCACTTTTTATCATACTTCGCCACACAGATATATCGCTGTGAACAAGTAGAGTGCAAGCATATATTACGGTAGCCCAGTATAGTCCAGGAAAGGATATACAACAAGAACTTAGTATTAATGTCCGCCACGAGTTAGGTTTGAACCCAGGCCAAGGACATTGTGGCCTATGAGCTAAAAACTGATTGAATGTGTTACTTTATGCTGCATCACTGTGTTGTGTTGATGATCGATGCAGTGGGAGGCAGGAGTGAGAGTGAGAATGAGAGCAGTGACAGCAACTACATCCAACTGTTGTGATACGCGTATTTTCACTGAACCAGCTTCCTTAATAGGTAGCGTTAGTGAAGATGGGAGTGAAACTGATGCAGTAAAAGTGAGTACACGTGAGTGAAAATGCATCAGTGAAAGCGAGTGCACATGAATGAAAATGCTGCAGTGAAAATGAGTGCACAAGAGTGAAAGTGCAGTGAATGTGAGTGCGCATGAGTGAAAATGCTGCAGTGAAAGTGAGTGCACAAGAGTGAAAGTGCGGTGAGTGAGTGCACGAGTGAAAATGCTGCAGTGAAAGTGAGTGCACAAGTGAAAATGCTGTAGTGAAAGTGAGTGCACATGAGTGAAAATGCTGCAGTGAAAGTGAATGCGTATGAGTGAAAGTGAGTGCGCATGAAAGTACAGTGAAAGTGAGTGCACATCAGTGAAAGTGAGTGCACATGAGTGAAGGTGTGGTGAAAAATGAGTGTACATGAGTGAAAGTGCAGTGAGTGAGTGCACGTGAGTGAAAGTGCAGTGAGTGAGTGCACATGAGTGAAAATGCTGCAGTGAAAGCGAGTGCACATGAATGAAAATGCTGCTGTGGAAGTGCAGTGAAAGTGATTGTTTATGAGTGAAAGTGCAGTGACAGTGAGAGCGTATGAGTGAAAGTGCAGTGACTGAGTGCGTAAAGTGCAGTGACAGTGAGTGCGTATGAGTGAAAGTGCAGTGAAAGTGAGTGCACATGAGTGAAAGTGAGTATGCGCAGAAGTAAAATGGAGGAGATGAAAGTGGTAGTGGAAGTGTGAGAAGGAAAGAATTTTCAGGAAGAATTAGAGTACATTGAGTGCTAACACGTGGGTGATTGTAATTAACACATCCCTGCCCTTCCACGCTCACAGTAAAACTCCCTATTCTGCTCCCACTTATTGCTCCCTCTCACTGGCACTGCCTTACTTTCATCCTGCCTCTCTGTTTATCCCTCAACCCCCCCCCCCCGTCTCTCTTACACACACACACCTCCTTAACCTCTTCAGTATCAGGGGTCTCATGAGCTGAATAAAATCGTGTGGCTGTATCAAAAACAAAATATCATCTTAAAAAAAGCATTAAACCTGTACCAGTCCACAAACACACCCACAAAGACGATCATCAACACTAACCATCACATAGCACAAACACCCTATCACATGCAGCTTATTTTTTTATCATCCAGCTTGCACATACTGAGCAAAAATACCGAGACTTTTTCTACGTGGCTCTTTGACCTTTTTCTCCCCTAGTGATTGTGTTATATTGATACACGTGGAGAAATGGAGAATGGTTTTTAATAATGGTATACTGTAATTCTCTCTCTCTCTCTTTCTCTCTCTCTCTCTCGTATAAATTCTGAGGTACGAGAATGCAATATATGAAATACATAAAGGGAGGCAGAGTGGAAATGTAAGGACAAAACATTTCAGTCAGCTCAGGAGGCTGGAGTGAGGAGGGCGAGGGGTGTGTGGTGGGGGTGAGGGAGTGGGTAGAGTGTGTGAGGTGGTGGCCATGGAGTGAGGGGAGTGTGGTGGGGTGAGGATGGGAGTGGGTAGGATGTGGGGGTGGCCTTGGATGGAGTGGTGTGTGATGGGGGTGAGGGAGAGTGTCGTGGGGTGAGGAAGGGAGTGGGTAGGATGTAGGGGTGGTTTTGAGTGGAGTGGTGGGGGTGAGGAGATGGGTGGTAAGGATTTGGGGGGTTCCCGTGGGGCGTGAGCGTGTAGTGGGGCGATGATGGGTGTGGTGGGGTGAGGAGAGGATTGGGTAGGGTGTGGGGAGTTGGGGATGATGGGTTGAGGTGTGAGTGTGGTGTGGTGTGATGGGTATGAGTAGTGTGGGGAGTGACAAGTACTGGAGTGTGAGGGATGAAAGTAAATATGCCGTTTTAAACTGAATGATAACCAAATCATAGTATAAACACACACACACACACACACACACACACACACACACACACACACACACACACACACACACACACACATTCTCTCTCTCTCTCTCTCTCTCTCTCTCTCTCTCTCTCCATAAAAGTGAAGACAGAGCTCAACTTTGGATAAACCCTGCCCCCCCCCCCACACACACACAAAAAAAAAAAGGAAAGGAAAGGAAAAAGGTATTAGGTTTTTTGTTTGTAAATCCGTCGCACGCCGTCTGTCTTTCAAAAAATGTCAAAAAAAAAAAAAAATCACCTAGTACTGATTTTCAAAACAGCTTAAGTTATAGGACATTGCATGAGGGAGGGTGGTGTGTTGTGGGAGGAGGGGTTGTAGGAGAAGGTGTATCTGTGGAAACTGCTTACGCTATAGTCAATTTAACCTGACAAAGATCTCCAACTCCTTGTATCTCAGGTGGTCGTGTGTAGTCAGGAGGAAGGATTAATTGGACTAGTAACCAAGAAGACTCTTTCGTACCTCATAACTAAGACTCAGTTTCATACAACCACGAGTTAGTAATAAAAGTTGAGGGAATGGTCCAGTCCTCACTGATGAAAACAGATCAACTATAGTTGTACGTGATGTGTTTTTGCGTTGTTCTGTTCCTGGCTGTGATATTTATACCGGCTTAATGTTTACCTCAGCACAACACCTTACACACCCACCAATTTGCCTTTGAAATCCTGCCTAATATTAGCCTATTATCTGATCACCCAGACTTATACCTGCATCCCCCGTCACCACACCTTACCCTGCTTCCATCCACACACTCTTATGGTCTTATCGAGATCCAGTATTATTGCAGTTAGATAGTTAAGACCCTTCAGTATATTCTTCTCCCATGTTAATTATTTCTGAGATGCAAAATTTGATTCTAAGTATAGACAAACTGGTCAGACAGGAAGGTGGGGTAGATCACACACACACACACACACACACACACACACACACACACACACACACACACACACACACACACACACACACACACACACACACACACACACACACACAGTGCATATATACTTCGCACATCTTTGTCGCATTTCATATTCTCTCTCTCTCACTCTCTCTCTCTCTCTCTCTCTCTCTCTCTCTCTCTCTCTTAGTTGGACAGCTACCAAGTCCTGAATCACGAGATCGACAAGAAGGGTAAAATGTTGTGGTGTGGGTATATATCCTATTGTCATTAGAGAGAGAGAGAGAGAGAGAGAGAGAGGACGGTGAAAGGGGGTGGTGGGCCAGGGGAGTAACGGTACCGTATACCCAGTACCGTAAAACACACACACACACACACACACACACACACACACACACACACACACACACACACACACACACACACACACACACACACACACACACACACACACACACACACACACACACACACACACAAACCCTTCCTTTTGCATTCGTTCATTTTTTCCTTCTTTCTTTGCTTCATTACATAATCTGTCTCCACTTTTTATCCAAACCAAGCTGTTTTTCACTAATTTTATTTATTTATTTTTCACCTTATTAATGACCTGAATATTTTCCCTCGTATTGATGTAGCTAAAGGCCCTATCACACGGTACCTCGTACCAGGAACGGCCGAGGAAGATTTAAGTGGAACAAAACTTGGACGCTATCACACATGTTCCTCGTATCCTCGGCAAAGGACATGCTTCTCACACTGTTGCCAGAGCCCCGTCTCGCGACTGTGGACAGTGATCGCTGTCGCTGACTCGATAAAGAATAAGGAGAAGCAACTTTTGTTTACAAACTGGTACACACGCGGAACTGCCTCAATTTCTCTATAAGGGCGAATTCAGCTGCCCTTGTCCAGGAAATCGATGATAAAGCCATCAGTACGTTGTTGTTGTGGTGGTGTTTTCAGGTGGCGACTGGCTCGTCTACTCTACCTGCAGTGGAGTCCTCAGTTGTAAACACGTGATATTTTATCGACATCACAGTTTCCTCGGTGTAGGAAATATTAACTCTTTATAAGGCCTTCAAAACGATTGATATTTATTATAAAATATTAATAAGTATTCAGTGTTATGCTAAATGTTTAATAATGTAGTATGATATATCCTCTGTCGAGTAGCCTGGGTTTTGGTCACACTGTTTTGCCCATCGTATCGTCGGCAGGAATCCATACTTACGGGTTCCAAATGCCCGTGGTATCGTCGGCAATTTTACCACGTTACCGTTCCGATTTACCATCGTATCCTCGGCAAACCTCGTATGAGGTGCCGTGTGATAGCCCCTTAAGTAATTTGTAAGTTTTCTGTAAAAGGGAAGATGAACTATGAGTGGTGAAAGAAGAAAGAGGCAGTGGCGTGAAAAAGGGGAGGATGATGGAAAGAAAGAGGAGATAGTAATGAAGGAAGAGAGGGGAACGAGCGGAGGAGAGGAAAGGAGGAAAACAAGAGGAAAGACGGAAGAATTACTCATGTGGGAAGAATGGAAGGATTAGGAAGACAAAGGCACGGAGATAAGGGCGAAGGAAGAGATGGATAATGACAGGAACGAAGGGAAGGAGGAAGAAAAGACAAAGAAAAGATGGAGATGGAGGAAGTGAGGGAATAGATGGGAGGGAGGAAGAATGAGAGATAAAGAGGAGAGAAGGCGGAAGAGATAGAGAACGAGAGGAGGGATGGATGAGAGGAAGAGGATGAGGGAGAGGAGGTGGAGCAGAGAAAAATGAACTAGGCTTATAAGGGAAGGAAAGGAAGGAGAGAGTGTGGAAGGAAGGAGGAAGAGAAATTCAAAGATAAACATGAAAATGTAGTGAAAGTAAGGGAGAGAGGGAGAGGAGGAGGAAGAGAGATAAGAAAGGAAAGAAAAGGAAGTGAGTGGAGGAAGAAGCCATCGTCACGACTTTGACCTTCCTCCCTCCCTCCTCCTCCTCCTCGTAGACAACCTTTCCTTCAACTTTTATTTTATGTAATATTTAATCATCTCTCACTTACACGTAATTGCGTCCATTTTTCTTAATTTCTCATCTCGGCTCTTTCACATATCTACACATGTCCATATTCTGTGCTTACTCTTTCTAATAAACACATCCTTCTTTCACTTACCCTTCTCTTTCAACGTTATTACGCATTCGCGCCTTCCTTCCCTTCCCTTCCCTTTCCTTTCCTTTCCTTTCCTTTCCTTTCCTTTCCTTCCCTTCCCTCTCCTTTCCTTCCCTTCCCTTCCCTTCCCTTCCCTTCCCTTCCCTTCCCGTCCCGTCCCGTCCCGTCCCGTCCCGTCCCGTCCCTTCCCTTCCCTTCCCTTCCCTTCCCTTTTCTTTACTTTCATTCTCATACGCACGCTCGTGTATTGTGTTATTCTGTGTACTTTTTCACCTTTATTTTCATTTTGCCCCCTCAACTTGCTTCATTGTTTCTTCCGTTCCTTTATGTTCGTTTTTCTCTGTCGTAGTCGTCATACCCTAAGTATGCAAATACGTTCCTTTTCCTTTATATTTTTCAGTATTTTTTCTTTGGCTCTTTTCAAGCTCTGTTCATTCATTTTTTTCGTCCTCGTCGTCTTCCGTCTCTCTCTCTCTCTCTCTCTCTCTCTCTCTCCACGTATACAGCTTCTCCCAGGTATGTGCATCAACCCGTGCCTGCCTCATCTCTCCTCCTCCTCCTCCTTTCCCCCATAATGTTCCTCCCCCCCCCCCCCGTAATCCTCCTCCTCCTCCTCCCCCATATTGTTCCTACTCCTCCTCCCCATATTCTTCATCTTCCTTCCCATATTCTTCCTCCTCCTCTATCTCATATTCCTCCTTTTCCAGTTCCTCTTTTCCAACCTCCTCCTCCTCCTCCTCCTCCTCACAATAACAGCGGGTATTGGTCTCGTTAATATATATAAATTTGTGCTTTGAATATATCTGATTATCGGTTGACGGTATTAGATATTTACCTGTCAGCGAATATTTGTAATTGCTACACGCACTGTTTTTCGTGTTCCCGCGTGGTTATAGCTTGTTCTGTATTCCTTTTAGCGTAGTAAGAACACGGATGTATTTTCCGTCACTTTCTGTAACTAGTGACTCATACTGTGTCTGGCTACAATTGCACCTAACGACAATCGTTAGTACCATTATTACCACGCTGTTTTCGTCATCATCATCATCACCATCGTCGTCGTCGTCTGTGTTGTTGTTTTTGTTATTATTATTGTTGTTGCTGTTGTTTTTATTGTTATATCCAGCCCTTCCTTCTCCACATTTTCCCCTTCTCACTTCCGCCTCTTGCTCAGAAAAGCTAGATTAAAACCTTTCAGCTGTCACAGAGATTCCGCCCTTTTGCCTGGCCAGAAAATTTTTTGCCAGTGACAGATTAACGCATTTTCTTTGACATCATCTTTATATTATGTTCTCGCTGAATTTGAACGATTTTAGACTGGAATTAAACCAAATAGAATTGTGATTTTAGTCATGGTAGGTTCAGATGAGGTGAAATCCTGCAGAACTTGTTACCCTGTCAGGTACATCAGTGTGTTGTGTTTACTGTTCCGTGAGGCTTAGACAGGCGGGTATTAAACGCGGCCGTGGTGTGGTGTGTTGTGGTGTGTTTGGGAGTGGGTAAGCTGCCTGTGGTTATAATCTCGGCATTCTCGCCAGCACCTGCTTGGTTTTCCTTAGCTTGTTTCGGTCTGTGTCCCTCTGTGCTTGTCCATATGGTATTTTGGTGTGTGGGATTGTGTAGTCTCTCTCTCTCTCTCTCTCTCTCTCTCTCTCTCCGTGTGTGTGTGTGTGTGTGTGTGTGTGTGTGTGTGTGTGTGTGTGTGTGTGTGTGTGTGTGTCAGAATATCATGAACCTCTCTCACCTGACTACCTGCCCATATGCCTGTCTGCTTGCCTCCCGCATGACTGATTGCATCCCTACCTGCCTGGGTGTTTGCCTATCTGCTTGTACACTATAAATTACTTGGTGTGCCACTGCATGCCGTAGAACAGTGTGTGTGTGTGTGTGTGTGTGTGTGTGTGTGTGTGTGTGTGTGTGTGTGTGTGTGTGTGTGTGTGCGCGTGTGTGTGTGTGTGCGCGCGCGCTAGCCTAACTCTAAGAAAATTAAATAATCTTTATGGAGAGAGTGGAGTTTTCTAGTCATATTTCTTCATTATGAGAGAGAGAGAGAGAGAGAGAGAGAGAGAGAGAGAGAGAGACCCTGTCACTTCCTTCTCCTTCATCTTTCCCCGTTACCTACCCTTCCCTTTTTTTTTTTTCTCTCACCCCAGCTGCATTTTGTTTTGTCTCCCCAGTTTACATCTCTCCGTTTTTCTCTACTTCTTTATTTCCCTTCATTCCTCCTCCTCTTCCTCCCCATCCCTCTTTTTGCTCCACTTGGCCTTTCCTCTTTTCAAGCCCTATCTCCCCCACCCCACAGGCAGGCGTGTTGACAGAGCTGTGGAAAGGCGTTGAAAAGTGTGATTGGATGGGTTGCAGAGGGGGAGGTGTGGGGTGGTGGGGAGGTGATGGAGAGAGGGGAGAGGAAGGGGGAGGTGTAGAGGTGATGGGGGAGAGGGGATAGGAAAGGGGGGTGAAGGGTGAAGGAGTGAGTGAATGAGAGGGGAAGAAGAGAGTTGAATAGAAGAGAATGTCTTTGTAAAATGGAGTAAAGGAAAGAAAGGAGTAAGGGAAGATGAGAGAATTAACGGAGGGGAAAGGACAGGGAGAGGGAGGGAGAAGAGGGGAAGAATGGTAAGTGGGGTTGAGGGAAAGGAACGGAAGTGTGGGGGAAAGAAGGATAGTGAGGTTAAGGAGAAAGTGGGTAGGGGGAGGTTTTAGAGGTACGAGCAAACTGGAGAAGTAGAGGAAGACAGATGGTGTTGGGGGAGGGAGAGGATGTTTGTGTGTGTGTGTGTGTGTGTGTGTGTGTGTGTGTGTGTGTGTGATCGTGTTTCTTTTTCTGTTGCACATTATTCCTCATACTCATTCGTCTCTCACTCTTCACTTTTTTTTTTTCCTGGATCAGTCTTCTTTGTTTTCCCATTTTTTTTTTTTCACACGTTTCTCCCACTCTTTCTCCCCAGTCTGTCTTACTTTATTCCTTTCCTTATTGTCTTGTATATTAAAACTTTTATCTTCTCATTCTCATTCTATTTGTCTTACACTTACATCTCTCTCACAGTCATTCTATTTATTCATTTTTCTGTCCATCTCCTTCCCTGTTTTCCTGTTGTCTGCCTGTCACACATTTTTCTCCCTATCGGTTTCATCCAGTCACTCCAACGCTCCTCCGTCTCTGTCTCTCCCCTCCCCCGTCTTTCTCTCCCCTCCTCCTTAATCACATTCCCCCCGACTCAAGTTTACCAAGACCTCACTAACTTTATTACCTGTGTCGCTTTCTTACATCACCTGAATCTCTCTCTCTCTCTCTCTCTCTCT
Source organism: Coenobita brevimanus (assembly GCF_032717465.1). NCBI lineage: Eukaryota > Metazoa > Arthropoda > Malacostraca > Decapoda > Coenobitidae > Coenobita > Coenobita brevimanus. Next base: position 17,953,841 of record NC_136995.1, read on the forward strand.
CTCTCTCTCTCTCTCTCTCTCTCTCTCTCTCTCACACACACACACACACACACACACACACACACACACACACACACACACACACACACACACACACACACACACACACACACACACACACACACACACACACACACACACACACACACACACACACAGTCCTTTAACGTTAATGGCACTGCTGGGAGAGAGAGAGAGAGAGAGAGAGAGAGAGAGAGCTAAGCCACTTAATCAATGAATGCGGTGGAGTAGGGCTGGTGGGAGTGTAATATGTGATAACCATTAACTCGGAAGGAGGAGGAGGAGGAGACGAAAAGCTATGTAGATGAGGTACGATTGTGAGAAAGGAGCAAAGGAAAAAGACTTTGCGAGGAGGAAGAGGAGGAGACGAAAAGCTGTGAAGGGGAGATAGTATATTGAGAAAGGTGCAAAGGAGGAAGGCGATGAGAGGGAGAAGCTATGAAAACTGGGAAGATCTGTGAAAGAGAATAAAAGGGAGGGGGGGGGGAAGCAAGAGGAAGTTGGGTAGGTAGGAAAAGGAGCAGTAAGAAGAACAGGAAGGCTAAGGCTGGAAGGAAAAGAAGTAAGGATAAGGAGAAGAAAGTCGCATATATCGTATAAAAGTAAAGTCCAAGAAGAGAAAGTAATGAGAAATTGTTCAAACTGATTCTACGTAAGTGTCCATAAAATATAAATGAAAACCCGATGGTAATTACCGCTTTCCGGCTATTAATGACCACTCAGATCCACAGGAACATCATTCAGCATTATTATGTTCTCTATGAACTGTAATTATTTATTTTGACATCTAGCAGGAGTTTACATGAGATGCGTTGTAACTTTTTTTTCCCTGTAACTCTGGAAGGTCAGACAGATATTCCAGTTTATAATTTACGAAGCCAATTATTTGCTTAGTGAATTTTTATTTGTATATAGTTTTCTTTGTTTGGTGGTAATGTTTATTTTTTTTAACTTGTTGCACCTGTTGTCATAATCACAGTAGTACATTTTCAACTTCTAATTTGAGTGGTGGTTTATATCCATATGTACTTCCCTGAGGTTTACTCGAAGTTATTATTGGTTATTTGTGTACGTAATTAATTATAAATGTCCTTCGTTTTAACTTGTAGTATGAATGTGCGTGTTTATGTTGTCAGGTGTATTTATCATTGCAAAATCCACCTAACATACATAACGTCGTATATTTGTCAGCTCCGTATCAGAAATATCATCCATTTTGGTGACCATAACAGCACAGTTGTCGCCTCAGGTCCAGCCTAATTAACAAACCCAAATTTACACACACTAATTGTCCTTAATGGTCTGTGTGATGTATATAATTATTGCGAGTGGAAACAATAGGTGCAGAGTACTTGTTCATGACTCTCTCTCTCTCTCTCTCCAGTTTTATTGGTAAAATCCTTTTTTATCGCTGTATTCATTAATTAAACGTTTTGTTGTATCAAAGAAATTACCGGATAAAAAAAATTTGAAATTATTAGAGATGACAGATTAGCTCTATATTTACGCTATATTGTTCGATACATTGTGCAGATACTGACACAAATATAAAGATAACATTTAATTTTTCATGTTGGGTATAGGCGCTGTCACTGATATTATTTGTTATTTGCTGTATCGTTTCAGTATCTCCAACTCAGCGTGAATGATTTAACTCTTTCATGTGGAAAGTATGATAAAATTATATGTCTTCTGTTACAAAATAGTTTAATTAAGTTAAGGAGAGCTTGAAAGCTGTAGAAGTTTTGGCAACATTATCTTCTGACTAGTTCAAACTCCATGCCTGAAGAGACTAATATAACAAGATATATCCAGAGTATTGATAGTTGAACAAATATTTCTGTTACCGCTGAGGGCCACCAATCGTTCTCAGATACCCAAAGCTAGAACCAGGAACTTTTTCTTCAATATCCCACCTCATCAGCATTTAAGAGTTTTTGTCTTCAGTACCCCACCTCACCAGCCCTTAAGAGTTTTTTTTTTTTTTTTTTTTTTCATACCTTACCAGAATTTAAGAGCTTTTTTTCTTTAGTATTCACCTCAATAGTATTTAAGTTTTTTTTCTTCAATATTGACCTCACCAGCATTTAATAGCGTTTTTCTTCAGTGTCACACCGCACCAATCCTAAAGAGTTTTTTTTTTTCCCCTTTTGTATCCACCTTACCAGCATTTAAGAGTTTTTCCTTCAATACCCACCTCACTAGAATTAAAGAGCTGTTTTTTTTTCTTTAATATCCACCTCACCAACAGTTTAGTTTTCTCTTCAATATCCACCCCACCAGCTGGCACTAGTATGTGTGTTTGATGTCCAGCCGTATCGATGTTGCAGATGACAATATAAACACTTTGCGACTGTATGTTTGTTGTCACCGCAGCCAGCCAGCCTGTTATTTACTGCTGTAATCTGTTGCCCGATAATATGTTTACGGATTAGGGAGTGTTGCCGGAGAAATATGGCGAGGCGTGGGAGGGGACGGTGGGCTGCAGGGGAGAGGGGGGGGGGGCAAGAGCTAAGTTAGAATGTTAATATACTTAGTGTTGGCGGGATTTATTGCAGTCACCCGTCGTTCAGAATCTGTAGCACCATAATGGGTTGGAAAGAAGACTACCCTGATTACGTAATTTCTCGTAATCCACAATTGAATTTATGTGAAAACTGATCCGCAAGTCGATCGCTACAACGCGTACCGTACTGACTATATTCCAGGATATAGTGTAGGTGAAGTAAGAGAGGTAATATTTTCACAGGCCATGTGTGTGTATACTCCGGTGTATTACTAATTACTGAGTACAAGGGGAGGCGGTGGCTCAATCGGTAGAGAGTTGGTCTGCAGTCCTGACGGACCCGGGTTCAAATCCCGCTGAGGCAGGGAACAGTTTAAGGATTTGAATTTCAGAAAAATCAGACTTTACTGATCTACCAGAAGGCCCGCCGACATGTCGTAAAAATACCCCCGCTAATACCAATACACCAGTCCTGTATGAGACAGCCCTAGCATGTATTCAGTATGGACGGTGGGTGTTAGCGCCGAAGTGGTGACATGTAGAGGTGTGCGGTACGTAGGAGGACTACTGGGCCTTGAAAGCAGGCTGTGAAGCCTATGCCCAGAGTCGGTCACATAAAAAAAAAAAAAAAAAAAATGGTTCACTGAATTATATGAAAACATTATGTACATTTGAATACGTTGTTAGACTTTTTATTTAGGTAAAAAGCTAGTAGAAATCAGTTTATTGACTTTCGTATACTCTATTAAAAACACAGCTTTATTAGTAATCTTATGTAAAATTTGTAGCGGAGATCGCCGACAGTAAATTTAATATCACAGAGAGCATCTTGACCTCCTCAGTCACTGGGGCACATGTTTTGGTGACCTTGCACGAGACCCTCACCTGACCTCAGTCGACCCCATTCTGGTGTCATATAAAGGCATATTTGACACCCACAAAAGTTAGTATCACCCTTACCTCCACAACCCCAACCTGGTGTGTGTGTGTGTGTGTGTGTGTGTGTGTGTGTGTGTGTGTGTGTGTGTAACAAGCCTGTCATTACACACCGTAGTCAGTCATATAGTGTGGACGGTCACCTTCACTTACCTGTATTTACATTTCTTTCCTCTTCATTTCAGGTGTGTCATCTCGTTGCGTTAATTTAGTGTATTCATTCGGCGCGTGAGAAGTCCGTCTGTGTTTAATGCCATATTGGACGGTATTCAGGCGGCTACTCAGTTCAGCCACCACTCCAAGGTTAGTCACTCCACTGCTGTATATGGTTCCACAGAGTTCATTAGCCTGTGACACCCTTACCCTCCATTCCCCATTACCCTACAACTCTCCCCCCCTTACCCTGCAACTGTCCCCCTTACCTAACAATCCCTTACTTTACAGTCCCCCCTTACTCTTCAACCCCCTTTTACCTTACAAGCCCCTCATACTTTACAACCCCTCTTACCTTCCAACCCCCCACCCCACCCCCAGTCTTCCCAGTTTTTTCAATTACAGAGTCATAAATAAACTTTGTGTACAGCGAGTCAGCCTGAAGGATACTCACACCACTCACCGTCTCAAGCATTATATTTGTCTTGCCAGAAGGAACTAAGGACACGTTGCTGCGTTTTTTTTTTTTATTCGAGTGTTTTTTTATATAATGATGTATTTGATGGCCGTACTAAGTTGTGTAAATGTCCAAGAAACTCAGTTGACACATTTTGTATGCCTTTGTTATTATTTACTGTGTGTGTGTGTGTGTGTGTGTGTGTGTGTGTGTGTGTGTGTGTGTGTGTCCGGCAGGGAGTAACGTGTGTAGTCATTAAGGGTGGAATTTGTCATTATCCATTTTATGTAACCGTTACGAGTGTCCTCATCTGCTGGTGTAATACAGTCCTAAAAAACACTTATAATGGCAGCCAAAAATATGTCTGAATATTTTACTGTGCAACAGAATGACACTGAATTCCGTCACGGTAAAAACAGAATGAATTAAGTGATATTGAAAGAGCGGGTGACTGTGTTCAACCCCCAGCAAGAGTGATGCCTCTATTATTTTACCTTGGCTGACAAAGAGAATGTGTAGGCGGGAGGAAGCCACTGAAAAATGTGCAAGAGAAGTTAGCGAAATTGAAATTGAGTATGTGGGAGAGGAAGCTTGAGAGAGGAAGGATGGGAATGAGAGGAAAAATGAGGAAGTGTAAGTTGAGAGAAAAATGAGACTGTTTCATCGTTTGTCTTGTTCCTTCTCAGCATTTCATTTTCTCCTGCTTGCAGTGGTTTATTCTTCTCTTCTCTTCTCTCCCCCACCCCCCACTCCATTTCTTCCTCTCTTTCAGTCTTCTTTTCTGCGCTCTTCTCTTCTCTTCCCTTCTTTTCTCTCCAGTCCTTCCGTCGGGTAATTTTCTTCTTCATCTTTGCTCTTTTCTGCACTTCCCTTCCATCCATTTTTCTTCTTAAGCTCATTCTGTTTTTCGAGTATTTTATTCGTTCACTCTGTTATCTTCTTGAGGCCATTTTGTCCTCGGTGTCACCCTGAGCCGTACTCCGGTGTGCCGTCCATCAAGTGCCGTGTCATCCACTCTCAGCGTTATTGCTCTCCATCTCCCACACCAGCCGTATACATGGTGGTGAGTGTAACGGTGCTAGCATACCGGTATATGTCACTCGTCCCATCACCCTTCTGTTACTACCCTCATGTCTCACCAACCCTTCCTATCAACCCTCTTATCGTTCTCCTCATTTTCTCCTCACACCAAAGTGGACCACCGTGAATGAAGAAAATGTTGACCCATTGAGGCCATTGGTTGAGAGAATGCCAGTGACGTGGATGGCTGGAGATGACAGCTTCTCATTTTATGGTGCCAGTTTATTGATCACCTGCTAGAGGTGACCTCCAGCTAGGCGCGCTTTGCGCATTACTTGCTCCGTTCTCTGAATCAGGCTGTAAAGATACTTTACTCTCAAACACATGCTTTTGCACATTTGATGAGACACCTGTTTGCTTCAGGCTGTGACGCGAAGTTAACGCCACACTCTTCTCCCCTGCTAACCCCACACTGGTTTATGTAATATAGTGATACTGGTGGAGTGGTGGGAGGAGTGGTGAGGTGTTACCGTCAGATGCACAACATGTGTTCTGGTTGCAACAACCCTGGATCAACTGTAGGTTTAGTATAGGGCTGAGGAAGGTGTCTTGGAGTGGCAGAATAGAATGCTGTGTTGTGATACTGAGGCTTGAAGACATTTTTGTGGCTGCCATCCGGGATGAATTTTGGACTGAAGGAGCGAGGGACTGGTTGCTTGAAAGGATAAAGGAATGGGTACGAATAGTAAAGCAAAACAGTGAAATTAATTACTAGATAAAACAGGTAAGGAAAAGGTAATAAACGGGACATTAAGCGCCAAGACGTGTGACGAGAAACAGAATACAAGGAAAAAGGGCAGGTTGTATAGGAAAGGAGATAGAGAATATAAATATGAAGTGGTTGTTAATAATTTGAGTAATTACTACATATAAAAAATGAGAAAGTTGAAGACTCTGAAAAAAGAATAAACGCGTAAAGTACTGAGCAGTAAAAAATAAAATTACACCTTGGGATGGAAAGGAGGAGATTTGGCAGGCAATGGTATAAAAAGAAATGGGAGGAAAATAAATATACATCAGGATAACGAAAATAGAGGAGGAAAACCTAACCACGTGAAGGAGGGAGAGGAGGGCGGCTGAAGGTCGTAACACTGAAACAAATTTCTTTTTCCAGGAAAGTTAGAGTTGGGGTGAGGCCGGTATTGGTATTTTTCTTTTTATAGTATCTTTTTTTTTTTTTTTTTTTTCCAGTATGGTTGGCGTAGTATTGGCTCGTAATCCTGCTCCCTTTTACTCCTTTCTCACTCTTCTTGTCCTCTTTCTTCTCCGTGAATTTTACACACACACACACACACACACACACACACACACACACACACACACACACGCACGCACGCACGCACGCACGCACGCACGCACGCACACACACACACACACACACACACACACACACACACACACACACACACACACACACACACACACACACACACACACACACACACACACACACACACACACCTCTTAGTGGTGAAACATGTTCATTAGTCGACGGTCTCAGAACGAATATTACAAACACTCGACACGTTCAGAATCTTCACTCAAAATCGCTTGACATTATCTATAGGAAATGTGCTGTTCTTTAGCAGTTTCCTAGATGGCTAATCGTCGATCACTTATAATTTTTTGTTTCATCTTAGCGACCATTTCACCACTGGACGTTGGCGAGGGTCACCCAGATTTTACCTTCTCATAAACGACAGTCATATTCAAGCAGCCATCACCGAAAGCAGTTCTTAACATCCGTAAGGCTTCTGTTCCAGCTGTACCATTTTTTACACGACACTTGATACACAGATGATGCTCCTCTTTCTATCCATTTTCTTTACAAGGACAAAGTATAGCTACGCCTGTCTTTAAGCACGTCCTTCACATCACTGGCATAAGGTATGGAGAAATTACTTGTTCCTGGGGTAAGTTATTATTTCCACTTTGTACTCACCACCACACGACTCACTGCCTCTATATTGCCACCTGTTATTGAAGATCTCTTAGAGCTTCTTGGTCAGACTTCATATATATACACCAAGTCATTCAAAATAACTGAGTTGCCTCCATGTTAGCGTTTCCCTTAGCGAGCCCTCCTTCCCCATCCCGCCATGTGTTATCATTTATCAACATTCATCTTCCTCTCCACTGCCATTAATTGCACGGCAGCTGATAGTGCACTGGATTGCAGGCAGCGTGAAATATTGAATTGAAAATGAGGAAATGGACAGAGTGCAGGATGACTGGGAGTAGAAGTTGAGGGAAAAAAATAGGAAGGAGAAACAAGGAAACAAGAGACTGACTGTTGAGTTACAGATAGTGTCGAAGGGAGGAGAGATGAATCAAGGACGAGGCAGAGAGAAATTTTAGGAAACAGTCCTGTAGTGGTGAAAGTGTTCTTGGCCGTACGCGATATACTCGTACTAACACACTCCCTCGTTAAGCACTAAATGAGAGGGGGCCGGGATAACCAGGATTATTTATTTTGCACAGTGCTGTTCATAGTGTGTACTGCATGTTGTTATGTTTAATCTAGAGTTTTAGTTTGGGTGCGTGGATCGAGGAATGTGCTGCTTTTGTCTGTACAAAAGCATTGTGTTGTACAGTGGTATGGCGTTACTGCTTGTGGGAGTTCACTTAGCGTACTGAACGCGTCCAGAACTCAAAAAGTATGTCACATAACAGTGCATTTTGAAGAGGAAACAATCTCTTCTGTGCTGCCAGATGGACTGCAGTTTAGAATATATGAAAAGATATTATCCGTAATAAAGTGGATTGCGTAAAACAAGGAATGCACAGTCTACATTCCTATATACTGTAGAGCTGCGTATACCCTGATACTGTTTCTTAGTCATACGGCACGCCTGAAAAAGGAAAGTGAGCATACGCAGTATGACAGCATTCACTCTCTATTACTGCACTGGTAGGGGAAGTATAACAGTTGAGAGTGAGAGACTGAGTGTTAGAAGAGGCAGACCAAGAATACGGTGGAGGGATGAGCCAGGTGAGTGGTTAACGAAGAGTGGTGAGTCCTGGGGGGATAAATTATTACTTAATAAGGACATACGGTATGTGCCTGAAGTTGTTTTTGACTAACGCTTCACATACAAGAGAATACAGCATATGTTAATAAATATTGAGACAACTGAATATAATTAGATATAGTGTAGAGGGTAGATAATAAATGGATAGATAGGTAGTCGGAATTGCAGCTCTTCTGTGACCATTAATTATCTCTTACCAAATAGCCATTTATTGTTACCGCTCACTGCACTCCTCCCTCCTTTCTAAGAGGGGAGAGA
>NC_136995.1:17964783-17972283 GCF_032717465.1 Coenobita brevimanus
TTATTCTTTCCTTTACTTCCTTTATTTTTAACATTTCTCCCGCATCTTTTTCGTGGACTTCCTTTACTTGGTGTCCTCTGTATTTCTTTTACTAGTTTGTGTTTGCTTATATCCCCCCCCACTCCCCCTCCTCTCTCTCTCTCTCTCTCTCTCTCTCTCTCTCTCTCTCTCTCTCTCTCTCGTTTTCACTCTTTTTTTCCCCGTCTCCCTCCTGCTGGCAAATCACACTCTGTTCAACCCCTGTAGCGAGGAGAGAGAGAGAGAGAGTCAGTGAGGCGAGATTCCCACAGTCAGCAAGGAAGTTATGGCTCTATGTTTCCTGACGTCAAAAGGGCGAGAATCCCTTAGTCAGCGAGGGTGTTATGAGCCTTATGGACTTCGATATCAGTAAGGCGAGATTCCTATAGTCAACAAGGGGGTTTTGGACCTTACAGACTGCAGTGCCATGGCCTAGTATGAGATAGTTTCCCTTACACTCTTGTTCATATTTTTTTTTTTCCTTGTTATCTTCCTTGCATTTTTTTCCTTTTTTTGTCATTCTCTTTTCATGGCAATTTTCTTCTTCCATGTTGGTTGTGGTTTTATTATTTCATTTTTTCTGTAGTGTTTTCCTTGTATTTTTTTTTTTTTTGCAGATGTCTTTCCATTTTTATGTTGTGGTTGTGTGCTTTATTTCTTACGCTTTATCACGACTTTCGTTCTTACTTTCCCTTTAGTCCTTTGTTATATTTTCTTTAGATCATTTGAGCATAGGAAATGATAACGCTGAAGGGCGACTCTCTCTCTCTCTCTCTCTCACACACACACACACACACACACACACACACACACACACACACACACACACACACACACACACACACACACACACACACACACACACACACACACACACACACACACACACACACACACACACACACACACACACACACACACACACACACACACACACACACACACACACACACACGAATTCCACCCATCAGTAACCACACTTAGACACAATACCCCAAACACCACACTAACAGAACTCCACAGTGGACATCAGTAACGCTACAATTCACTGACTACACCCGGCCATCTACACTTCGTACCCTCCCTTCCCTCTCCCTGTTTTTCTTCTCCCTTTTTTCCTCTCCGATCCCCCTTCTCTCGCCTCCACCCTCAACCATCACCACCAGACGCAGCATCAAGCATTTCGTCCACCCCTCACACTCGTTTCTTAATTGTACCAAACGAGTCTGAACAATCATTTCCACTAAGGATGGCGTTGTGTTGTCCCAGTACAGTCCAGTACAGTTTCGATAAAAGTTTGGGAATTGTTGTTGGGGACTGTACCACCAATTGCCATCTATTGTACACTGACAGAAAGAGCTGGGAAGGGAAGGAAAATGTGACTGAGAAGAAGGAGGAGTAAAGGGGGAGAGAGAGAGAGAGAGAGAGAGAGAGAGAGAGAGAGAGAGAGATTAAACACAGGCCACTAGAGGTATCAGTACCATTATCAGTACCAACCAGTCATTAGCCTTACTCCCCAATAACTGTTATAGCCACAGATGAACAACCATGATGACCACGGGCTAGATCTGTCTATTACCCAACGCAGCATCCTGTGAGGAGTGGTTCCACCTTTAGTATTTTCAGTCATCTCTTCCCCTACTCAGCAACGATCCCTCCAACCACACGTCACCCCCATGTACTCCGTCACCTTGTTCTTCCACATGGTTATTGCTGAGTCTGTTTTTCTTCTCCCAGCAAATGTTTTTCTTCTCCCAGCCACCCAGCTATTACATACTCTTCAAATTAATCTCTCAGCTCTTCATCGTCCCCAGTAGCTAACCACCCCACAGTATCTCTGTATGGATGAAATTAGTGGAAAGGACAACATAGGAGGAAGGTGAACTCCTTTATTTCCCTTACGTTTTGAAATACACTCGGTCCATCCTGAGAGATACTGTGTAGAATTAGCAACACATCAACCTTTCTGAAACCATCATTGAACCACACTATTTTGCTGTGAGTCGGAACTGCCATTCTAATGTTGTAACAAAAAAGAAGTGCTGCCGAGAATATCCCTATTATATTTTCGAATTTCCCTGTATTTACAGCTATAAATAATTCCGAGATAGATCAAGGTCTGGTGCAACCATTACACACATATTGTTCGATCGTCGCAGTCCAGTGACAACGCTTTGAAACATTGTAGAATATAGGAGAAGAGACTCTGGAATGCCGTAGGCGAGTGTCGGTGAACGTAACTGAAATGTTTGTGTCGGCTGCAGGAATGTTGCAATTTGTTGACAACTACCGGCGTGCAGCTTAAAAAACACAGGCTCACAAAAGTGTATTGCACGGCCGGACCTGCATCGAGGACTTCCAGTAGATAGACAGATACCGATAGATCGATAGGTGGATGCAACCCCTTCATCCTCCAACCACCTTTTTACACAGAGCAGTTGGTTCACGAGTGGAAGCTGGAGATTGATACATTTCATTCCAAAACATCCTGCAGCATTTTAAATCGAGCCTTTTGTTCCAATTTGTATTTTTCACTATGTCAGAAACGACACTCAGGGCTTTGGCTGATGACTGGCGGATTATTTCAGCCGAGGTAAACCATATGGAACCCCTGGATTATTTCAGCTAAACCAGATGGAACCCACGGATTATTTCAAATGAGATAAATCGTTTGGAACCCTTAAATTGATTAGCAAAAACTCAGAAGCCTTGATAACTTGGTCTTCACTGGGCGGGAGAAACAGGCAACATTCATTGTAATATTTACGAAAAGTAAAAGAACCGAATACTTTTGTGAATAAATATCCAGTCCTTAAATTATTCCCGGGTGTGGTATTAATTTGCACCCACAGGAGTCATAGTCCATTCCCATACCTTACCTGCGTAGCATATTAAGGCAGAGAAAACGTAGAGAGGCTTTAGAGCATTAGTGAGTACCGGTGTAGATTCATGAAGGGTCATTTCTCTCTCTCTCTCTCTCTCTCTCTCTCTCTCTCTCTCTCTCTCTCTCTCTCTCTCAAATAAATTGCTATATTTCTGTGAGGTTATTAACACGGCTAATGATAACTGACATGTGATATTGACAGTAGTATCTAAGCACCAGAGATCACGAGAAGATATAGCCACCCTACGCCTATATTGCAAGTAGCCCTGTAGCTCCTTAGGCAGAGAATAAAGTGTGCATCTAGTACTTAGCTTGTACTCCCATGAATGTCATGTTGTACATATCCCCGTCTTTACATAGGGATCAAGGGGTAATGTGGTGATGATAATGATAATGACGATACCTCACTCCTTTCTTATCTTTTATCACTTTCTCACCATTTTCTGACCTTGTGACCTCTCCTCCCTGTACCCCATACCCCAGCTAGCAACCCCCTTCCCCCTCCCAGTGACCATTACTGTTATCACAATGGTTTTCTGCACGCCACCCTCCTTCCTTCCTCCCTCTCTTTCTCTTCTCCCTTCTCCCTATTTTTTCTTCCTGTTTTCTGCACTCTTCCTTACCCCCTTGTCTTCTCTTTTTCTTCTCCCTTTCCCCTTTTCTTTTTCTTCTCCCTTTCCTCTTCTTTCTTCCTGTTTCCTACACTCTTTCCCTTATCCCCTTGGCTATATTCAATTACTTTTCATCACCTTGTCCCTTCACACGTCCCCCTCTTTGCGGTTTATTTCTGTTATTCTCATTTCTTCCATTGTGCCCATTTTTCAGTATGTATATCGCTATTTTTTCAGTATTTTCCGCTCTTTTCGTTAATCTTCCCTGCCTGACTTAGATACTTTCTAAATTGAATAAATTCCTCTGGCTGTGGAGAGACTAAATAAGAAATCCTGTATTCGTAGGGAAGGGGTTAATGGACTCAGTTTGTAAACCCCCCTCAGTCCAACATGCTCTTAGGTTTAATAAAAATATGTAACGGTTCCAAAAGATTTGTCATCGCTTACACACACACACACACACACACACACACACACACACACACACACACACACACACACACACACACACACACACACACACACACACACACACACACACACACACACACACACACACACACACACACACACACACACACACACACACACACACACACACAGATGGAGAAAGAGAGCAATTATAGGACTGGCCCTCAGGGACAGCTTCCTGAAAGGGGATATGATGGAGGAGGGATGGACGGGGATTGAGGAAGGCAGGGTAGGTGAGGGTAGGGCAGGGCAAGGTGGGACAGAGATGGAGGGAAGCAGGGAAAGGTAAGGCGGGGCAAGAATGGAGGGAACCAGGGCAGGGCTAGGAGGCGGGGCAGGAATGGAGGGAGGCAGGAATGGAGTGAGGCAGGGCAAGGCTGGGATGGAGGGAGGCGGGAGGCAGGGCAGGGGTGGAGGGAGGCAGGGCAGAGATGGAATATTGTGGTGGATGGTGCTGTAACAAGAGGAATGCAGGTGACACGGATTGTAGAATTAAAGTTAACGCAAAAATGTGGATCTGCGGATATGGATCGTGGATGGAGGTTACAGGATGACTGCTGAGATGGCGGTGACATTGGAGATTTTGAATAAGCTTATTGGTGCTAATTTGTGTGTGTGTGTGTGTGTGTGTGTGTGTGTGTGTGTGTGTGTGTGTGTGATTTTTGAAGTAAACGTCAAAGTTATATAAAAAAAAAACTTTAATGTTGCAATATGATTACAAGGTGATGTCAGGAAGTAACAAAACTTATGTTAATCGCGTCTCATCTCTACAATCATATGTTTTTACACAATCACTTTTACATCTGTGGAACTCATCTTTATTTATATCCTTAATTTGTTCATCCCTCTCCCTGGTCTTCCTTCCATCTTTCGTTCTCTGTCCCCACTTCCTCTTCACCTCCCCCCGCCCCTCCCCGTCCTGTCATTCCGTGGACAAGAACGCAGCCCACCAGACACTGATTTGGCTCCTGGAGGGGTTGTTCTGACAGGGGAAGAACTGTGACGTGAGGGAAGGAGTGTGGGAGGAGAACAGACACGGGGGGGGAGGGGAGAAAGTGAATGGGAATTTAAGGAAAGGATAAATATACTAGTGAACTAGAACCATGACGAGTATACGATAAGAGGGAGGGTGAGTGCCTTAAGGAGAAGGATGTAAAGATGTGGGGAAATGGAGAGGAAAGGAGAAGAAAGTATATAAAGGTAGAGAGAGAGAGAGAGAGAAAAGAGGATAGGTAAGTAAAAGGAGGAAGTTAGATAGTGGAAGAGAGAAAATTGTGAAGTACAGATGGTAGGAGAGAAAAAGGAGAAGAGAGAAGACAGAAAGAAGGAGGTAGAAGTGGAGGGATACTGTGGGAAGGGGAGGAGGGAGAAGAGAAAACATCGAAGGGGAAGAGAGGAATGGGAAGAGGAAAAAGAAAAAAAGGACCGGTCATTGGAGAAAGGCGTACTGTAGGAAGAGGACTGAGTGAGGTGGGAGAAGGAAAAGGGAGAGGACTGTGGAAGAGAGATAACAGATGTAAGACTATTGGAAGCGTGAAGAAGATAGAAGATTATGGAAAAAGGTGAAGGTATGGAGAAGATTGATTGTTGAAGAAGATGAAGGCTGATTGTTGAAGAAGAGGAAAGTAAGAGGAAGGTTGATTATAGAGGAAGAGGGTAAGAGGAAGGCTGGAGAGGGGGAGAGTAGTATAGCAACAGGAGGGAGGTGGGTGGGAGACAGGAGGGAGAGATAGACGCGACAGGCTGCAATCAGAAGGATGTCACGCGAGTAAGATAAATATATGATGATACACGGTGACTTGATCCTGTTGGGGTCAGAGAGAGAGAGAGAGAGAGGTAATTATAATGGTGGGGAAGGCAATCTAACTTGCCTCTGGTCTAATGAGGGGATTTAGTTAAGCACAGGGGAATTAGGCGAGTTACACCTTAATGCATTCGTTTCTCCCCTTTCTCTTTTCTTACACTTTATCTTTCTTCATCCTTCTCTGTCTTTCGTGGTCACTTCACCCCCTCCTTCTGTTTCCCTTTTCTTCCTCTTTTCTCTCCTTTCCTCCTCCAGTTACCTATGCCATGCGTCCTTCTCTACTTTTTCCTCTCATTATTTCTTTCACTCTATTCATTCTACGCCTTTGTTTTCTCTTTCTCCCCAGTCCTCTCCCATCCCCTTCTCTTGATTTCTTTTCCCTCCCATCTTTTTCAGTTATCTTCTTGCGTTCATCTCTCTCACGTCTTTATCTAGTCTTCTTCCATCTCTCTTGGATACTTCTTCCCTTCTTGTTTTTCTCATCTTCCTCTTCTTTTCTCAGTGGTCACCTGTTCCTTTCTGTTGCTTCTTCAGTATTTTCCTTCTATGTCTCTGTATCAAATTCCTCGTTCCTATCCAGTCCTACGCCATATCGTTCGTCACTTTTCCTCCCCCTCCTTCTTTCTTTGTCTCTTTCATTCGCTCTTCTTTTCTTTATTATTTGTGTGTGTGTGTGTGTGTGTGTGTGTGTGTGTGTGTGTGTGTGTGTGTGTGCGTGCGTGCGTGCGTGTGTGCGCGAGAGAGAGCGCATAGTTGTATGTAATCACAATAACGTAGCCACCATCACCCTTTCTCTTCCATGTACTCCCATCCCACCTCCACACCCCCTGTTACCCCCTCACTCCCTACCATTGTTCCTTCCCTCCCCCTCAACCCCCCCAGTGTCTCGTGTTGTCCTCCTTTGCCTCATACTCCCTGCCTCCTTTTTATTCCCCACTCCTCAACCCCCTCCTTCCCCTTTTTATTCCCATCTCGTCAACCCCCAACTCCCCCTCACCCCTCCGTGTCCCTCTTTTCTCTCCGTCCCCATCAGCCACCTCTTTGTACTCTCCCTTTTTTTTTTTTTTATTCCCGTCACCCTCACCCCCTTTGCTCCCCAATTCATCCCCCCACCTCTCTGCTATCGTCCCTCAACCCCCTTCTTATCCCCTCAACCTCTCTCTCTCTCTCTCTCTCTCTCTCTCTCTCTCATCACCTTCCCCTTCTCAGAGCCTCCTTCCCCACCCATCCCCATCTCCATCCCCTCCCCCCCAGCACAGCAACATAGCCTACTCATGTTGATATTGACGTGGTAGGAAGTTTGCTGTTGTCTTACGCTTGAAGAATTTAATGGCTTATGTGAAGTAGTGGGGATAAAAAGAGTAATTGGGTGTTTTTACTGTGTGTGTGTGTGTGTGTGTGTGTGTGTCAGCTTACATGGGCCAGTCACCAATCTTTCCGGCAGTTAATGAGTCCAGGTGGGTTAGTTAATCCGGCTGAGGACAGATGGTCGGGATGGGGGTGAGGAGAGAGAGAGAGAGAGAGAACGTGAGTACGACATGAGGAAGGAATGTTTGGAATGGTGGGAGATGAAGAATATGAGTGAAAAAGGGCCATGGGGGAAGGTGTTTACGTTGAATTCCCTGCGTTAAAAATACTGTAGACGACGATAGAGGGAGGACCATCCCCTCCACCTTCCCCACTTTGTATGAATGTAGCGATTCGACCTCCTA
>NC_136995.1:17977283-18052283 GCF_032717465.1 Coenobita brevimanus
CAGGAAGAGGGAAGGGGAGAGAGAGAGAGAGAGAAAGTGAGAGAGAGAGAGGGTTGGGGCAGGGAAATAAAGAAGAAAGGATGGAAGTGCCTATGTGTTACGTCCGAGTTTTAAGATCATCTATTTTCTTATCATTTTTTTCCCTCAAGGTGTAATAGTTCATCAGTATATGGGTATGTTCATTTAGACCCCAGAAATACGAGATTACTGTAACGTGTTACAATGAGAGAGAGATGGAGGAATGGAGGAGAAGCAGGAAGAGGAGAGGAGGAATGGAGGAGAAGCAGGAAGAGGAGAGGAGGAATGGAGGGAGAGGGAAGGAGGGATAGGGGAGAGAAGGGAGGGAAGGAGGGATAGGGGAGAGAAGGGAGGGAGGGAGGGGGGGATTGCGGGGGAGGGGGGGAAGGCGAGGGCCGAGGGAGTGGGGGGATTGCGGGGGAGGGAGGGAGAACGAGCAGGTGTCAGTCCTAGCTTCCGATCCTCTGTTTTTCCCTTCGTTATATACCTTACACAGTCTCGTTTCGCAAATCCTTTAATAGCCATCATTCAGTCCTTTTAATACTCGGTTAATCTTAGTAGAGAGATTTAAGCTAGGTATTTAAACAGTGGAGATTTAAACGAGGGAGATTTAACAGGAAACAACCAATGACGTAACAGGTGGGCGGGGCTAACCAATTCCCCCTAGCGCCCCGGGCAGCAGTGAGCTCTCCTCTCAGTACCCCGCGGCGCCACATTGTTTACGTTGAATCTGTGCGATATCCCGACTGCATCGCGAAATTCACCGATCATCCGCCTCAATACGAAGCTTCTGCTGTAAGGTAAGTGGTATTTAGATGCTAGAGCGTATTTGTAACTGATAATTTTGATTGTGGGTCGTCGATTAATGGTAAATATGGCGAGATAAAGTGTGCAGTATTGGGGACGCCATCTTGCGTGTGTTGTTTGTTGGTGAGCGTTGTTTCGTGTTTATCGTGATATTCTCCAGTCATCTGTTGTAATATGGTGTCTTTAATATCAGATAAGATATTTTTAAAGATTAGAGAGTAACTTGAGGGAAAAATATTGACTGTGAATACCTGATTATTAGTGAAAATGATGAAATAAAGAGATTCAAGTTATAGTGAAGATTTGTTCGTTGTTGTTGCGGGGTGTTCCTTGTTTATCTTGAAATTTCTCAGTCATCCGTGGTAATATGGCGTTTTTTATGTCATGTAAGATATTTTTAGAGATTAGAGTGTAAGTTGAGGGAGTAATTTAGGCTGGGAAGGCTCGATAATTGTGAAAATTGTGAAATAAAGAGACACAAGTTATAATGAAAGTTTGCTTGTTGTTGGTGAGTGGTGTGCCTTGTTTGACGATAAATTCCCCGTTCATCCGTCATAATATGGCGTTTTCATCACAAGATCGGAGATATTTGAATATTAGAGTATAACATGGAGTGATAGGGTATGTGATTAATAGTGAAAAAAGTGACAAAACGCAGGCAATTGGTGATGAAAAATTTGCATGTCGATGCATACTGCTGTCATTATCGTGAAATTTCCCGGCCATCCTCTGCAATATGGCGTTTTTAGTGCAAGGTAAGGGATAATTAAAGATTAGAGTATAACTTGGGGTGATAAATAAGAGATGTGGTGGCGTGATTAATAGTGAAAATGGAGACAAAACACAGACAATTGGTGATGGAAATTTTGCATGTTGTTGTACTGGTATGTATTTTGCTGCATTTATGGTGAAATTCTCCATTCATCCACTTTTGTATGGGGTTTTCAATGTAAGATAAGAAATATATAGATGCTGAAGTGCAATTTTAGGTAAGATTTTTGGATATTAGTGTATGAATGATAGTGAAATCAGAGACCAATAGCTGAAAATGGTGGCTGATAATTTGCGTGTTCATGCGTACTGCTGCCATTATCATGAAACACCTCGGTCATCCGGTGGATTATAGCCATTTTATTATAAGATAAGAGATAATTAGAGGCTAGAGTGTAACTTAGGGTAGTAAATAAGGAAGGTGGAGCATGATTATTAGGGAAAATGGAGAGAAAACATTTACAAGTCGTGATGGAAATTTGCATTGTTGATATGATTTTTGCTGCGTTTGTGGTAAAATTCTGCATTCATCAGCTGTTATATGGGTTTTTTAATGTAAGATAAGGAATATATAGATGCTGAAGTGTAACATTAGGTGGAATTTTTAGATGTAAGTGTCTGACTGATAGTAAAGATGATGACAAACTTTGTTCAATTAGTCAAACTTTCTTTGTATGCTTATCTATCAGTCTATCTTATCTATCCATTTACCTCCCACTTTTCCACTCCTCTTACAAATTTCCCGACTTTGTCAAGTTCCCTCTGCCTCCCTCCCCCATCATTATTATCCCCATCATTATTCCATATGGTGAAGATATAGGAACCGCCTCTGTTCATCCGTCTGTCCAGAAACTACCAGGTGGAATGGCTTCATATCACATAGAGAGTATGTATCGTAGTTGATGCCTGTATATGTAAAATTGCCATATTGTCTGTACTTTACTAGCTATGACCATATAAGGAAAAATCTGTCTTGTGCTATATTTTGGAAACATGTTAGATTCTCTTCATATCTTAGAGAAAGAGTATGAATCCTATTTTATGTCCTTATATATGAAATTGCCACATTGTATTTTACGAACTATTTCTGTATAAGGAAAATAATCAGTAAATAGCTGAATCTTGGAAACTACTTGCTGGATCATCTTCACTTCTTAAAGATAGTGTACGAGTCCTAGTTTATGGCCCTATATATAAAATTGCCATACTAATTAGTGCATATCTTTATATTCATTATGGTGGGAATACGTCTTTGTTAGAGGCTTGTTCCCCCCCCCCTCTCTCTCTCCCGCTTATTGTCGTTCCTTCTCCGTTTCTTCTCTATTCTCCTCCTCCCATCTTCTTTCCCTCCCTCCTCCCTTCACCCTCTTATCTCCCTACCCCTCACACCATCCTCCTCCTCCTCCTCCTCCTCCTCTGCCAGCCACTGTTGTAAACTTACATAATAAAATAGCTAACAATGTTTCCTGATAGAGAGAGAGAGAGAGAGAGAGAGAGAGAGAGAGAGAGAGAGAGAGAGCGAGAGGGGTGAAATGTGTGTGTGTGTGTGTGTGTGTGTAAGAGAACGTCTGTCAAGCCGTGGGAGGTGGGCGCACACACACACACACACACACACACACACACACACACACACACACACACACACACACACACACACACACACACACACGGGTTAGACAATTAAAATTTGATGAAGTAAAACAGTGATATTAAAAGATGGAATTAAAAACGAGAGAAAGAAAAAGGGGGAAAATGAAAACTAATAAAAAAAAAGGAAGAGTGAAAATTGGAGGGGAAGAATTGGGGAAAAATAAAGGGAAAAATGAAAAATAGCGGGAAAAAGGGACAAATAAATGAAGGGAAAACATAGGCAACCCTGCGCTGTTGCAACTCTCCATCTGACCAAGCACATACCCCTTACCTCTCTGCACACCTAACCAAGCGCATATCGGCCCTCACCCCCCCCCCCTTTTATAACACAGAGACATTAAAACTTAAGAATGTCAGTAGTTTATCCATGGTAATAATGAAGTTGTGAGCAGATTTGGTGAAATTATGACTCCTACTTTTTTTCATTTAGGAAGCCATTTTTTATGATCACATAATAGGTAGTCATGAAACTTCTTACGTAATTAGATATTCATATAATCATTTATCATGTACAACATTTGCCTCTTCAGATTCCTTGCGCTGGTTGCTTGGAAATCTAATATTTTTTTTTTACTTTTTCATTAATTAAAATTTTTTAAGACGTTGCATTCTGCCCATCAAAAGGCACCAGTTCACTATAAGGCACATAATATGTGAAATTTCGTGATTATTTAGTGAATACTTTTTGAGTTCTGGCCCGGAAACGAAATTTCTACGCCCGGCCAGCTGCCCCGCTGCCTGTCTTTACGGACGGACACCTAGTGATCCCAGTGATAACACCCTCCTCTGACTTTGTCAGAGGAAGACCAAGAACAGTTAGGTAGAGAGATAAGGTAGTTGTGGAGATGAGAGAGGGTGGTGCGTCATCGTCGTGAAGGGGTTTATGGCAGTTGTCCTGATCCCTTCACTACGAGAGGTACTTCCTAAACTGAGTAAAAGTATTTGACAGTAAAGTGAGAGAAATAGGAAAAATGGTCGTCGTAGTGAAAAGCTTAAGCATTTTCAAACGTACACTTGCGTCTCATTTATTCTCAGGTGTTATATATATATATTTTTTTTAATTTTAAAGGCTAATTAATGTGTTTTTAATTTCAGGTATGGAACTTCTGTGGTCCTGAGACTGTGAGTAATTGGTTTAATTTTTTCGTCTACTTCCTCCATTTTTACACACACTCATTTTATCATCTTTATTTCCCTCTGTCATTCTTCTCCTTCCCTTTATTACTCCCATACTCCCTCCCTTCTTCCTTATCCACTCCAGTTACTGTACCTTTCCATCTCCACTCGTCTTCTTTCAATTCTTGGTTGGTGTTATTTCGATTGACAGTTAAAAAAAAAAAGGCTTGCTTGGTATTATGACGTGAAAGGGTTGGGTACGCTGCCCCCACCCCTCCCCGAACTAAAACTATCTACCTATCGCCAAACGCCACGATCCCTTAAGAGGTGGCGGTAAACGAATCGCCTCCATGTCACCCTGTCCTCTGTCATCAAGCTTCCCTTTCTCCAACTACCCCCTTTTCTCATATACCTCTCCAACCCATCCCTCTCCATCACATCCTTAGTCTCCCCTTCTCTCTGACCCCCTGCTTCACTCAGATGCACTCTCCTAGTCAGTCTTTCATGCTTCATCCTCTCGACTTGGGCAAAGCATTGCAAAATTTTTTTCGTGATACATTTTGTCACATCCACCCCACAACGCATCTTCATTTCCTCAATTGTCTGTCTGTCTGTTCACGTAACTCACATGTTACGATCAGAAACTCATAATCATTGCGTTCACTCTTAACAAGTGTCTTTCCATTAGCGTCCAAGCGTCACTTCCATACATTATAGTGGGGATCACAACACAGTCGTGCAGCTATTTGTCGTCCTTTCTCACCACCCTATTCCTAACTACAGCTCTCAGTGAACCAACAACTTCTCTTTTCTGCTGCGGTCTTTCATGCACTAAGGGGGGGAGCGGTAGTACAGTGGTAGCGCGCTGGACTTGTAATCGGGGGATTGCAAGTTCGAGCCTCGCCCGGGCTGCCGTGCCGGGAGGGGTAGCTCCCTCCTGTAACCCTAGCGGGGCTATATAGTCCAATACAGGGCTTAGCTCGGGGGAACTCCATTTCTCCCATCTTTCATGCACTAAACACAAAATATAATTATTACGGTTTACATTTTAGTTTTCCTTAGATGAGATTTTTTTTTTAGGCTTCCAGCGTTTTCCTTGATGAAAGAAAAAGGTTCCGTCATGGGAGTGGATGTAGTATTTTCATCCTTTCCTCTAATATTTACCTGTCGATTATTCAGTACGACTGGTGTTCCTTCTCACCTTTTCTTGAACCCTCTTTCTGGAGGGTTTGGTGGGGGAGGGGGAAGCCTGCCTCTTTGCTAGCCTTGCCTTGATGTTGTAATTGTAACCTTTGACAGGAACTGCCTTGTGTGGGTCAACCAGCCTACTGCAGTTATCTCCTTTCTTAAAATCGTAGTACATATTTCACTTGTTTTCGGCCGATGGTTGTCTGACATTTTCTGTCGATGAGCAGGCTATTTTTAATTCTCATGTTCTATCTGGTTGGTTAACTTATTTATTTTACTTATGTACTTTAGTGAAGGGGTTACAACCGGTTGTTCAGAGGGAGAAATATTGAAAGAGACTTTGGTCCTCTAGTGGACTGTTGTTGTTATTGCTGCTGCAGCTGATGATGATAATGATAATAACTTTTTGATAATAGTGTCTGTTGAGATTCCGTGACCTTTTGTCAGTAAATTCGAAAACGTTTGTTGTTACGTGTGAGGAAATTATGAGCGGATTTCTGTGTACACACATAATTTAGTGAGCGAACCTGCCAGTTAGCTGGTTATTTTATCATTCCTCTCTGTTCTTCCATGACCAGGCAAGGATAAATTCTGTTTTTTATTTCCCCGTCGCTCTCTCCCACCCTTCCTTCCTTGCTTGTCAGTGTCGGATTTTGTACTTCACCTTTCTGTAATCAGTACCATCTTTCTTTCACAGTTAACTACTTCACTTGGATAATGTCTGTGTTATTCTTTCTTACGTAAGATGAATTTAGTTAGATTAAGATGAACCTTTCGATAGTAACAGCTTAAAAACACTGTAAATTACCATCTTACTTTGTCCACAATTTTTCTGGCTAAGCTGACCGGATCTCTTGTACTAAAGGGGTTTGTTCAGGCGCCAGGGAGGGATGATCTGTAAGTTTTGTTTCTCTTGTATTAACTTGCTCCATTACTGTTAGTTTCTCTCTCTCTCTCTCTCTCTCTCTCTCTTCCAAAACTTACTGGTCCTTAGTTGAATAAAATCGTCTGATGACGTCATAATACAATCCTTTTAGCGTCAATGTTATTTAAGATGGCTAGCGTTAGCATCTACATTGACCCGACTAAAATCATGTCAGTCCTTTTATATATTTATTAATTTACATTATTTTTTACACCACACCATCCCTCCCACACTCCTCACACGTCTCCGTCCATCGTATCATCCCCTCCCAGCCACACCCACCCCACCTCAGTACAGGTTATATAGTTAATAATGAAGGTAATTGCCCACCTGAGCCTCACACACCACCCATATTAACACCACCACCCATACCATCATTATTACATGATATTCCCGATAGCCAGTGTGCACCACTGGATTATACCCGGTTCTTTTGCATAATTCTCAGCTTCATCCCATTAACTTTCACATTGAAGGGCGTTGGAGGGATGTATTACCGTAGCCCATAGCTTATCTGATTACTTTTGAGAGCAATACTTTAAAGATCAAGGTTACATAGGGAGGCCATCACGTAAACCCGAGGTGGTAACATGTAAAGCCATATGCAGAGTAGGACTGCGGGACTACAGGGAACGGACTGTGGAGCCTATGAAGTCAGAAAAAAATGTGTGTTGCTGGACTCTTGGCACATAGCGATATACCGTCCTGGTTTGGAACAGTGTCATGTGGTCAGGGCAGAGTATATATAGAGAGGATATAGCAAATGTTAGGTTAAATTAGGGCGTACTATACAGTGTGATAGTATGTTGGGTTATGTTAGGTTTAGTCAGGATATTTTGGACTTCACATTGGTTTTTTTATGAGAGGTGAGGAGTACGGGTCTGGCAAACACATTATAATATGAAACGCACTGAATTCATGGAGACTTGGAACATCCCGAAATTCTCTCTCTCTCTCTCTCTCTCTCTCTCTCTCTCTCTCTCTCTCTCTCTCTCTCTCACACACACACACACACACACACACACACACACACACACACACACACACACACGCACGCACGCACGCACGCACGCACGCACGCACGCACGCACGCACGCACGCACGCACACACACACACACACACACACACACACACACACACACACACACACACACACACACACACACACACACACACACAGGAGCTGACGGTGATAGTCATGTTTTAGGTAATGGCAGGAACACGAATATGCAACAACAACAACAACACCATGGTAGTACCTTCGCCAGACAAGGAGGGAAAGTGAAAGGAGGGAAACAAAGGGTGGAGAGAGAGAGAGGGGGGGGGAGGGAGGCAGGGATGTGGAGGAGTGTTGAGAAAGTGAAAGCAAGTATCTTCCTTATTGGTGAAGTTCATTTAGCCTTCTTGGTGAAAAGGGAGAGAGGGTGAAGGAGGGATGGAGGAGGTGGGTATGAGGAAAAAGAAAAGATCTAGGAGGGAGAAAGACGAGGAGAGGAAAAGTGCAAAGATTGGAAATAAGGAAGGAGGAATAGCCAAACGAAAGGAAGGGGAAAAAGAGAGGAATGGAGAGAAAGTCAGAAGAAAACAGGTGGGATGAAGCAGGTGAAGGCAGAAGAATGAAGGGGAATTTGTTAGAAGGAGAAGGAAGGACATAGAGAGATGTGAGAGAATAGAATTAGGTGATGAAAAATTAAGAGAAGTGAGAGAGAAAAGGGGAGGGGGAAAGACAGAAACGTTTGTGATTGCTAGAGAGAGAGAGAGAGAGAGAGAGAGTGTGTGTGTGTGTGTGTGTGTGTGTGTGTGTGTGTGTGTGTGTGTGTGCGCGCGCGCGATTGTGAGCAGGCAAACAGTTTACGCCGCACATCGCCTTGCAGTGGAAGTTTAATATAAAAGTTGGCACAAGACACGAGTAGTTTATATTACATTGTACTGTATTGATCCTGGTCTCAGTTCAGCACCACGGGGAGTAATCTGTAACACGTGTACATCCATGAGAGAGAGAGAGAGAGAGAGAGAGAGTATGGCACCACCGGGGTTCAGTGTTATGAAAATGAGCCAAGTCCCCAGACGAAGATGGATGTATGACAGTACGTTGGTATTTGACTATATAACATTCTGTATTGTGCTTTTGTATGTATCTTGACTGTACTAATTAATACCAAGAATAATACCTACACTACCATCATGCAATAGCCATTCCATCACAATGTTTCGTCCACGTATCAAAATAGTGAATGATCTAAGTGGCACGGTACTTTTATTGAGGGACGCACTCTCAACAACAGCAGTATTATCCTCAGCGTGCACGACGGGTGTTCCTCCTTTTTTTCCTCAGTCGTATTCCTCGTAACTATAAATTCAAGCAGGTGTAAGTGTTGAGTTTGTTATATTAGTAAGTGCCATAATATAAAACAATTACTATATATTTTTCCGTATAGTGTCCCTGTTGTTTACGGCTTTGCATCACGGTGTACAGGCCCTGCGTAGCTAAACAGTGATGTGGGTACAACAGTTTGAATTGGAATGCTGGAATGATGAGGCACTAGAATTGTTCCTCATTTTCATTGGCCACTTTGTTTAGTTTCTCTGTTTTTGCGTTTTCCTCACCCCTCTCAACTTTTCCTTTCTCCCATCACTCCTTTATACGCAACCTCCCCCTCCCTCCACCTCTCCCGTCTCCCCACATTTCCTTCCACGCTTCTTACCAACTCTCCTCCCCACCTCCCGTCTCTCCATCTTCCCTCCCTTCTCCCCCTTACCTTCCCAGGACCCCCGGCTTTAATTCTGGTCTAAATGAGAGTCTTATCTCTGGCCACACTCGCATTCCAACACTTCATTATATATTTTGGCTTCCCTCTTTTCATCCAGTTGAAATAATTAATTTTACTCCTTTGATTCGCCCTTGGGAAAGACGATGGCGGTCGGAGAAGAGCATAATCACCCTGCATTCTACCGGGTTCACATTTTAGATAGGAGAACAATTATTGCAACTTAATTGGAGGAGGGTTTGATCATGCATACAGGCTGCATTGGGATTTAACTTATGTTGTCATTCTTTCCTTCATTCTTTCCTCTTTCTTCTGCCTTTGGGTGACTCTACACTGAGTGACAAGCCAAATAGTTTAAATGGTTTCCTGTACACCAGGAAACCATTTACTACGCTGCGTGGTAACCAACCATCCATCCATCATCCAATCCTACATTGCCTCATGAGGAGCGTAGGAGCCTGAGGCTAGGCAGTTGGTCCCGACATTTAAGATGGGAATGAAAACTATATAACCAGATTTTGACGCGCGGTGGTTTAGTGGGTAATTACGGCGCTCCAATCGGATTGAGCCGGTGAAGGTTTATATCCAAGGGTTGGTTGGGGTTTATTGCTCACGTAATGCCACTCAGGGATGAGTGAGGCTGGCAATTCTCATTGTAAATGTCAGGACCAACTTGCCCAGCCCTGGGCTCCTACGCTCCTCATTTGGCAACGTAGGATTGGATGATGGATGGATGGATGTAAATTGTTCCAGTACTCTTTCATAAGCCCACCCACTTGTCATAAGACTGCCTTGCTGTTGTCACTCCACCCAGCCAGATATCATGTTTGCAACGAATGAATGTGTAGGAATGATGGAGAAAGCACAGGCCTATGAAGCTTATACTCAGCGGTACCAGTATACTCAAGTGTAGCGGCTGTGCACAATATTTAATCCTTTTCATCTCATGGACATACTTTCCTAGTTATTTCTCGCCAACACCAGACTTACTTTATTTCTCAGGAAAGACTCTTCCTCCTGATGGCTTCTAGAACTTAAAAAAAAGAAAAAAAAATTGGCTTTCAATTAATTCTGTCTGTTTTTTCATCACTTTATCCCAGTTCATGTCCCCCTCCCCCAGCACTCACCGCTAACCACCTAATTACTCCATTTCGCCTTTTATAACGGGCCAGTAAAAAAAAAAACAAATCAGGTCTGAGGAATGATGATAGGTCGTGAGGGTGAGAATCCTAATTGACTGGAGGTGGGTTTAGGTCTTGTCGGTAGTGATGGGGTTGTGGGTTGTAGTGGTGGTAGTGGTAGGAATGTTGGTTAATGTGGTGCTGATTGTGGTGGTGGTGGTGGCAGGAATGTTGGTTGGTGTAATGGTGGTGGTTGGTGCAATGCTGGTTTTGGTGGTGGTGGTGGTTAGAATGTTAGTGAGGTGGTGGTGGTGGTAGGAATGTTGATTGGTGTGGTGGTGGTGGTTGGTGCAATGCTGGTTTTGGTGGTGGTGGTTAGAATGTTGGTTAGTGTGGTGGTGGTGGTAGGAATGTCAGTTGATGTAAGGGTGGTAGTTGTTAGTATACTGCTGGTTGTGGGATGTGATGGTGGTGGACTCAGTATTGGTGATAGTGATGCTGGTGGTTATTGTGGCAGTTTCGGCTGGTACTTATAGTTTTTCTTTAGTTGTGACTGTCAAGTAAAAAAAACAAAAAACAGGATAATAAACCAACAGAACAGAAGTAGACAGAGGAAGGAGAGAGAGCGACGGTAAATGAACGAAAGAAAAAAGTAATAGTAGTGACTGATAGAAAATAATGAGATGGATAGACAGATGGTTGAGAGGGAGTGAGTGATAATTCTATTTGTAAAGGACTTCCTACCCACCGCTGTCCATCTGCTTCCCTGCTGATTGTGGTGGTGGTAGTAACAGTAGTAGCAGTAGTGGTGGTGGTGGTGGAGTGGTGATGGTATTTGTGGTGGTTGTGATGATGGTTGTGGTGGTTGTCTTGACAGTGATAGCTCTTGTGGTGGTAGTTGTGGTCTGAGACTTGTGATGGTGACGATAAGTTGTGCAGGTCATGGTAGTTGTGGTGGTTGTGATAATGGTAGCCATGCTGTGGTGGCAGAGTTGATATTATTGGTACTTGTGGCTTTAACCCCCTAATTACGAGTGCATCTTTAAGTCCATTGAATTATTATTACTTCCAGACGGTTTTGGGCAGTCATAAAAATCTGCTAATGGAAGCTATAGAATGTGGTGAATGTTTTGGGCGTATCAGATAGAGCCAGGATTCCGGGGGCATGAGTGATGAGTGAATGGAAGTGTGGCCTATTGGATTGGGCAATCTTGGGCTGTCAGGACGTTGATACTCCTCACCCTGCCGTAGGGTGGGAGAGGAGGTCTGGATGATGATGAGTGAATGATGATGTAAAGTGGTTGGCAACAGTCTACAGTAACCCTACAATACTATGGGTCACAATCAAGATGGATACAATTGTCTGGCAGGAGCAGAAGAGTTCTCGTCGTAGTGGTCGGGTAAATGAGATAACTGTATTTTTTATTGTGTTGGTGGAAGAACAAGTGGCCTGGTAATGGTTCTAGAGGTAGTGGTGATGGTGATAGCGTTAATTTGGTACGTTGCGTGCAAGTACAGTATAATACAGGTGAATAAGTTATATAGGATGCAAAATAATATTGAGATGGGAGGGTGGGTATATGTAACAGAGGTAGTGTGTCAAATAATGCTTTCCTAAATTTGTGTATCAGTATTATGGACAAAAGATAAAATTCAAACTCGCCTTTCCTTTGCTCAGTAGCGCTGGGTGGTCTCCGGCAAGATTTCACTCGTTAGGAAATGAGAACAACTAAAAAATCTTACAAAATTATATTAATTACGCTGATGATCTGCCTCCAATAAGTACTGTCGTTCATTGATTAATTGCACATTCTTAATTTTATAAGCATAATAGTTCAGAGAGAGGAAGATATATAAAATAAGTTTATTCATGCAGATTAATACAAGTTACAATACGCAAAATTCTCTCTCTCTCTCTCTCTCTCTCTCTCTCTCTCTCTCTCTCTCTCTCTCTCTCTCATAACATCAAAATATTCATAGGGCTTTTGTTTTTTAGTACCTTTTGTAATGCTTCATCCTACTCATCCTCTGCATTTACGAGTCTGCTATACTGTATATCTCCTCCCACGTCCTTACTCTCGTCTGCATATCTACCAAATCATCTTTCTTATTCACCATTATCATTTTATTACTCTTCCTCTATAACTTTTCCTCCTCTTATCATCCCCATCCTTAATTTGGGCACACCATTTGCCTCTCCTTTCTCCTCCTTGCTTTGTTATCCTCCCCATCCTTAATTCTCCCACACCTCATTTGCCTCTCATCTCTTCTCTCAACTTTGTTATTAACCCCCACACCACGAGAGGCGTCCCCTGTTCTGAATAAAGACACCTGCCTATAGCAAAATTAAATAAAAATCATGGTACTAAGGACTTAACTGGGCAGTGCTTTTAACCCCGTCACTGCCAGAGGACTCCACCAAGCTGCATGAAATCATCTCTTGGCACAGGTTAGCTAGTGCTGTAATTCGCCAGGCAAAAACAGTCCATTAGAATCGGTACCGTAATTGAAACAGGAAAGTTGTTGGTTAATTGCAATCGTATCGGAATTGATCCTGATATGGGTGGCTTGGGTAGGGCTATGAAGACGAATGGTGTGGTTGGGGAAGGGGCATGTGGGTACTGATAGGGTAGTCGGTAATTGTAGAGGAAGAGACAGGTGTTATATCACGAGTAATGAGAAAAAAACTAAACCAGTGAGCCTGAATGAAGAAATTCGTTAGAAACCATTTTCTTGCTTTTGCCTGATATGTGATTGAAATCATGCAAGGGGTTGGGTTAGTCAGGGAGAGCTGGGTGATGATGATGATGATGATGATGATGATGATGGTGGTGGTGGTGGACTAAGACCATTAATCACCTTAATTGGAGATGACCCATGACCATAAGAGTTAAGCCTCTCTCCTCTCTTCTGTTTCCAGTTCCTGTCTGCCCATATTCCGTTTATTTCGACATTTTTTTTCCTCCCAACATTGATATCATTTCTTTTGCTTCCTCCTTTTCTAGTGTTATAAGGATTCTGTGTTATATTGTCTTCATGTCCATTAAAATCGTTTTCCCTGCCTCCACCTCCTCCTCTTGCCTCTCATCTCCCCATTCACTTAACTCTTATTTTCTTCTCATATGCTTCTTGGACACGTAGTTTACATATAATAATTCTTTCCAAAGTACTTTCACATCATACACCCATTTCCACACTTTTGTCCCCTTCCACGGCGCACCGTCTCTTCCATCTCATCCCTATACACTTCACCCTTCTTCCCAAGTACCATTATGCCTCTACGGTCATTTTTCACTACACATTTTCCATATCAAGTCATTCCTTCATTCCCCTCTGCCTTTCCTCCACCCTCCTTGCCTTTCTCTTTCCCCCTCCCATTTACTCTCCTTCCTTGCTCCCCACGCTGTCTCTTACCTTACCCTCCGGTTCCTTCTTCCCTCCACTGTACTCCCCTCCCATCCCTTCCCTTCACATCCACCCTCTCTCTTCTCCCCCTCCCCCAAGCCGTCCATCTACCTCTTGTAAACACAAGGCATCCAGGTCTTGCTTAGATCAATTTAGATAAGAGGGAGCAAGACAAACACATCTTTATACTGCCGCCCAGGGCCTTGTATCCCTCACTCGTTCTCCTCCTCCTTACTCAGCCTCCTCCTACACCTCCTCTGCTTCTTCCTCGTCTTTTCTGTCTTCTCATTCTCCTCGTCTGGGCTTTTACCCACCCTGACTTGTTTTTGTGTGCGTCTCTCCCCATCACTCCCTTCTCCCTTTCTCTGCGTCTCCTTCCATATCTCCCTCCCTCCCTTTACTGAGAATAACAAGAGGTTGGGCAGTGACGTTATACAGGTACATGGGCAAAAGGAAGACAGTGTTCGTTCCGAGCCTTCAGTTACTTTCTTCTTTATCTTGGTGTTTTCATATTCTCTCGGTCATTCGCCCTCCTATTCCATATGCTGTATTTCCACTGCATTAATAACGTTTAAACATCCTTCAGTCTTTTCAGTATTTTTGTCGTGGTTATATACATTTTCTTTCTTGGACACTGCTCTCGTTTAGCCCGTCGTTTGAAGAAAAGATAGGGGAGACAAAAAAAATGGAGGCAGATGATGGTGTCGAGCGTGCGCGTGTACACACACACACACACACACACACACACACACACACACACACACACACACACACACACACACACACACACACACACACACACACACACACACACACACACACACAAACTTGGTTGTAAGGACGAGAGGAAAACCAAGGCTGGTGCGTCATGGGAAGATGGTCCATTACTTAATAGGGACAGAAATGCCTGAATGTAATTTTTTCAAGGCCACTCCTCATAGGAAGCGGCGTCAGGCAATATGTAGCTGAATATAGTTATACTATACTACTACTATACTATATACCTAGGCTGCTTCCCCCAAGGAAAGGGAGGTAGCCGAGACAGGACGACACACTCCCCAATTACTCATCCATTCAAACACATTCATTCGCATCTTAGCCCCAAGGGGAGAACGGACAGATACTATGAACGTCGAAACAGTTAACATGAAAAGCTGTCAAGTTAAGGAAAGAAGTTATATTGTTGTGCTGTAATTACATATAGAAGTAAATATTTTGTATTCCGTTAAGTTACATAGATACCGATGTCTAAAAGGTCAGATGGAGTGTTTTCCTAAAGCTGAATGAGTAAGATGGAGTGTTTTCCTAAAGCTGAATGAGTATACTGTAAAAGATTATTTCCTGGGCACACCATCTAGAAATTATATTTAAGTTAATCTCGTTATCTTACATGTGCTCGCTTCACAAATTAGAGAAAAAGAAAAATATTCAGGCAACATTCAGGAGAGGAGGAGGGGGGAGGGGACAGTGGTGTAGGAGGGAGGTGGGAAGCAGAGGGGAGGGGACAGTGGTGTAGGAGGGAGGTGGGAAGAAGAGGAGAGGGGAGAGAAGGAGGGGGGAGGGGACAGTGGTGTAGGAGGGAGGTGGGAAGAAGAGGGGAGGGGAGAGGAGGAGGGGGAGGACAGTGGTGTAGGAGGGAGGTGGGAAGAAGAGGGGAGGGGAGAGGAGGAGGGGCTTGGAGGATCATAGGGAGAGGGGTGTAAAAACTGTGATGAAGCTAAGGCGACACAGCACTCGCGGGTGTAATACCATTATGGAGTACAAAATGTGTAGTGAAAAGAGCAGCAGGGAGGAGTGAGGGTGAGAGCAGTAGGCAGGATTGGGCGATGGAGGGAAGAGGGAAGGAGCAGTGGGAGGGAGAGAGGAGGAATAATGGAATATATACCCTGTGTTATATGAAGGATATAAAGGAACGTTGTGGTGTGGATGTGATAGGAAGCGTTAGGAGGAATACACTGAGGAGGTTTGGCCATGTGGAGAGGATGGAGGGTGAAAGACTGACGAAGAGAGTGTATGTGAGTGAGGTGGAGGGGGGAAGAGGGAGAAGATGGAGGGATGGGGTGGAGAGGTATATGAGAGAGGGGGGTGTGAGTTGGGAGCGGGGCAGTGAAATGGCGAGGGACAGGGCGACATGGAGGCGATTTGTTGGTGGCCACCCCCAACGGGATTGAGGCGTCTGGCAATAGATAGATAGATGGATAAATATCCTATGTTTATCGAGTGGGGCTTGGATGAGAGGGATAGGAGGGAGAGAAAGGAAAAGGGAAGTGTTGGAAGACAGTGAAAGGAAGGATAAGACATGATGATGACGTTAAAGTGACAGAAATGTGAAAAGAAGTAATGGAAAGAGGGCAGTGAAGAAGATCGGAGAGAGAGAGAGAGAGAGAGAGAGAGAGAGAGAGAGAGAGAGAGAGAGAGCATAATTCCAAAATAAAAAGAATGGAATTAAACGGTTGGTGAGGGTGAAAGGGGTGGATAGGGGTCGGGTCATTGTGTGGTGGTGTGGGTGGGGGTGAAGGGGTGGGGTCATTGTGTGGTGGTGTGGGTGGGGGGATAGGGGTGGGGTCATTGTGCGGTGATGGGGGTGGTGGGGGGGTAGGGGTGAGGGTGGTGGCACAGTAAATCAGCCTCGGAAACAAACAACACCCGTAGTTCGTTACCCGAGGGTCATCACGGCCGGTCAGGGTACACATATCTACACCCACACCCTCACCCACACCCACACCCTCACCCTCACCCTCACCCTCACCCTCACCCTCAACCACTCCCACACCCACACCCACACCCTCACCCTCACCCTCACCCACAACCTCACCCTCACCCACACCCTCGCCCACACCCTCACTCTCACCCTCACTCTCACCCTCACTCTCACCCTCACCCTCACCCACACCCACTCCCACACCCTCACCCTCACCCACACCCTCACCCACAACCTCACCCTCACCCACACCCACACTCTCATCCAGACCCTCACTCTCACCCACACCTCACTCTCACCCACACCCTCACTTTCACCCACACACACACTTTCACCCACACTCACACCCTCACCCTCACCTTCACCCTCATGAATGAGTCCTAACTCATCCAGTGCTTCCTTTCTTCCCCCCCCCCACTATCCTGTTTGCCCTATTCTTTTTCCTCTCCTTTCCTTTCCTCCATCCCTCATTCTCTCTTCGTTACCAATTTATCACCTTCATAAATAATGACAAAATTACTAAATGCTGGAGGAGGTGTTGGGCCCTTTGGTGCGGTGGTGTGTCGGAGGGTGATTTTGAGTGTGGTGTGGTGTGAGAGGGTGCTTGTGGTGTGGTGTGAGAGGGTGCTTGTGGTGTGGTGTGAGAGGGTGGTATGGTATGCTGTGGTGTGGTGTGAGAGGGTGGTATGGTATGCTGTGGTGTGGTGTGAGAGGGTGGTGCCGGTATGGTATGCTGTGGTGTGGTGTGAGAAGATGGTATGGTATGCTGTGGTGTGGTGTGAGAGGGTGGTATGGTATGCTGTGGTGTGGTGTGAGAGGGTGGTATGGTATGCTGTGGTGTGGTGTGAGAGGGTGGTATGGTATGCTGTGGTGTGGTGTGAGGGTGGTATGGTATGCAGTGATGTGGTGTGAGAGGGTGGTATGGTATGCTGTAGTGTGGTGTGAGAGAGTATCATTTTATAAGTGTGGTTTGGTGTAAGTGTGACAAGGTGCCCCAGCATCTAAAAATCCTGATGACAAAAAAGCTTATTATAATCGCGCTACTGACCAAGCCATCACTATTTAGGCTATTTTGTGAGCTTTAAAATGCTAATACCCCAACTTTTTTTTCTTTTTATTTCAGTCTTAGTCCCAAACGTTTCATTACAACAAACTATGAATGATTTGACTGTCCGCTCGTGTTGTGTTACGCCAGTCCTATTTTGGAGCTTGTACCCTCTGCTTCACACACACACACACACACACACACACACACACACACACACACACACACACACACACACACACACACACACACACACACACACACACACACACACACACACACACACACACACACACACACACACACACACACACACACACACACACACACACACACACACACACACACACACACACACAAAACGAGCTTTTCTGCAACACTGCTTTATGAACACGGCTGCCCTCCCTGTGTGTGTGTGTGTGTGTGTGTGTGTGTGTGTGTGTGTGTGTCTGTCTGTCTGTCTGTGTGTTGTGTGCGGGTGGCTGGGTGGGTGGATGTGAGTGTGTTGGTGTGTGTTTGCGGGGGGCGGGTCAC
Source organism: Coenobita brevimanus (assembly GCF_032717465.1). NCBI lineage: Eukaryota > Metazoa > Arthropoda > Malacostraca > Decapoda > Coenobitidae > Coenobita > Coenobita brevimanus. The sequence continues at coordinate 17,995,334 of NC_136995.1, forward strand.
TCGTGATTAATGTGGTCCCCTTTCTTTGGCTTTTAACTACAGTTCAGTTTTTCTATATTCTTTTCCACATCTTTCGATTCTGCCCAATATTATACCAAGAGGAATATGTGTAAGATGATGGTGGTGATGGCACATGTAACGTCGTGTACCCTCATATGTGTGTGCTTCCTCAAATTTCACTCAGGTCCACACATACTGTACATGGGCGAATGAATTGATATCCAATTACTGTTCCAGTTATTTTTTAACGCCATTCACTTACTTTTATTTTCTTCATTTAGTCAGCTTAATCCGTCAGCTCCAGTCCACTTACTTTCGCGTTCCATTCTTCTTTCCATTAGTTATCCACTCATCTCTTCCATCCACCTTTCCTTCTTTCCCCCCTCCCTCATTGTCATCCTTCCCCCTTCCTCCTCGCCATCCTTCCTTCACCTCCATTCAGTCCTTCCCTTCTTTCATCTCTCATTCTTCCAGCCTGTCCTTCCACATATTCCTACCCCTAAGCTCTTCCCAAACCCCTCCCATCCCATTTTCCCTTCTTGGCAATTATTTCTTGCTTCTACTTTTAGTTTTCTATCTATCCCTCCTCCCTTACCTCAACCCTCTTCTCCCTTTCCCCCATCTAACATCTTTTTATCATCTCTTCCTTCCCCAGCCCCTCCCCTTCCCATTTCTCCTTGTCCATTATTTCCTGCATCTACTTTTCCCACCGTACTTACCCCTCCTTCCTAACCTCAGTTCTCTTCTCCCCTTTCCTCATCTCTCATCTTTTTATCATTTCCGTCCACCTATTCCGCCCATCCCTCCCTCAATGCCTCCCACCCACCACCACCATTTTATGTGTGTGTGTGTGTGTGAGAGAGAGAGAGAGAGAGAGAGAGAGAGAGAGAGAGAGAGAGTACTACTAATGGCCACAAAGGATCTAACCAGCCGCAAAATATGCTCTGAGGGACCCCCACCCATTATAGTGTATGTTTGCATATTTGTACCCCAGCCTTGGCCCTTCGTACACACCCACACTGCCTTCCCGAATGGTTAGTGAATCTGTCAGTGCTCCAGCTCCCTCAGTATCACCACCACCATCGTATGTCTCACCACAACCATTGCATCTTTCACCACGACCATTGCATCTTTCACCATCACCATCGTATGTCTCACCACAACCATTGCATCTTTCACCATCACCATAGTATGTCTTTCACACCACAGTTTTATGTCTTTCACCACCACTATCATATGTCTTACTAAATCCCAGACACAATATGGTTTTGGGATTATCGCTGTTATTGCCATACACAAACGCAGGAAAACTCATCAGGGTACCCAGCCTTCATACACTCATCACTCAAGTCTGCGAAGTTCCGTGTTTCTCAGAACTCACTTCTGCTTTTGACAGGCAACACGTCTTGTAATAATGGTGGTTGCTTTCTGCCGCTATCAGTCGACCAGAGTTATCTTGTAATTTATGAGACAAAATTATAATGCCAGAGAGAGATTAGCTGGAGGTATAAGCACACACAGCTATTTACAGCAGCCTGATTGCTGATGAGCTGAGTGTTCTATTTTGAGAGGTTTCTTGATATTGCTGGAAGAGGGAGTGACGAGGGGTTGGGGGAGGGGGTGATGGAGGGAGTGGGAAGGATGTAGAGAGGAAAAGGGAGGAGTGGTAGAGGGAAAAGTATGTGCTATCAAGAAATGGGATTAAAGCATAGAGGGCAAGAGAAAGAGTAAGGGAAATGGCGAGGAGAGGAGATGGAGAGGAGAGTGTGATAGAACAAGTGGATGGGAGTGAGGAAATGGATGGAAAAACGCAATTAAGGAAGGGTGGGAGAGGGGTGTGTGAGCTGGGAGCAGGGCTGTGAAATGGCGTTGGACAGGGCGACATGGAGGCGATTTGTTTGTGGCCACCCCTTACGGGATTGAGGCGTCTGGCAATTGATATCGTGGGTAGATAGATAGATGATTTTGTGATCCATCTGTTCTGGTGATGGTATTTTTTGGGGTGTTATAAATACCGGTTATTATGCCAGTTGGAAACATCGGTAAATTAAGTATGGGAATAACATTGGAAGCTTTGAACACTGAAACATGATTTAAGGTGTTCTGAAAAGCGGATTTAATTTGTTTCGTGGGTACACTGTTAGCTCTGATGTGTGAGTATTTTGTGCCGTGTATGTGTGTAATTCAGTGTATCTCTGTTTATTTCAACTGGCCACGTCACACAAGACAGTACATTGGTTATTGACTTTATAAATGAACACAACAGTATGCTGTTACACAATATATAGCACCATAATTCACCGCAACCTACTTCATTTCATAGCAGCTCGAAAGAAGCCTTTATCCATAATGACGAATACACATACTCATCACCCTCTGACTAAAGCATACTGTAAGTTACATATTTCAGTACAGTTCGTCCTGGATTATTACATTGAACCAAAACACCCGCATCAACACACAGCTTGCCTCTTCATCAGAATCACCTGCTGCACCACACACCACACCACATGTCTCCCCTTAACACCTGTCTCCTCTTACACCACAACATGAATCCTGCTCGACTGGTACAAAGAACCTTATGGTGTCAGTCACTCTTTCATTAAAAAAAAAAAAAAAAAAAATCGGGTCACCACAACAGGTTAGTGAGACGGGGTGGTAGAACCCGACACAGCAAGGCCCAGGCAGAACCACCACTACCATTGCCACCATACCCACCACACCACGACCACCATTGTACTCTGTGAATTAGCAAGGTTCAGGCATATGCACCACTACCATTTCAACCACCACTTTCATTGCATCCACCACGACTATTGCCACCGCCACTACCATAGCCACCGCCACTACCATAGCCACCGCCACTACCATTGCCACCACCACTACCATTGCCACCACCACCATTGCCATCACCATAGCCACCACCACGACCATTGCCACCACCACTACCATCGTCACCACGCTTAACACACCAACACCAGCAATAACCTATGTGAATTAGTGAGTCAAAGTATCGGGTATGGTTGGTATCAGTGATCATGTGGGTGGCTGTAACACCGGTACCCAACCCACTCACACCCACAATTAAGGTCGTACTGATATCTGTACAACACAACCACACCAGATAACGATGATCAGGTTCCTACGTCTCACCCCCTGTCGTTAAGATCTCCTTTCTGATGGCGGTCTGTGAGAGTTGAGACTGAATGCATGAGTCAAAGGAGCATTATTTGTTTCCTTTTGGTTATATATATTGTTATTTGCTGTATTGATAATGTCCACCAGTGATTTTATACCTTAGAGTTACCCCCATAGTGAGTAAATGTACCGCATAAGAGCAAAATGGAAAACAAGGCACTGGAAGTGGTCTATATTGGTGTTGATTTTTGTGGGACCAAGATTTGTGATAACACTGGTCAGTAAGTATAAACCAGTGGTATGATAAAGAAGCGATGATATCAGACTAAAACTTGCTAGTGTTACGACAAGAAAATAACCTGCTTCCCATCTCCGTGTGAACTTGTAACAGTAACTTTTCTTAATGCTATTCGAAAGGCGAACCATAAGAGTCAGTATGATTTGGCAGTGTTGGAACTTTCTATTGAAATGGTAATATCTTAAGTTTAGTGCCACAAGCTTTCACTCTGGTGGGAGCAACTTTAAAACGTCATTTTACGAAGAAGGTTAATTTGGAAATTGACGAACACAGCAGGAGGGATATCGTGTAAGCTGAGTCAAGCCTTCTGGTGCTAGCAAGAGTAAAGTTATGAAAGATGTTCCGATAATGATAGGATTACCAAACACGTACTGGTGACTGATCAGCCAAACATGCGAGGCGTCGCACTTTGTTACAGTATGCAAGTGTATGAGGAATTTCATTTAGTGTTCCATATACAGTATGAAGATGATGTAAATGGTGTTACTAGTATTATCCTAGATTGTGTTATGATAGATTTATACATTTACTTGGTTGGTTCGTTCGTTGCATGCTGGCTTGCTTGCTTGCACACACACACACACACACACACACACACACACACACACACACACACACACACACACACACACACACACACACACACACACACACACACACACACACACACACACACACACACACACACACACACACACACACACACACACACACACACACACACACACACACACACACACACACACACACACACACACACACACACACACACACACACACACATTTACACTGTGTATTCCACTCTTCTTCTCTGTTTTCATTCTCAGCATAGCCCGTTCCCCTATGCAATTATTCTTACCTTTGTTGCCAGTGTGCTTTCCCGTTTCTCTTCCTATTTCCTCTCCCTCCGTTATTATTTTTTACTCATTATTTACTCAGTGCCGCCTCTCTTATTCATCCTGCCTCCGTTTTCCCCTCCCTTAGGTGTTATTCCTTATTCTTTCTCTGTTCTTTACTTTCCTTCTATCCTCTCTCCCTCTCCCTCCTCTTTCCCCCTCCTCTCCGGTCACTCTGCCTTTGTTTGCCCCAATATTTCCCTCTACTTTTCCACTAAGACCACCTTTTAACTTGTTTTTCGTTCCCCTTTCCCATTCATAATACCCTGTGTGTAAAGGATAAGTTAGTTTATAAATTCAATGCTGCTTTAATAATTTGAGTTTGGGTATCTTGTTATGGATTTTCTCCTCATTCTTACCATCTCTTTGTCTCTCCATACTCAATTTTAGAGCCTTCTCTTTCTTATTTTCTCTTTGTATTTCCTCCTCCTCCTCCTCCTCCTCCTCCATGCTCTGCCTGCTCTAAATTTGTCTCTTCTACTAATATCTTTCTTTCCTCTCCTCCACTCTCCTTTCACTTTATTTCCTCTCCTTTTCTTTTCCTCACTTCCTCCCCCGTCTCAATCCATTGAACACCTTCCTCCTGCCCTTTTAAATGATGTGGCCTATCACCCATAGTGACAGAACACCTTCACTTGCTTATTAATACCAAACACGAGAGAGAGAGAGAGAGAGAGAGAGAGAGAGAGAGAGAGAGAGAGAGAGAGAGAGAGAGAGTCACTATCCAAAAATTTATGAAAAAAAAGGGGGTAGAACTTGATTCGATAAACACGAAACACTTACGCCTCTTAATTCAAGTACAGCCACGCAATAAATAATATTCCCTAATAAACTCATAAGATTAATGCGGCGACGTAGATGGCTGGGGTGTGATGGTAATGAGAGGAGACGAGTGGTAATTACTGGAGGGTAAAATAATGGGGCTTGGAGATGCTAATGAGGTGAAGTTATGGGTGAATGGCCAGTGTCAGGTGAGCTTACCGGAGACCACGACCACTGATTGACGTAAATTAAAAAAATAAACTAGGGTGTATGTAGGTGAAGTGGAGGGAGGGAGAGGGAGGGGGAGAGCGAGGATGAGGTGGAGGGATGGAGTTGAGAGACATATGAGGGAGGGGGGATTGAGTTGGGGGGAGGGCAGTCAAGTGGTGGGTGACAGCGACTTGGAGGCGTTTTGTCTGCGGCCACCCTTTGCGGGATTAGGGCGTCGGACTATAGATAGATAGATAGAATAGATTTTCTTCAGCAAACATTTCTTTCTCAGCTTAGGGTACCTGAAAATTATTTAACCTCTTCAGCCCGAGGTCGTAATGTTTTTATTCTGGTTATGAGACAGGTGATGTGACGTAGTTTAGGGGAGACTCTTGTTTTTCCATTGTCTCCCTATCCTTGCCTTCCATCTTCATTTTCGTATTTTTTTTTTTAACCATTTCTTCCCCTGGCATTCTGTACTGTCTTCCTCGTCGCTATTCCATCATTCCTTTTCCGTTTTCTAAGCTATCTCTCCTCCCGTTCCTTCTTTCTTTTCTTCCTTACTGTCTGTCACCTCCCATTCTCTCCTTATTTAATTTTTCACTGGCTGTGTCGTTAATATGTCATTCCCTTCCTTTTTTGTGTGGTTCTTTCCTCCTCCTCCTCCTCCTCCTCCTCAAATATTTCCTTTCACCTTCTCTTTTTGTTCCTGCCGTCCAGTCTTTGCTTAACTTCTCTCTTATCTTTTTTTCTCCATATTTTCCTCCTCACACCCTTCTTTCCACCACGCCCACCCCTCCCCCTCTTCCCGCCGGCTTTGAGAACGCAAAAGGATTTCCGTGCAGTGTAACAGAATCTGAGAATAAAATAACGTAAAGCCAGAGTCAACAAATACACGTTCTGTAAATCCTTTTGAACGGAAATGGAGTTCATTCTTGGCTACGTATACATTTTTAAAAATAGCCTTTAGTGTTGTTGCTGCAACCCCAGCTTCATCTGAATGTGAACACGGCGGACTGCAGGCCTAAGCTGCCTTCTCTTGCAGTCCACCATCCTCCCTGCAGAGGATAGGGAAGGAACTGAGTGACGTGTGCATAACCAGGCCACGAATGCACCCAGCTATATCGGTGCCACCGCGGGAAGGCGTTCCTCACTAGTACTTAACCTACAACAGTATAATTTTTACCTCTAACCCTGTACGGTATCCCTTGTAAACGCATGGGGGCGGGGGAGATAGAGTAGAGCAAGGGACCTTCACCTTTTTCGGACATGACTCAGAGGAAGTAGGAAATCCCAGGTAAAGTCTGCCCTTTGGAATCACAGGTGCTACGAGGCTACTTACAACACAGGTGCTGGGCGGTGAGATAGCCACATTTCAGCGTCAGTACAAAGTGGATTGGATTCCTGACATTACTCCCACCTAAGTCACCTGTAACACTCACGGAATGATTGGGTGATTATCGATTTACGCGTCCTTACTCCTTCAGTCAGGTGGCTTAGTATTTATTTTATCTTGCCAACTCATGACGATTATGTTCGTATTAAATTGAGACCATTTGTGTGTGTGTGTGTGTGTGTGTGTGTGTGTGTGTGTGTGTGTGTGTGTGTGTGTGTGTGTGTGTGTGAGCGAGCCCGTACGTGCATGCGTGCGTGTCTGTCAGTCTGTCTGTCTTTGTTCAGCTTAAAAAGAAACCATTTGTGTGTGTGTGTGTGTGTGTGTGTGTGTGTGTGTGTGTGTGTGTGTGTGTGTTTGTGTGTGTGTGTGTGTGTGCGTGCGTACCTGCGTGCGTGTCTATCTATTTCTGTCTGTTTGTCTATTCCTGTCCCGTCGTGCCTGCTCTACCCTCCTATATCAATCCAAACGCTCAGTTAGTGTTCCATCTGTAGAGTAAAACTGCAGAATTTCTTTAACAGCGGCTGCATGCGGTGGGCCACAGCCGTTTTGCCTTTTATAGTGAAGTAAAAATTAATGCGTGTGTTGAGTCTGGATTTTCACTGCCTAACGATTGCTTTTTATATCAAGGGATTTTTTTAATGCCTGGAAGCTGTATATGTTGTGGAGGGAGAGGAGAGGAGGGTGAGGAATGAAGGGAGAGGAGAGGAGAGGAGGGTGAGGGATGAAGGGAGAAGAGAGGAGAGGAGGGTGAGGGATGAAGGGAGAAGAGGGTGAGGGATGAAGGGAGAAGAGAGGAGAGGAGAGGAAAGGAGAGAGAGGACAGGAGGGTGATGGATGAAGAGAGAGGAGAGGAGAGGAGGGTCAGGGATGAAGGGAGAGAAGAGGAGAGGAGGGTGAGGGATGAAGGGAGAAGAGAGGAGAGGAGAGGAGACGAGGGGGGAGAGATGAAGGGAGAGGAGAGAGGAGAGGAGGGTGAGGGATGAAGGGAGAGGAGAGGAGGATGAGGGATGAAGGGAGAGGAGAGAGGAGAGGAGGGGAAATATTTGCCTGAAGCGTGTAGGAGAGGGAGCGTTCGTGGTGCAGTGTGTGATGGCGGCTGGTATAGGGAGTGTTGTTGCTGTTCTGGTGTGTGTGTGTGTGTGTGAGGAGAGAGAGAGAGAGAGAGAGAGAGAGAGAGAGAGAGAGAGAGAGAGAGACTTTCACAGATAATTTCCTAGGTAAATAAAATCGTCTGGTAGTAGTAATAAAAACAATTGTGGTCATCATAGTGAAGAGGCTAACGGAATTGTTTTTAGTCTTTTCAGTCAGAGAGATCTTTCCTGAACTGTAGAATATTGGTCAGAGGCATCCAAAGTTAAATGTCAAAGGAGTCACCGTAGGGAAGGGTTAAGAGAAGGTGGAGTGTGGAGAGGGAAGAGTGAGAGTTAATTGTAGCTCCAGGATCATCTGAAATGTGAACCCGGTGGATTGCAGGCTTAAGTTTCCCTCTTCCTGCAGTCCACTGAGTTCACGTTTCAGGCCTCCTTTCGGGAGAAGAGGCAGTAGGTGATGGACGTTCCCTGGCAGTTGAGCCGCCTGGTTATATTAGTGTTACCACATGAAGGCGTCCCTCTTCTACACCGAGCATGGGGTAAGAGATGGAAACCAAGGAGGAGTAGGAGAGAATGGAAAGCAAGGAGTAGAAAGAGAGGAAGGGTGTGCCTGGGTTGAGGGTAATGACCGTCACTGTCCTTCGCTGAGGTGGTTTTTATATACCTGCCAGTTATGGTGGAGGGGGAGACCGAGAATGAGATGGAGGGATGGGGTGGATAGGTATATGAGAAAAGTGGGTGTGAGGTGAAGAAAGGGCAGTCTAGTGACGGAAGGCAGGATGATATGAAGGCGATTCGTTTGCCGCCATCCCTTCCTGGATTAAGACATCTCATAAAAGATAGATAAACTTGGCCACCCCTAACCTCATGAAGGGAAGGGGGCAGAAGAAGGAGGGGTAGGGGAACAGTGAGGAAGTGGGAGAGGTTGGGTGGTATTGACAGAGGAGTTGGAAAAATGAGGGAGAGGCAGGGGGCAGGAGGGTTTAGAAAGTAGAAGTGAGTGGGTGTATCTTTGTCTCTGTTTTGTATTCATATCTTAACTCCTTTAGTATGACTTATGATGCCGTCATATGCTTGTGTTTCAGAGCATCTCACTTCACCTTTAATACTATACATACTACACTCTAATGTTCTGTTTCCCATCTCCTCGTTTATATTCATTTCTCTTTCTTACTCTCACACTCTCACTATCATACTCAGACTTCTACAACCCTCTCTCTCACTCACTTCAGTCTGTCCCCTCTGCTGAATCACCTCCTCCCTCTCGCTAACAAGTCACCCTGTCTCATCTATCCTCCCCACTACTCTCCCTCTTCCCACTGTCTCTTCCTGTTACATTATTTATAATTTTTTATCTCCCCAGCAGTTCACTCCTTCTTACCCTATTCCAGTCTTCTCTTTCTCACTGACCATCATCTTCCTTTTTTGTCTCCCTCTTCCACCCTTTCCTCCCCAACCTCTTCACTATTCAGCTTCCGATCTTCCTCCTTCCTCCCTCCTCGCAGCCATCGTCTTTTCCTCTGTATTCTTGTCCCCCTTTCCTATTCCATATATTTATTTTACCTTCTTTATTCTTTACATTTTTTCCCTCTCTCCTCTTCCTTTTCATTTTCACTTATTCTTTTTCACCCCTCCTTCAGTCCTTCTTGTCGTTTATTATTATCCTTTCTTCTTTATTCTTCTTGTTCCTCTTTCATACTTTCTGTCCCAGCATCTTTCATTGCTCCACCCCTTACCCTTTTTCCTTCTCTCATTTTCCTTCCTCTGCCTTCTCATTTTAACCAATTTTTCTTTCATCACCGCTATCTCCTTCCCCTTCCCCCATCCCTCCCTATCTCTCCCCTCTCTTTTTCTGCCTCGCACTTTCTCCCCTCCTTTCCCCCCTCCCCCCCTTCCCATCTCTCCCCCTCTTCTTCCCCCCCCCCCCCTCCCGCCACACTGGGTGAATACCAATGTGTGTGGGTGAGGGGATGATGAGGCCAGACAAGGTGAGCGTGAGGCGAAACATTCTGGAACCAGCTAATCAGGTGCAACATTTCTCATTGTGTTTCGGTCACCACTTGTAAGAGGAGTGGGGAGGCAGAGGAAGTAAAAGGGGGAGAATGGAGTTTAAAAAGACCGAAGAGGGAAGAAAAGGGATGAAAAGGGATAACGGAGAGGCAGGGAAGAAGCAGAAATAATTGAGGAAAGAGGGAGACGATGAAAGAAACGGAAAAATGGAAATTCAAGAGGCGAACCGGGGAGACGATGGAGAGTGGAAGGTGATGGGCCGGGAGGAAAAAAAAAAAAGGAGGCTTTGAGAGAGAAGGAAAGACGAAGACATAAAAGAGAAGGGAGGGAGAGATGAGGAAAGCTAAGCAAGAGAGGAGAAAATGAAGGGACAGGGAAGAAATGAAACTGGAAATAATGAAACAAAAGACAAGAGATGAAACAAAGCAGAACGAAGAGAAAATAAGACAGTGGACACCTTTGATAGCAGCACCCATCCCTTATACATCCTAAGGGGAAAGAATTATTTATTTACTAGCTAAGCACTTCAGTGACATCCTTCTTGTTCTCAGGCCGTCCCAGTACAACTAACTACTCAGTGCTGTACCCTGTCCCTCTGTGTCATAGTTCCATCACGACACAGGTGTTAATCATATACATCACCACTCCACCCACGCATCCTTTCAACCCCCTCTATAGGTTTGAATCCGTTCCTTCAAAATGAAACAGTGATAGTGGGCTGAAATAGAGAGAGAGAGAGAGAGAGAGAGAGAGAGAGAGAGAGAGAGAGAATAACAAAGGAGTACAAAGGAAAGTAAACAGTTACATAGGGTACCTAATGGTCCATTCAGGGCTGCTTGTAACAAAGGAAACAATGAGTAGGATATCTACGACTGAGTTAAATATAAGGATAGTAAAGCAAGAATGAAAAAGCGGGAAGAAGAGAAGAGAGAAAGAAGGGTCAGCAGAATTCCAGTAAATTTGTTTCTCTGGAGTGTAGCAGGGCAGAGGTCAGGGTGGGGGTGAGGGTGGTGGTGGTTGTGGTGGTGAGGGGTGGGGGAGTGAGGGTGAGGGTAGGGGGGTGGGGGGTGCGGGTGAGGGTAAGGATTGGGGGAGTGAGGGTGAGGGTGAGGGGAGTGGGGGATGTGGGTGAGGATGAGGGATGGGGGTGAGGGTTAGGGTCAGGGGTGGGTGGTGAGGGTAAGGGTGGGGTTGAGGAGCGGGGTCACTGAGGCAGGACAGGACAGAGGCAGAGAAAATGTCTGAAGGAGGAAGAAATGCAGAGTTTCGTGAAAGTTTTGGCAAAATTCCATTTTTTTTAAAATAACAGAGCAGATTATTTTTTTAATAACAGAGCAGAGGAAGAAAAAACAAAATGGATGAAAAAAAATAGTCTTATCTTACTATTTATGATTTTTGCCTTAGTTTTTTTCCGACCGACTCTCTCTCTCTCTCTCTCTCTCTCTCTCTCTCTCTCTCTCTCTCTCTCTCTCTCTCTCTCTCTCTCTCTCTCTCTCTCTCTCACCTGTTCACCTATTCACCTGTTTTCCTCCATTTTCACCCAGTTTTCCTCATCGTTATTTACATTTTCACATACCGCCACGTTCTACCCATCCTCCTTTTCCTTCTCCCTTCCCCTCCCTCCTCCTCCTCCCTGCCTCACATCCTCATCTACTGTGCTCCGGCTCTTGTCACCCAGGAAATATCAGTTGGCTATGAGTGATGAGGGATGGGGAGGTAGACGGCCGGAGGGAGGGAGCGAAGGGGAAGAGGGATGGAGAGGGGACAGACAGTGTGAGGGGGAAGGACAGGGAGTAGGGGCAGTGTGAGATGCAAGGGGTGGGGGAGGGGGAGGGGAAGACAGTGTGAGGGGGAGGGATAGGGGGGATAAGGAAATGAAGGCTGTTATAAAGCCTGAAGTAAGAGAATATAAGGATAGCGAGATTTCAACCAGGCCAGGGGTATAGACAGTATTGTTAGGGAAGCACCTGCTTGATGAAATGCCCTAACTCATTCACCACGAGAGGTCTTTTAATCAGCTGAATTAAATCGTCTGACATCAGTTTCCATTAAAAAATATGTATATGTTTTCGAGCCGAGGGTGTTTATAATTGGTTTGTTTTCATCTGACGAAACCAGACCTCTCCCGTCGCTTTAATACTCAGTCGTGTTTGCATGAAATTTGACGAACCTTAGTTATAGGGTGCGAATGTGTCCTCTTAAATGGTCAAATTACTTTACAGTCTGGCTAGAAGAGGCCATCAACTGAGCTGAAAAAGGTTGCAGATGTGTTTTTACAGTAGGCAGTTTCGCTCCCACAGGCTTTCTCAGGTGACTTTAAAAATGTTAGTGCGAAACGTTGTATTGTCTTGAAACAGATGTATCTCAAGCAGGAACAAGAGGAATACAAGTAAATTCAGACGAGGAGGAAAACAGAAAAGAAATGAGACGTGAGAGGAGGAAATAGAGAAGAAGATAAAAAAACGAGAGGAGGAAAGAGGGAGAAAAGAGACGAGGGAAAAGGGAGAGACTTGAGAAGGCAGAATTCCACTAAATTTGTTTCCTCGGTGTAGACTGTGTTTGTGTGGAGGGTGCCCGGGCCAAGGTTAAGGTTGGGGGTGTGGGGTGAAGGTGAAGAGGGAGGGGGGAAGAGTGAAGCTTGGGATGTCGGGATAGGGGTGTGGGGTGGGGTTAGGCGAAGAGGGAGGGGGAAGGCGAGGGATGAAGTACCACTATCTTCCTTTTCATCTGCTGTACCTTCCTTCGCTAACTTCCTCCTGTCTTAGTAAACCCCCCCCCAAAAAAAAAAAAAAAAAAAAAAAATCGGAGAGGGAGGGGGTTTAGGGGTGAGGGTGAGGGCGGAACACTGGTGGAGGACAAAAAGCTGCACAGTAAATGCCTGATGGAAGGAAGAGAGAGAGAGAGAGAGAGAGAGAGAGAGAGAGAGAGAGAGAACTGGGAGGGAAAAGAAAGAAACATATACTGGTCAAGATGTAGGATAAATAATGTGGGACAGGGATCAAATGAAGAAGGAAAAAAATGGAGGCGTTAGCAGTACTTTACATTGCGTGTATTCTGTTAAGAGTTTATAGTGATACGCTGAAGTAAGGCGCTGAGGTAAGAGGTTAGGGCACGATACATTCGGTGGGTATATTATTATGCAAGCTATATTTTGATAGGGAAAAATAGACTATATTCTTTTTACATTAAACTGGCCCCGATTTTCGTCCCCTTACACTTATTTCATGTAGTTCAGTGGCAACAAAATGACAATAATATGGCTCTGTATTCTTGTTGTAGCACTCCTTTTTGACTGGCATCACAGTCTAGTATTACTTTCTTATTACAACTCAGTACTCAAGATGTAGAGACTGTAGTTAGGCCAGGTTAGAGTAAAAAGCGTATAGTCCAGTGAAATGACAGCTGGGAAGGAGCTGTGGGAGAAAGGAGGAGGTATCGCAGAGACTGAAGTGTGATTTGGGTGTGAATGGTAAAGGCAAACAGCTGTGTGTGATTAATTTTACATGATGGTGTCTGATAGATGTAAAAATATTATCAAGATCCCACAAAACGGAGAGCATGCCAAAATATAGTTGTTTATATAAAAAAATGCCCTTGACAGGTGGACACTGGTGAGAAAAATATGTACCGATTTACCATTAGGCTTTAAAGTGAGGAAATAAAAGATAAAAGAGTGAGATGTTAAGAGGAAAAAGTAAAACTATAAACCCTAATAGGAAGGTTGTTTTGTGTGGTGTCTTTCCCCATAAATAAACATGGATATCACTACACGTCCTCTCCTCACTGAACTGGGATGCTTCTTATGACTGTCAGCAAAGAAAGTGGACATAAGGAGAGTTATAAAATAAAACCCGAAAGGAAATGAAGAGAAGATAAATTTCACTATGATTGCCTCTCAGTGTCGCGCCAATTGTGAGGGTAATAAAAACTCCTTTGCTTCAACACGTAATTACTGGTGATTGTTGGGGATGGTAAGAAATGTTAATTGGCAGCTAATTGACTAGTGGAGAGAATGAGACTGATGATGGAGGGAGGATGAGGGAATATCAAAAGCCATGTTTAAAGTAATGACATAGTCTTCTGCATATTGACTATTTTTGCTTAACACTTCACGCGGGGGGCGAAATGTTTGGGTTTTGCTTGCTACCTCCTGAAAAATTTATTAAGAGGAGATATTTTGTTGTGAAGGGGTTAATGGTGACTACATCTAACCCCTCCAATTCGAAAAACATCTTGTGAGCTCCGTACAATCGTCTTGGGAATAAAAGAATCGTCCAGGAATAAAAAATACGTCATGGAACTGAATGTGTTAAAGGGAAGTGTGTATGCAACGTATGTCGAAAACGTCTGTGTGTGAGCTATGTGATTTGTTTTGGTGGTATTGATTTACACTGAGATAAACGTTAGGCACAAGCAACATCTGTACACTCTAACACAGAAGAAACACACACACACACACACACACACACACACACACACACACACACACACACACACACACACACACACAAAACGCCATTTCTCTCACATGCACATGAATGCACACGTAAACACACAGACTCAGTCACCCACACGCACGCTCCTTTTTTTGTGGCTGCGTCCAAACTGGTACATGATATGATACAAATAATGAGAGGCGGTGCTCACAGGAAAGAGAGACTCTCTCTCTCTCTCGAGAGAGAGAGGTAAACTAGAAGAATCAGCAGGAAAAACAAAGAGAAAAGTGCAGGAAGAATAACTGAATGATGAGGAAAAGAGAAAAGGAGAGAGAGAGAGAGAGAGAGAGAGAGAGAGAGAGACAGAGAGAGAGAGAGAAACTGGAAGAATCAGCAGGAAAGAAAAAAAAGTGCGGAGACAATAACAGAATGATGGAGGAAACGAGAAAAAGACGAGAAGAGGGATGGAGAGGCCAGAGGAAAGGATATGAGAGTGTAGTGGGGATTGTGGAGAAGTATGGATGTACAGAGGAGAGGCGGGGAGATGGGGGAGGGGAAGAGGTGGGGAGATGGGGGAGGGGACAGGGAGGGATTGAGGCTTTGAAGTTAAGCTGTGATTAATTGGTTACGGTATGCTGGAGTGGGTGGCCTGAGTGATGAATGTGGAGAGAGAGAGAGAGAGAGAGAGTACCCATATCATACAACTAGAAGAGAAAATGCAAGGTATGATGAACTGAAAGAGAAATCAAAACGAAGAGAGAGGACTGGTGTAGAAGAAATTAAGACTTGTAATAAATGAAGCAGATAGATAAAGAAAATAGGAGTGATTCGGGAAATAATAAGAGTACACAGGATGTGAAGACATATTTCCCACCCACCACCACCACCACCACCACCACCACACTTACCTTGTTCTCAGTAATTAGTGGAATTAGAAATATTTAGAGAAAAAACAACATGAAACAAAAAAAAAGGGGGGGGGGAAATAAGTCAAAATATGTACGGTGTAAGGAAATAAAAGAGGAACGGATGTTGGGGAATAAGAGTAGAGTGGTGGAAGAGGATGCAGAAGAAAGAGGAAGAGCTGAAGAAGGAAACAGCTGAATAAAGAGGACGTAAGCTTAATCTAAGAGGAGACGCGGAAGAAGCCCACAGTTTTAGTTCTGTGGAGGTTGTCAGAGTTTTAATGTTTCCTTAGAGGCCAATGTTTGTGGCGTCTTGTTGGGGGAGGAAACGGGAGAGGTGGAGGGAGGGAAATAGAAGAGAGATAAGATGTGGAGAGAAAGGGAGGAGAGGGGAGTTGAAGAGATGCAGGAGGTGAAGGAAAGAGAAAGGGTTGGGTTATAAGAGGGAGGAGACGGGAGATGGGAGGGATGGACGTGCAAAAGAGGAAAGAGGTGGGTAAGGATGAGGAGATTAAGGAAAGAGTGAGAGATTTGGTTGAAAGGGGAAATGGGTGGGGATGAGCATAGTGAATGAGTGAAGTTGTGATAATTCAGAGGGCAAAGAGAGTGGGAGATCTGTGAAGTGGTGGAGGGATAGGGAGCTGCTAGGGGGAAGAGAAGGGGGAGGAAAAGGGAGAGGGGAGAAGATGGAGAGAGGTGAGGAGACGGGAAGAGAGAGAACAGACTGAGAGGGGAAGAGATAGAGAAGGAAGTGGGGAAGAGGTAAGGGCAGGTGAGAAAGGAAGAAGTGGGAGAGAGATGACAGAGGAAGAGGAAGAAGTATAAAGAGGAGGGCAAAGATATGGGGAGGAGGAGGGAAGGAAAGAAAGAGTGCACGAAGGATAGGGGGGAGAGAAAAAGGGATTAGTATGGGGAAATGATAAAAAGAATTTGAGAGAGGAGGAGGAGAAGGAAAAAAACGGAATGTTGGTGTGGGAAAGGTGGCATTGGAAGGGGCAAGGCAGGTGGGAAGCATAAAAAGGTTGTGAAAATGCAAAGACCAGAAGGAGGGACAAGGGAAAGAGGAACTGAAACTTGAAATTGAGATTGTAAAGCAACGAAGAGAGAGAGAGAGAGAGAGAGAGAGAGAGAGAGAGAGAGAGAGAGAGAATTATAGGTTCTTAAAACTGACATAAAAGCCTATTAAAGATAAGATGATGTGCCATTACGTTTAGTATCAGTCCATAACCAGTGTTGATTTGATGCATATTCACCTTCATACTGACAGGACACAGGATGGCTGCACATCCCAGTGAACTCTTGACAACAACTGGCTCGGAACTGTAGCATAATTTACCACTGGGTTATCCATAGAACAGGATGAGAGCACATGTGAGAATGGAAATGACGTAATAAATTCTTTGGCCATGACAAGGAAATGTGCGATGGCAAAACACACACACACACACACACACACACACACACACACACACACACACACACACACACACACACACACACACACACACACACACACACACACACACACACACACACACACACACACACACACACAAAACCCGTGCAGTTCGATGTCGCTTTATCGTCTTGGTTTTTCTAGCACCAGACGATTTTATTCAGCTTGGGAGAGACTTCAAACTGCGGCTGGTTACTATATCATCCATTAACCCCATTACTGCAAGATTTTCTCCTGAAGCTAAATGAAATCGTGCCTGTGTGATTAGAATATATTAGTAAAAGACGTGACCGTATTGTTGTGGTTGAAATAAGATCCGCATTAGGTAAACCTATATTGAACACGTACAGTACATGCCTCAAAATAAAGTTCACCAAGAGAAAACTTCCAGCAAATATATGAGAGCCATTACCAGCTGTCATAAAACCCTGGAATCCTAAATTACAAGCCATAATCCAGGGAGTTGGGGAATGAAGAGGGGATATAATGATGAGGATAGTGGGTGGAGAGAAAAAAGGAAAGAGAAAGGAATTAGGAGTGAGATGGGAGAAAGTGATGGATGGGAAGAGAGAAAAGAGAGGAGGGATGATGATGATGATGATGGGTGGGGAGAAGAAGAAAGAGATAAGGGGAGGAGATTAGAGTGAGGCAGGTAAAAGATAACGATGATAGTGGTTAGAGAGAAAAGGAAGGAAAGAGAGTGGGGGAGGGGGGAAATATGATGACGGTGTTCAGAGGAGAAGAGGATGAGAGGGAGGAAGAGAGAGGTTTGGCACACACACACACATGGTGACTCCTCAAACACTTTGGTTTGCTCTCTCAGGGGAAAATGTGATGGTGGGGTTGTGGTGTGGTGGAGAAATGGTTGTTGGTGGTGGTGGTTGGTATTGTCGTGGTGATAGTGGTTCTGTGTAAGGGTAGTAGGGGAGTGGTTGTAGATGGTGGTTTTTGTATGTGTTAACGTTGTGATTGTAGATGATGGTGGTGGTGTGTGTTAGCTTTGTGGTTGTAGGTGGTAGTGTGTGTGTTAGTGTTGTGCTTGTAGATGGTGGTGGTGTGTGTGTTAGTGTGGTGGTTGTAGATGGTGGTGGTGGTGTGTGTTAGCTTTGTGGTTGATGATGGTGGTGGTATGGTACTGCTTGTGGTGATAGTGATTGTTAGATATGGTTGTCATTTATACATCTCGGTGATAACGTGATATGAGATATGGATATAAATTGCGGGTATGGTGTGTGGAAGAGATGGTGAAGATGAGAAATTTGGAGGTGGTGATGATGATTATGAGAAAGAGGGAGATTTTGTAGCCGCGTGAATAAAAATGTGTGGTGATAGTGATAATGAGAGGAAGTTGTGATGATGATGTGCCTGTCTGCCTGTGCCCTTTTTATGTGCCTTTCTGCCTTGTGTTCTTTCATCACTGGCTATGTGCATACTTTTCTTCTAGCTTGAAATTTACACATGCCTTTATGTTTGCCTGCTTCCCTCGTAACCCAGTTCAGAATAACCAAATCCAGTCCAGTCCAACACAACCTATCCTAGCCTAACTTAACCTAAACCAACACAACACAACTTCTCCCTGCCTGCCCGTCTTACCTGGTTGCTGTTTGTTTGCCTGACCACATCCAGCCTCGCCGCTGCCTGTTTGCTGCCTAAATGCCCTGCTTTCTTTGTAACCCCACAGTCACATTTCAGTCTTACTACCCTCATCCCTCCCTGCATTTTACTGTTACCCTTGGTGTTTATTTTTGCCTGCATGTATCTCCTCCCTAAAATGATGATTATTCCCAGCATTAACCTTTCCCCGGCGTAATTTTTTTTACATCCCAAATTTAGAATCGCAGCACGCGGTCACATAAGGATTACGGGGCTGTGGGTAAAGATACTCCAAAAAATGTCCGAATTCAGGTAATCCTTGGTTTAATAATAAGCGTTGTTTCAGCCCGAGTTATTTCTTGTGGCAAATATTTCTAAATGGATGTTGTTTCTTTCTTGTAGTGATCAAGACATCATGCATACACAGTTATAAATCATTGCCGGAGATTATTTCCAAACGCTTCGTCCAAATATTTGGAAGAATATTTTCAGGTTCTTTTTGTGGGAAATGTGCACACTGTCCTTTTAGCGGTTGTTGTGGCTCAGTGACTGTAGGTGGCACATGGTCGTGCCTGGTTCACATCCACCTTGGAGTGACTGCACTACCAAACACCTTTACTACCATGACGTCTCTTAACTAGGCATTCAAGATGAAAAGATGACAATTTTAGGTCAGGCTGAGGTAAAGAGAGTATAGTGCGGGAAGTGCATGTTAGGAGGGCAGTGTAAAATAGAAGAAGCAGTGGTAAGTTTAAGGAGGTCGTCTGCCTCACGTATCCTTATCTCTGCCTCCCTTGCTCTTATCCTTGGCCACCTTAGCCATATTCTTGCTTCCCTTACCCTTATCCCTACCTACCTTACTCTTATCCCAGCTTCCCTTACCCTCATCCCAGCCTCCCTCATCCCTACCTCCCTCAACCCTACCCCTACTTCCCATACCCTTATTCCTGCCTCCCTTACCCTCTCTCCGTGATTGTTTTGTATCTCCTTTCCTTCTCCATGCATCCCCTATCCCTGTCCCTGCATGTGTTTCTACCCCTGCCCCTACCCCTGCTGTTGCCCCTGCTCCTGCCCCTTCCCCTTCCCCTGCATCCGCCCCTGCCCCTGCCCTCTGCCAACAGGTGGTGGTAGTGATAGAGTTAAATGAGACCTAAACATGTAAACATCCACCATGTTTGATATCGTTACCCAGCGCCGGATCTCCCTCTCCCTCTTTCTCTCTCTCGCGTTTTTCCTCTTTTTCTCTCTTTTAGTCCCCCATTTTATCGTGTGTTCTTTCGTGCTGCCTTCTTATATGAATGTTTACACTTGCTTTCTCTTTGCTGTAGAATTTTTGTATCTTTTTCAGTATTAACGTTCTTTGGTCGCTTATTTCCGAGTTTAGATTATGCCTTTGCGTTGCTTTCAGGTTTATTTTTCGTTCTTTTTCCACTGTTAATTTGTTCTCTGTGTCCCTGCCTCTCCACTCGCCCTGTCTCTACCGTTCTTGTGCTCTTGCTTTTATGTACCATGTTGCCTGAGCATTTAACTGAATTTAGGTTGATTTCTCCATTACATTCTTGGTCTGAAAAACGTGTAGTGTGTGTCTCTGTATCTCCCTGTATTCTCATCTTTGTAATCGTCCTATCTGTCTTTGTAACGCCATTGTCTGTCTGTGAGACTCTGTGTATCAGTGTTTCTTTGTATCCGTCTGTACCATCAAATAATCTACCGTAGTTTTTTTTTTCTTTCTTTTTCTTTCTCGTACCGCATGGGTGTCTTTCTCAGTAAATGTTCACCTGCCCACAACATCATATAAACACCTTACTGCAGATTTTTTTTTTTTTTTTTTTGAATGACTGGTGTTCTGCATGATGATTTATAACTATCCTTCTGTTATCTGCCTGTCTGTCTGTCTATTCGTTTGACTCAGCATATATATCTATCTGTCTGTCCCTCTGTATCTATTCAGTCATTCATTCAGCCATCTATCTATCTGTCTATCTGTGTATATGTGTCTCAAATCTGTCTGTCTATCTGTCTGTCTGTCCTTGTGTCAGTCTATTTGTCTGTCTGTATGTATGTCTGTCTATCTATCTATCTATCTATCTATCTATCTATCTGTCTACCTATCCATTTAATCTGTCTATGTTCCCCAGTACCATTGTCCCAGGGCAGACTGCATCCACCCTTCTCATTATCTGGCATACTGGGCTTGTTGCAGCAGTACTACTCTTGATGTGATGCCTTGGTACTCACGCTGATGGGCTTTACTATTTCACGACCTCTGTATTTAGGCTTTTGATTCAGCAACTTTTCTCCTGCAGTGTTTATTGTTATTATTGTTGTTGTTTTTGATATTGTTATTGTTATTATTATATATATTATTACTACTACATTATTTTATTATTATTATTATTATTATTATTATTATTATTATTATGATAGTAGTAGTAGTAGCAGTAGTAGTAGTATAGCACCAGCAGTAGTAGTAGTAGTAAGGAAGTACTGAAAACTTGCAAAGAAAGTTCTTTCAAAGGATACTAAAAAAAAAAAAATCAAAATCCAGATGCGATTGTTTGGAGATGCTTGGGTTTGCAAAGTGGAGTTGACGGAGATGTGGTGCCGTAATAACAATAGAGGGACGAGATGAGCAGCAGCAGTATTTTCCGCTCGTCTCTCCTGGTAAAGTAATAAAGGAGAAAAGGATGGCAGGATGTCTGGCTTTTCCTTCGGGGATTTTATAAGGAGCTTAAATATGCCGAGGGAGGCTGGGTGCGTGGAGGGTGACGGGGTCTGTAAAAGCCTTATGGAGAGATAAAGGGGTTATTCAGAGCATTTTAGAGAGGAATACAGAGTGGGTGAGGGAGGGAGGGAGGAAATCATATCGCTTTTACTCTAACATGGACGATAAAAATTGCCACTGTATTGAATGCCGATTCGTGAAAACAGATTGACACTAAAATATGATGCCAGTTAAAAATAAGTGTTATGGAAAGGATATAGAGTCGTACTACTGTCTTTTCCCCCCCACTAATTTGAGGAAACTTAGCTGCAACAGGACGAAAATCTGGGCCAAGTTAAGGTAAAGGGAGGAAAAGAGGAAATGGGATATCCTGTAGGTTTTTGGAGAGGGAGGGGATGAAGATGGTGAGGGAGGGAAGTAGTGGTGGTGGTGAGGGGGAGGGAGAATAAGGACGGGAGATATTCAGTAGGTTTTTGGAGAGGAAGAGGATAGAGGGGGCGAGGGAGGGAAGTGGTGGTGGTGGGGCGAGGAAAAAAAGGAGAAGGGGAGGAATATCTAGCTTTTTGGAGAGGAAGGGGATAGAGGGGGTGAGAGAGGATAATGGTGAAGGGGGAAGGAATCTGGGAGGGAGCACTTCGAGAAAGGGAAGAGAGTTGTTTTGAAAGTAGAAAGTATGTGGAATGCTTAGTGGCGGGGAAGTCGAATGGGAGAGTAAATAGGAAGCTGGGATGTGGAAAGGGAGAACCGTATGATAAGTTATGGGAATGGAGAAGGGAAACATTTGTGAGGGTCATGGAAGATAAGAATAAGAGATGGGATGGAATTAGAGAAAGGAGGGAAAGATATACACTGGAATATAGGCAGGAGAGGGGGAGGGGCAGGACAGAGTCATGATAGAGTTAACCATTGTCATTTAAATCATATTCCCAGTGTTTTTATTCAAGTAGGTTAGACACAGAAACAGTTCCGCTAAATTGGTTTTTATTTTTTCATGGTGCTAGAAATTGTTCTGGAAATAAATATAAAATTGTTCAAATGGTAATCGGTAAATCTTTTCCGTGTATGCACCAGGGAAATTTGCAGCGGGAATGACTCAAAGGGAATGACAGGATGGGCCAGATTAACCCGTGAGCCAGGACCCAACACCGGCCAAACAATCAGGCCAAACATACACGTACGATAAAATGCAGGGGTTGGCGGCAGAAGAGTCCGTATTTCATTTGCGGGATTAGGGCGTCGGGCTATAGATAGATAGATAGTAGTATCGAATCACACACTCTGATGAAATGAAAGTGAATAGGAACTGAATGAAATATGTGCTGTTGTAAATTCTTTTATATGGCCTCGGGCAATAGAGAGAGGCTGGTAGACAGATTGGGAGAGAGAAATGACAGACAGGCAGGAAAATAATAGATAGATAGGTAGAAAGGTAGATACATTGAATATATATAGATGAATAGACAGGTAGACAGGCAGATACATTGAGCAAATATAGATAAAGATTGATAGATAGACTGATAGATTCATTGATGGACACAGATTGATAGATATATAGATAGACTGATAGATACATTGATGGACACATTGATAGATATATAGATAGATAGGTTGACTGATAGATACATTGATGAACAGACACAGGTAGGTAGGTAGATGTATATATAGATAGGTAGGTAGGTAGATGATTAACACTTTCCTAAGCCCTCTTTAATGCTGCAGTCGATGAATGTGTGTAAAACGTCCCTTACTCTTTAAACGCAGAGGATGTCAGCGAACCCTTCCTAGAGCAGACCATATTTAACTCCGGCGAACTTATTAAAAAAGATAAAGAAAAGCTCCCTGGCGCACAGAAAATCCTTAATGGGGTTCACGGTCTTTTTGCTGACCATAATGACGCTGAAATTTTGAGAGTGGTTCCTGATTATAATATTTACCTGATCATTGGATTTTTTTTATGTGTCCGACTCTGGACAAAGGCTTCAGGGCCTATCCCAAGGCCCAGTAATCCTTCTGCACATGTCCACATGTCACCACTTCGGCGCTAACGTCCACCGTCCATATAGAATACATGCTAGGACTGTTTTCAGCTGATGGGTACACTTTTGGGACGCGTAGTTTCATACTGGCCTGTCCGACAGAGAATCCAACGACTGTTAAGTTAAAAAGCGATGCCAAACCCTTGTCATACACTCCTTGGTACAAAATTCATCCAGCCACCTCGATCCCTTGTCATATCCCCAGCATCGTCAGATTCCTTACTTCTCTTTCTCAGACACTCATTTACCATGTCTTTTTGGCCTACCGCGCCTCCTCCCACCTTCAGATTCACTCTGATATACTCGTTTCACCATTTTAGTGACCATACCATCTAAACACAGTCTTCGACTCTGGTGACCAGACATCCTTACTCCACATATTTTATGAATCACACTACTTCATAGCATATTCATAGTGTGTGTGTGTGTGTGTGTGTGTGTGTGTGTGTGTGTGTGTGTGTGTGTGTGTGTGTGTGTGTGTGTGTGTAATATTCACTCACCTCCCTTATTGAGCCATTTCTTTTATCATCAGATCAGTCCTGTCACTTTCTGACGTTAGTGCTGCATCACACACCAGGAAGAGAACTGCAGCATAGATACCAAATTGATTTCCACGTGTTGAACTTTTCTTTCCTTCTCAAGTTACAATAATCGCCAACACCTCCGCTTTCTCCTTCCTACAACACCCAGCTGCCTTCATCCTTGTAATACCCTCTACCCTCCCTCGCTCGAAGGCTTAGTTTAGTCGGTTTGTGTGTATGTACTATGTATCTGTGTATGTATTTGTGTATGTACAGTATGTATGTATGTCTGGTAAATTACCAATATGCTGGGAATCGAACCAGGGACTCTCAGATGAGAGCCAGGCAGCATACCACTACACCACGACCAGGTAAAAGTTAACTCACGTTGTCACAATCTTGTAACCAACGTCCCTCCGCCCCCACTGTGGGCATCAAGAGGATGAGTTAACCCCCTGGCACTCGGGCAAGTAGATGCTTTTAATCTATCCCAAACACTTACGGCAAGTCAGAATGAAGGGGGAAACCTGTACTGTACACAGGAAAAATCATCTGGTAAATTACCAATATGCTGGGAATCGAACCAGGGACTCTCAGATTCCCAGCATATTGGTAATTTACCAGATGATTTTTCCTGTGTACAGTACTGGTTTCCCCCCTTCATTCTGACTTGCCGTAAGTGTTTGGGATAGATTAAAAGCATCTACTTGCCCGAGTGCCAGGGGGTTAACTCATCCTCTTGATGCCCACAGTGGGGGCGGAGGGACGTTGGTTACAAGATTGTGACAACGTGAGTTAACTTTTACCTGGTCGTGGTGTAGTGGTATGCTGCCTGGCTCTCATCTGAGAGTCCCTGGTTCGATTCCCAGCATATTGGTAATTTACCAGATGATTTTTCCTGTGTACAGTACAGGTTTCCCCCTTCATGTATGTATGTACTGTATGTAGGTTAAAATACCTGATCATTGCCTCGTCCGATTTCGATCAACACTGGCACATGCATGCTGTGTGGGTTTCAAAAGAAGTGATTCAGTTTAGGTCTAGGTCACTCAGATGCAAGGTCACACCTCAAGGTCGCACTTTAAGGTCACGCTTCAAGGTCAGAGTTCGGGTGCGGTATCTATTCATATTCCCTCTGTAGTTAGCTCTCATTTTTCAGCTTTCTTTAATTTCTTTATAATGTAAGTGTATACAGGTAACTTTAGTTAATATCCATTCCAGGCGTCACCCTTTTCCATAATTACTGCTGTTTTTCTCATCCTTCTCCATGTATCTCATTACCGTTCCCTTTCCTCCCCGTCACTTTCACTCTCACCAACTTTTCCTTTGTGATTTGCATATCAAACGAACCTCTTTCCTTGGACCTCAATCACTGTCACTCTTAATTCAAGATTACCTCTCTCTCTCTCTCTCTCTCTCTCTCTCTCTCTCTCTCTCTTCACACACACACACACACACACACACACACACACACACACACATTCATTTCTCTCACCGTCTCACCTTTTTTTCCCCTGGTAAATTTATGTTGCCTCTTCGCCCATTTGTGATATTACTCTTGGTTGCCTCTTCCTCTTGCGCAGTGCCTCTTTCTCCTGCCTCTTGTTTGACTTCCTCCTCTCACCTCTTCCTCTTCTCTTCTTCCTCCTTCTCCCTCCCTCATTTATCAGCACCGTAGTTATAATCCTCTCTGTTCCGCCTCTTTATTATATGTATCTTTCTTTGACTCATTATTTTTCATCCTTCCTTCTTCGTAGTTCCTTCTAGTATTCTTTTCTTCCTCTTTGTCATTAATCTTCATCCCCTTTTATTCATTAAATACTCTTGCATCATCTTTCGTCAAGTTCTTTATGCCTCTTCCTCTCTTTCTCTTACGTATTACTACTCCATTTTCCTACGTTCTCTCTTCCTGCACTCTTTTCTTTCACGCCTTTCGTGCATTACATGTTCCCTCCTCCTCCCTCAGTTTTACCTATACCTACTTCCTTGCCTCTTTCTTCATCTTCTCTCGTACAGACACCTTTCACCTTCTCCTCCTCCTCCTCATCCTCATCTTCATCCTCATTTCCTGTTTCTCTCCTTTCATACCCGTTTCTCTAATCCCTCCTGTTTCCTCCCTCTTTTTGTCTCCCATTATCTTATTTATATATATCTTTCCTCCCTTCACTTTTTCCTCCTCGTTAATCTTCCATTTTCTTTTGAACACCTCTGTTTTTCTGTCTTCTCTTTTTTTCTCAATGTTTTCAGAATGGGAGACGTCTTTCCGTTTCTTTTATATTGCGTTTATTCGTCTTTCTTATAGCGTCTCTCTCTCTCTCTCTCTCTCTCTCTGTTTCCGACACACTCGCTAGTGACAACTCAGGGTAAAAACAAGAAGGCGAGATTAAGAAAGTTAATTGGATTATAAGTGATGAGGGAGACTGAGAGAGGGAGGAAGGAGGGTAAGAGGAAAACGGGAGAAGGGAGAGGCGGAGCAAAGAGGGAGAAGGGAGAGGGGTAGAGAGAGGAGGTGAGTGTTCTGAGGAAAAGAGTGGGGAACGAAAAGGAAAGGCACAAAAGAAGTCGAAAAAGTGACCGAAAAATAAAGTAAGGTAAACTAGACAGTGAAGTGAGTTATTTGGAGAGGTGTTACAAGGAGAGGTAGTGAAGAAGGGGATGATGAAGGTGTAAAAGAATACCTGTGGGGAGAGAGGGAAAAGATGAAAGAGAACTGAATAGGAAGGAAAAGGAGGTGTGTTCTATAAGGAGGGATGCCTTCTAAGACGGCAGAGAAGATAGATAGTAGCTTAAAAAAAAAAAAAAAAAGTGAGAAGGAAGGAAGAGGAAGGGTTGAAGGAGAGTATGATAAGGTGGAGTGTTACTACAAGCCTAATGAGACAGTGAAGTTAAGGGAATGTTACTTAGGGAGGGAAAAGGAGCAGAAATGTGGAGCTTGAGGTGGGAAGTGTGGGGGGAGGAAACAATTAGGATTGGAGGAAAAGATAAGAAGTAGGAGAAATTAGAGGCTTCTAGAGATATATATGGTAGACCAAAGCGGTGGAAGTGTTTACAGTGTTAATTTAGTACTTCAGGTATACTTAATATTAGTGTTTTATATGTGGCATACACTTTTTATAGTTTTTGTTGCTGTTATTGCACTACAACCTTGTAGGGTAGGATTATGTGTTCTGTTTTGCATATACACAGCTTTTTTTTTTTTTCTCTCCCTCTTCCCTATACCTGTGTTTATTCCATCCCCTCCTTTCTCTATACTCTTTCCCTCCCATCCGTCTCCTTGATCCTCACTCCCTTTTAGATGTATTCGCCCTCCATTTGTCTTTTTTTCCACACTCCTTTCTGTTGTGCTTTGTTTTTGTAAGTATATCCTACACGTACACACTCTTGCACAACACTTGCATGCATTATAAACTCTCCGCAATAACAGTGGGCAGAAAGGAGGCTGGGGAAGAGTTGGTGAGATGAAGGCGAGAGGGAGTGAAACCGGATAGAAGGGAAAAATGTTGGTGAGGAAAAGAACCTGAGAAAAATGGCTGCTGAGATAACACGGTGGCGACAAGGAGGAGGAGGAGAGCTGGCGGGGAGGAGGATGGAAAGATTATGAAGTTATAGTAGAGGAAGAGGAGGTTTGAAGATAACAGAGGATCTTGAAGTAGCGGGACAAGGAAAAAGAGAACAAAAAAGAGAAGGAAGAGAATGAGCGATCTGTGAGGATGAGGATGGTACTTGTGGAAACTGGTGTTGTCTGTGGTAGTTAGTACAAGTTGAAAGCAGTTAACAGGAGAGAAAAGTAAAGTTCGAGATAAAAAGAGAAAAATGATCCAAGAGAGAATCAGAAAAAAAAAGAATACAAAAAAAAAGTTTAGAAAAAAAGATTTAAAAAGGTGATAACAGAAGGGATACGATAAAACTGTTGTGAAAGATAAGGACCCATATTCTTGTCGCTTAAGGAGGTTCCCTAACACACCTTTCTTTGCGATTTGTTTTTGGGAAAGGCCGGTTAATATAGTTTTGTACGCCACTTATGAAGAGTATGGTGATATAATGATTTAAATAGCACAGAAGTAGATAGCGAGTGTAATAAGCAAAATAAATCGCTTGGGTAGAGGTGTTAGGGAAATTCCTTAACCGACGAGAATATCCGACCTGACTTGACGTGACCTGTATATAGATGATGGTGAGGTGAGGGTCTTTGGTAGTGTCGGTATCCGTGTGAGGCTGGAACTAGACAATCTCTTCATAATAGTGCTATATTTACCTTCTTACCAGCCATCCTTCATTGTCTATATCTCGTCCCTTTACCTATTGCTACATTGTCCTCATCCTTCCTGCATTCCATCAGTTTCTCTTCACCTCTACTTCTTTTCCCAGTCTTTCCAATTTCTTTAATTTTTTAGAATTATGTCAATAACTTTCTCTTGGTCAGTTGCACCCTTTAATACACACACACACACACACACACACACACACACACACACACACACACACACACACACACACACACACACACACACACACACACACACACACACACACACACACACACACACACCTTACATCCCCCTTTTAGACTGGCTTTTTCACCACTTCACTCTCACACCTACAGTATTACATAGCTTCCCTCCTCTGTTCTTTTTACTACGTTCGGCACTTTTCATCTCTTTTATATTGCTTATTACACTCTCTTGTCACTTCTGTCAGCATTTCTGTCTAACTTTGATTTTGTCAGTGTGTCCATTTTGTGTCAGACGAACTACCTGCACTAGCCTCTCTATCCGTTTAGGCTATCCGTTTACGTTGGTCCTATTGATCTGTCTGTATCTGTCCATAAATCTGTTTCCGTCTTAGTCTCCCTAATAATATCCCGTCCTGCCTCCTGCCCTAATAAGACATCGTTCTCCCCCACGTCTCTCATCATCCAGGCTTTCCTTCTATATTTACCTCTCTCACCCTTCCTCACCAGAGCTTTCAACCGTATTTCCTCCCTCAACCATCCTGCTTTGTTATGCCTTGCCTGCAAAAAGTTGTGGAACTAACTAATAGCCTTTCCATCACAGACTGTTAGTAAATACCAGTATCTTTGTTGCCATACCGTTATTAAGCCACAGTGACCAGTTCTGGCCAAAACGTCGAAAAAATTATATTCGAACTTACTCTGACCTAATGCAGAAAGAATAGGACGATATCTATTACCGTTCTCGTGAAAGAAACTAACAAACGCACAGACAGACAGACACACACACACACACACACACACACACACACACACACACACACACACACACACACACACACACACACACACACACACACACACACACACAGCTTGGATTTATTATTTAGATGTATTTTGTGTTCTGACCTTCGTCCACAATGACGTGAGCTGCCTCGTATGACCCAGCCAACCTACTGTAGTTATCATCCTTTATTTTTCCCACTCCATACCTTGAAGGAAGTGGTCGCTACGAAGCTTTTGGTATTAGTTCTAACCGAAAGTGGTGCCTAGCAGCCAGAAGGGTTACAGAAAGCGGTTTTAGGGGCAAATGGTATTACTGCAGATATTTTTTTGAATGTCTAGCTTTGTATTATTTGTGTTTGCTTGTCCCCGGTACTAAATATATGACTGAGAAGAGCTAAGCAGAAGATTGCTCCCGCACACGAAATCCTCAAACTCAAACCGGCAGGAAAAAGTGAGAGGAAACACCATGGGAATTTCATCGGAAAGAGTGAAACAGAAAATACGGAACTTATGGATGGTTATTATTTGAAGTCTCAGTCATTTTCGTTCTTTGTTTTCTTAATTTATCCGACTTGACACAAACTAGGTCCAGTAAAAACAACAAATGACCCCAGACAAAAGGAAGCTGTAGAATATTGTTTTTATTAACGTGCATATTATTTCCATAGGGAGGATGTCATTTCTCTCTCTCTCTCTCTCTCTCTCTCTCGTATCTATTCTGCTATCTTCATTGCTTCCACTTGTCCTTCATTGTCTGTTACCTTTTATCTCTCCTGATCCCCCGAAAGGAGGATGTTTGACCACAGTAGTAGAGTAACTTCATCCCCAGTCCGACCAGATGAACTTAGTGCCACAACAACAACAACAACCATAACACATGATCGTGGGGCTACATCATCATCATCATCATCATCATCATCATCAACAACAACAACAACAACAACAACAACAACCATAACACATGATCGTGGGGCTACATCATCATCATCATCATCATCAACAACAACAACAACAACAAAGGAGCGTAGGGCCACGTCAACAACAGCAGCAATTGAAACAGCAACAACAACAGTTAAGCTACAACGACTACCCTCTTCTCTCCCTCATTTCCTCTTCTCCACAAATTTTCTTTTCATTTCTTCTTCTCCCCCTCATTTTCTCTTCTCCCTTCATTTCCTCTTCTCCCCTCATTTCCTTTTCCTCCCCTCTTTTCCTCTTCTTCCCCTCATTTCCTCTTCTCCACAAATTTCCTCCACATTTCCTCTTCTCCCCCTGATTTTCTCTTCTCCCCAAATTTCCTCTTCTCATTTCCCCTTCTCCCCTTCATTTCCTATTATCCCCACTTTTCCTCTTCTCATTTCCTCATCTACCCACATTTCCTCTTTTCATTTCCTGTTCTTCCCGCGTTTCCTCTTCTCCATTTCATTTTCTCTTCTCCCTACATTTCCTCTTCTCCACATTTCTATTTCTACCCACATTTCCTCATCTTATTTCCTCTCCTCCCCACATCTCTTATTTCCTCTTTTCCCCACATTTCCTGTTCTCCCCACATTTCCTCTTCTCCCCCTCATTTCCTCCTCTCCCCTTCATTTCCTCCTCTCCCCACATTTCCTCTTATTTCCTCATCTCCCCACATTTCCTCTTCTCCCCTTTCCTCCCCTGCACCCTTCCCACCGCCGGTAATCCCACCCCACTGTCAGTAATCACCTCACCAGTCATTAAACAACGCTCTCGTTATTGTGTCGCTAATAACCTCATTTATCACACCACCAGGACGTTGATGGCTACAGGATTTGTTATACTGATGTTGTTAGTAACGAGAAAACGGAATATTGTTCAGGGGGATAATTAGTGTGTTGGGAATGAGTGATAGGATATGTAGTTGTTTGTATGCCTATTGTGCATTGGTCATCACTGTTGTATTTCACGTTTATGCTGTCTTTCATATCGTGTTCTCTCAGTTGACCTGTCATATTTGCGTGTGTGTGTGTGTGTGTGTGTGTGTGTGTGTGTGTGTGTGTGTGTGTGTGTGTGTGTGTGTGATATTTGTATACTTAGTGTGCATTGGTCATTACTGTTGTATTTCACATTTATGCAGTCTTTCATATCGTGTTCTCTATCTGGTTATCATATTTGTGTGTGTGTGTGTGTGTGTGTATGTGTGTGTGTGTGTGTGTGTGTTCACGCGGGCTTAGGTCAGGTATTGTTTTACCAAATGGTGTTGGAAAAAATTAACAGATTTCAAAATATACAGAACTACACACTTGCAAGGTAATATTCAGGCCAGTTGACCCGAAACAAAAGGCCTGAGGCAGTGGCAAAGAGTGTTATGGTCAGTGTACTTGATCTGACAAAAATCTCTATTTCTGCAAAGCTCAGTTGATGGCAAGATGTTGTCAGATTGGAGCTTTGATTTTACTAGTAACCAAGGAGATTCATTCCAAACCCTTTTCTGTTCAGGGGATGGCTGGTAGTCAGGTTGGTGGTTTGATTTTACTAGTAACTGAGGAGATTCATTCCTACCTCATAATTTAGGCTTAATCAGTTTCATGGAATCACTACATATTAATCGAGTTGTTGTAGTGACCCAGTCTTGTCAGATGAAAACAACCCGACCATAGGAATAAGAGCAAGGAGGACACACCAACACCAAGAAGAAGCAGAGAGCGAAAAAAAAATCCATGCTGGTAATATAAAAACAGAGCCATGTGGACGAAAAACAAAATTGCCAATAAAGGAAGAGAAAATGTCATCAAATTAGGAAAAAATGAAAATAAAAATTGCCAGTAAAGGAAGAGAAAATGTCATCAAATTAGGAAAAAGTGTAAATAAAGCTGTGTTAAAAAGAAAGCAGAAAAGATGAGTGAAAAGAGAAGGGAGAAGAGAAGGTGTAAAGAGAAATTTGAAAGAATAAGAAAAAAAGAGTAAGAGAAAACAAGTGAACAAAAAATGTAAGGGGAGAGAGGAAAAGGTCAGTGTATTGATTAGAGGGTCATTAGTCTGTGTTTTAGGTAATGGTGGGTGTAATGGAGGATAATTGAGGCTTGGTTACTGCCTAATGATATTTTAAATGGGGGGAGGAGGTTGTGGACGAGGGAAATGGGGGTTAAGAGAAGGGAAGGGGGGAAGATGAATGAGGGTGTAGGGGAGTGGAGAGTAATGCAAGGGAAAACGAAGGGAAGATAGGAGTAGCAAGGGGAAGGGAGAGAGAGAGAGAGAGAGAGAGAGAGAGCAGAAAAGGGAAAACTGAAACAAAAGCAGAAACTTAGTAAAATGCAGACAATAGCTGCAAAAATGCGTAGAAAAAAAAAAAACGAGTATAGCAGAAAAGGGAAAACTGAAACAAAAGAGAAACTTAATAAGATGGAGACATTAGCTGCAAAAATGCATAGAAAAAAACAAAAACAGACGAGTATAGATGGCCCTGTAAGGGATGAAATAAACACGAGCGAGGAAGTATTTAATACAGTACAGTATTGTGGTACGATGTAGTGTGAGCCAGTGAGAGCCAGCAGTTAGTGTGAACAGAGTTGCTAATTTTACCGCGAGTATGGAAAGACAGGAATGTGTTAATTTGGTCTACCCAAGTTTTCTTTTTTGCCTCATTTAATTCTATATTTGTCCTACATACTTACATTCTCACACTGCCATTTTGCATTCTCCTTCTCAAATATTGGTCACCATCATCATGGTTGTAGTGTACCACAAGAGGGAGCTATTGCTATAAAGGAAAATGCAAGGAATATCAACAGCTGCTGAAGGGTATAGACTGGAAACATTTCTATGGATTAAGCCAGCACGAATACATTGAGAAGAACTGGCATCCTCTGGCTCAATAGGAAATAAAAGGTGCTGCAGGAGCATCGCAGAACAGGTCATGTTAGGCCCCCACCCCTTAACCTTGTAGCCCATTACAAAGGCTTCCCGCTTCAGCAGCCCGCTGTCTGAGCTGCCTGCAGGTGATAACTGATATTCATCACGGCACAGTGTGTCATCTGAGTTGACTACTTCTGTCCTACCAGGGGAAGTGCAGGAGTCAGAGAAGGAATAAAATGGCTGAGAGAGCAGCAAAAATATAAAACGAAGCAAATTATTTTCATTCTCTGAAGTTAAAGAGAATGACTGAACGACAAAGAATAAAGGAAAATAGTAATGAAACAAAAGAACCGGTAGAACTAAACAGTGAACTAAAAATAAAGTCTAAGAACTGGCCAGTGAGTTAAAGTCGGTAAGAACTGATCAGTGAACTGAAGGGAAAGTGTAGAAAACAAGTTATAGTTGACCAGTGAACAAAAAATTAGTCTGTAATAATCCTCGAACATAAATACAGTCTTTCGGAAAATGTCACATGTGTAAGTGGTACCCAGTGGCAGGCCAGCTAGCTAATCACTCGTGTGGTGACAGGTGGCTGAAGGTCACACACAAATAGTTGATGAGTCGCAGTTGAAGAGTAGATGAGGTGACAGTAACTCTTGTTTTTGTATAAGGCCAGCATTTTGCAGGCCAGCACTCCAGAGTATTTCAAGGACGGGTGTGAGTGGGTGGGTGGGCTGAGTGTGCATGTATGTGTCTGTGGCGTGGGTCCATTACCAAGAGGGAAGGAGGCGGAATGGGGGCTGAGGTGTTACCCAGCTATTCCAGTGTGCCACTAATGACAACACACTATATAAGTTATGTGACACTGTACCTGAACACATGCCCTAGAAGCGGTGGTCACTTACTCCAGTATCACAGACACACCTGTCCAAATTTACTGTCCTAGCTTATTGCATTTGTCAGCACCTCACACACTGTCACACATTAGTGGCTGTTTTTTTAATGTCAGTTAGCAAATTAGCTCTGTGCTCAGGTTTAACTGGCGTAATGTCAGTAATGCTGTGAAACTCTAAAAGAAAGGTGAAAATACAGTTGGGTAAATGAAAAACGGAGCCCTAACCCTTTTCACCCCCCTCCCCCTCGCCGTACATTAGGATTTGTTTTTGAAGATTTTGATACCGTTAAGGTTCTTGTTATTGAAGCATACGCCATCACAAGTACCATAATCACAAGACACCAACCACAATAACCACAGTGTCAAAATTACCATTCATACCCCAACAAAAGTCTCTCCAACTGCTATTCCTATCTAAGCATCGCCTCCCCCTGCCTCAAATCATCACTCCATATCGACCAATTATGTGGCTTTTTATTTGAAAGGTTTCTTCCCCAGGAGGGACAAAAGTTCTTAACGAGGGAAGTTGGGGTCATATAACTACAGGATGATGATCTCCCCCCTTCCCTGCCCCCCACTGGCCTCCTGGGGTACGTTTAGCAGTTCTTGTGTGAGTGGGAGTGTTTGCATCAAGTACGTTTCTTTATCTGTATGTTTCATTATCTCTTTCTTCATACCGAATTAGTATTATTATGTAGTATAGATTTCCGTGCCGCGAATAGTATAGATGGTGTAACTATTGTGAGGGTTAAACAGTTTCGGCCCCACTTGGATCCAGCCTTTTCACCCCATGATTATCATTTCTCACAGGCTCCTTCCACCTTTTGCCTGTCCTCTGTTTCGTCCATTACCACTCCTCATTCTCACCCTTGTCATCCCTGTCCTTTTTTTCCCTTGCCTTTTCTATTACATATTCATTTCCTTATAGACTATTTTCTTGTCATCCCTCCCACACTTCCCACTGTCACTTCTCCATCTCTTCATGTATTTGTCTCGTTTTCCATTCGTCGATTATTTTCTTAATCAGTCCATATATTTTTCTGCTAGTAGTTCTCTCTCTCTCTCTCTCTCTCTCTCTCTCTCTCTCTCTCTCTCTCTCTCACACACACACACACACACACACACACACACACACACACACACACACACACACACACACATTCTCCCTGCTCCCCCCCCCTTCCTGCTGCACCCTGTCCCACTTTTGTCCCATCTGTGCTCTGGGACACGTGGCCACGCATACGAATATTTGGTAATGATGCCCTGGTGCGTCCCTGCCATCCCTGTGCCCCTCACCCACCATCAGCACTTTATTGGCTTTACTGATACCACTCCTTGACTTTACTGGCTTTACTGACACCACTCCTTGACTTTACTGGCTTTACTGACACCACTCCTTGACTTTATTGGCTTTACTGACACCACTCCTTGACTTTATTGGCTTTACTGACACCACTCCTTGACTTTATTGGCTTTATTGACACCACTCCTTGACTTTATTGGCTTTACTGACACCACTCCTTGACTTTATTGGCTTTATTGACACCACTCCTTGACTTTATTGGCTTTACTGACACCACTCCTTGACTTTATTGGCTTTACTGACACCACTCCTTGACTTTATTGGCTTTATTGACACCACTCCTTGACTTTATTGGCTTTACTGACACCACTCCTTTATTTTATTGGCTTTACTGACACCACTCCTTGACTTTTCTGGCTTTAGTGACACCACTCGTGACCTATGAATTACTGCACATGGGATGATATGTTGCGTACTGTCCTTCGCCTACCAGCTCATAATTTCAAAGTCAATAGTCTAATTTTGAGAAGTTTCTTCCTTAAGTGATCCTTATAAAATTACCCAATATTATACATAAAATTTTCGTTAATGTAGGGGTTAAACCAATCCTTACTGACCTTAAACCAGCCATTACTGACCTTAAACCAATCCTTACTGACCTTAAACCAGCCCTTACCGACCTTAAACCAGCCCTCACTGACCTTAAACCAAACCAAACTGACCTTAAACCAAACCAAACTGACCTTTAACCAAGCCTTACTAACCTTAAACCAGCCCTTACTCACCTTCAGACCTTAAACCAGCCCTTACTGACCTTAAACCAAACCAAACTGACCTTAAACCAATCCTTACTAACCTTAAACCAGCCCTTACTGACCTTAAACCAGCCCTTACTGACCTTAAACCAGCCCTTACTGACCTTAAACCAACCCTTACTAAACGTAAACCCAGCCTTTCTGACAAACCAAAATATTACAACTCATAGGCTAGCGTAAAGTTAACGAACTGCATGCCAGGAATCATCATTATCTTCATCATCATCATCGGCATCCTCCTCCTCCTCCTCCTCTTCCTCCTCCTCCTCCTCATCATCATCATCATCATCATCATCATCATCATCATCATCATCATCATCATCATCATCATCATCATCATCACCATCATCATCATCATCGTATTATAATGGCAGTCAGTGTGAGATGAGACGTTGACCAAAAAACCTTGCAAGTAGAAATTTAGCGTCCACGTATGCAAATTTTTGACAGATACCAAAGTGAGACACTCAGAAGAAAACGTG
The DNA here is from genome assembly GCF_032717465.1 of Coenobita brevimanus. Taxonomy (NCBI): domain Eukaryota; kingdom Metazoa; phylum Arthropoda; class Malacostraca; order Decapoda; family Coenobitidae; genus Coenobita; species Coenobita brevimanus. Next base: position 18,031,354 of record NC_136995.1, read on the forward strand.
AAGTAATCTTGAGGTGGCAATTGTTGAGAGAGAGAGAGAGAGAGAGAGAGAGAGAGGTCAGCTTAAACTTCAAGAGTATATATTGACGTGTTAATGTTTCCTGTAGACCAAGGATGCTCCCAGTCGCCTCTTCCTTCAGCCCTTTCCTCTCCTCTTTCACTCTCCTCATTCCTATTCTCTCCCTTCCCCCATATTTTCTCCTCCCCTTGCTTGGCCTGACAACTGAGACTGCTTGAATTATGCAGCCAGCAAAGTTTCCCCTCTGATTGTGACTGACGTTGGCAGAGTCATGCATTAGTCAACAGGCTACGTGTCTCATCCACTTTACGCACAGTTCCCAGGCGTCACGTTCGGTTTCATGTTACTTTTAGCCTCCGTCGTTGTGATTATTTTTTTAATCATCTCTTCCCGTTTGTGTGTGTGTGTGTTTGTGTGTGTGTGTGTGTGTGTGTGAGAGAGAGAGAGAGAGAGAGAGAGAGAGAGAGTTTTTACAGTCCTCCTGTTTTTTGCATTTTATTTATTTGGGGGGCTGTTATTAATCTTTTCATATGCTATTGTCGCATTTACGTAAGTTATTGTCGCAACACCAGACGACTTCATTTAGCCTAGGGGAAACTTTAAAAAGCGAAGGTCTTAAGAGAGAAATTTTTAACCCATTCATTTACCGTAGACGTGTTGTTTTTTTGTCGTTAACGGTGCATGATATTATTAATCTGAGGGAAAATATTAGCAGTCAGGGGGTTAAGGGAAGATGGTAAGGTTAAGATAGGGAAGAAGGAGAGGGAGGAAGGATATAAAGAGAGGGAATGAAGGGAAGGGGTGTCATTTAGGGAGTATGGGGTGAGGGACGGCAGTGGGGAGAGAGGAGGGAGAGGAATTAGGGATGGAGGATGATAGTTGAGGGGAGGGAAGAGGACTGAGGGAAGGGTGGGGAGGGAAGTTAAGGTTTAGAGACGGCAAGGGAGAGGGAGGGGATGGGTGAAGAGTTGAGGGTCAGGAGCGAGTGCAAGAAAAGTCGGTATTGTCATAGGTAGATCACATTTTTCTTGGAATAATAATAAAAAAAACTTAGCGTTGCAGAAGGATACTAACTATAAAATTAAATGTGTTAGCTTCAAGGCAGGCAGGTGGATGTTAGGGCAGAGAGAACACAGCGGCAGGGAAATGTCTGCCAAAATAAACACAGTATTCAGAGGAGGTGGAGGCCAGGTGTGGTGAGGCGATAGTGACCCAACACCACACACGAATATGTTTAGCTGTGGCGAACCCCGTGTGTGTGTGTGTGTGTGTGTGTGTGTGTGTGTGTGTGTGTGTGTGTGTGTGTGTGAGGGGGGGAGAACAAGACAAAACAAGAGCATCAGACAATCCAGTAGGAGGTGGTATTGGAAGGAGAAGCTAAGACAAATGAGAGATAAAAGTGTATTGACCCCAAGAGGAATAAACACGGAAGCAGGAGAGGAGGACCTGGAGGGTTGAGGTCGAGAGGAATTAAAACACGACCACAGACTTAAACAAACAGGACTGGTGCTTCATGACTCTCTCTCTCTCTCTCTCTCTCTCTCTCTCACACACACACACACACACACACACACACACACACACACACACACACACACACACACACACACACACACACACACACACACACATCACGACAACCACGTTTGATCAGCGTAACGGCCAAACTTTTACGATGAACTGTCTCTGATTAATAGTTATCCGGTTATATATATACAGTATGGTTATGAGGTCAAGGACAACACATTCACAGGGAGGGAAATACAGGTAAAGCAAGGTGTCAGAGTAACCTCGTACGCCAGGTAAATGACATGCACGGTAGGAAGAGGGTAATTAAAGGAGTCTCAAAGCAAAATAATGGCCAGTTCCCAATCGTACCTATGATTTGGTACGTAGAAAGAGTAAGAAAAATGCACCAAGAGCCAGGCCAATCAGTTCCCTACAGTAACTATGATTTGTTATGGCGGGGAAGATGGGGAAAGGAGAGTACATAATCTTCCCACGTCACTAGCTCTTCCTGCAAAACAATTCTTATTTACGACATGAAATCATTAGTAACAGTTTGTGAATCCCTGGTTGGGTTTCCTTCGGTTGTAAGTAATCACGCTGTAACTCGGCTACGGTACCCCCCTCACCCTGCCTTGTTTTGGCGTCGGATCTGCTTTAACGTTGTATGTATGGAGTTGCTGGTTTGAGATGTTGCTTGTGGTGTTTTAGGTAGATGTGGAACCTTAAATACGTGTGTGTCCCGGCCCTGATGTGGTCGTAATGATGGAAGGAGCAGCATCAGAAAGACCTACCAGAAGAAATATGTGAAAGTCATAATCCCTTCACCCCATTAACGTAATTTACATTCTGCTATTGCTGTCTCTGAACGATTTAATTAAAGAGAGACCTTTCTAATTGAATGGATTAAACAGAGCCTCATTAACCCCTTCACTACTGGATGCCTGTCCGGAATTAAATAAAATCGTCTGGTGGTGGCAAGAAAAAATAATATAAAGCATAGGTTATCGTGCTGAAGAGGTTACGAAGGGGGAAAGGAAGGATGGGTAATGTGGGAAGGGAGGGAGGAGAGTAAGGTAAAAAGACAGCTCATGGATGTTGTATTAGGAGAAAATTACTGTGGTAGAGGTGGGGTTTGGGGTGGGGCTAATGGTAATATTGGTGGTGGTAGTGGGGTGGTGATGGTGATGGTTGGGAGAGAGGAGTTTGGGATTGTATAGGAGTGAACGTGGAGGTAGTGGTGCAAGTGGTAATGTTGGTGGTGATGGGGTGGAGCTTGTGATATTGTGGTGGTGGACGGGAGTGGTAATATTGGTGGTGATGGAGTGGAGATGGTGATGGGGGGGGGAGTTGGAGATGCAGGTATAGGGGTAAACAGACAGCGAGGCAGATCAAGTACTGGGGGTGAAGGAGTGTGTATGTAGAGGAAGAAATATTGGTGAGGGGAGGGGGTGGTGCGTGAGGGGGAGGGGCTGGAAAAGGTGTACAGGAAGATGGCATGGAAGATGTGTGGGATGGGAGAGAAACTGGTACCAGGATGTGGAAGCGAGGAATGTGTGAGGGAAAAAAAAAGGCGGAGAGAAAGTGAGGAAAGTAAATACCTGTATATCCCTTCTAACTCCGCTGTCCTACACACCTCCGATATGTAACTCTGACTACCACCAAGCAACTTATTCTTCTTGTGGAAATCCCCAGATATAAAGAGATGTAGGTTACCCGATATACCTTGTGTGTATTAACAGTAATTGGATGAGGCCAACCCGAAGTGTATTCAATATTAGACAGAGGGGGTTCGGTTCTGGGAGGCATTAAAATGTGAGGGGATACTGAATATGATAATGTGAAGAGTATGTATTTATAGTAGTTGGTAAAGTGGGTTTTGGGAGACAAGGGTGAGGATAGGGGGCCAAAGATGGGATTGAGAGCACAGCAAATATTGTGTATGTTGTATGAGAATGCTTAATTGACGATATATGGTTGTCAGTATAGCCTTTGCGGTAAAATATCTATTGATTGTCTTTTAATTCTGGAATGTTGTAGAAGTGTGGAATGAAACATTGGGTTAACCTGAAGACACCGCAGCTTACATGCAGAAAAGGGTATTGGTTTAAAATTCTTATTATGAGTCTCGGTACATTTTGCACTTAGGAGTAATTTACTGTAGCCAGGAACGGTTGGTTAGGGAGGCCAGTAGGTAATAGATGCGGTGAGGTGTAGCCTAACTTGCTAAAAATGGTATGTTTATGCCTGGTACCTAATATTTCATCAAATGTGTATGCTTGGTAAAATAACTGCTTTGTGTAAGATTGCTTATAATGTGGATATTGCTAACACATTGATAGCATCTACTTGGCCTCAGCAACAGCCAGTATCCTTAGTGTGTGAAAGGAGTCAGGATAGGGACAGGTAGTGTAGATAGGGTAATAGTGGCGAGGACAGGAACATGGCAGGGAGAGAGACGGGGAGAGAAAAGTTAAGAGTGAGAGAAGGGAGGGAAATGGAGTGGAATGAAGGACCATGTGAGGCATGAACGGCAGGAAGGAAGGAAGAGGGTGGAGGGATAAAAAGAGGAGAGAGTACAGAGGGTGTATCGTACCCATAGTTGACAGGCTACCAATGCAAGCTAATGATAAACTGCATATGAGGTTAACTGAGAAGTCTGACTGAAATATACATAGCAGGAATAGCATATAAAATACCGGTAGAAGAAACCAAATACTGATTCAGTGGGTAAATTATTGGAATGTGATAAGTAAAATATCTGAGGTAAGTTAAAGAAGGTAGCCTGAAATAGACATGTAAATTTTAAGCCGTAAAATTAAACACACAAGGGGGAACCAACTGAACGAAAGAAGAAAGGTGATGACAGAAGGGAAGAAGGCAAAGCAGGCAGGACGAAGCATTTGTAGAGTGGGAATGATAGGGAGGAGAGGAGGGAGGGTCGGAGAAGAATCAGACTTATAAGATAGGGAGCGAAAGACGGAGGGATGTAAAAATGGAGGAAGGTAGAGAGAAGGGAAGGAGATTTATATAAGCAGGCATGTAGGATGGGGAATGAAGGAGGGAGGGAACAACGGACGGAGGACGTAAAAGAAGTAAAGGAGGTAGAGGGGAGATGATGTCTGCATCCAGGTCAGTAACCCCTCATATGGTCGGAACAGCTCTTGTTTTTTTATGTCATCAAAAACCAGACAATTTTATTCAGCGAAGAGTCAGTTCTGCGAGGCTGAGAGTGTCAGTACTGCCACCATTAACCCTCTTGTGGTCAGGGTAACGCTAGCATCCTATTTCAGCTAAACCCAGACGATTTTATTCAGCAGAGAGCGAGTCATTAGTGCGTGGTTAAACCCTTAGTGAAATATATTGATTTAGATTGTGTAAAGCCTGGTGGAGCCTCATCATGGCGGACGAAAACACCTTCATTATTTGGTGGAATGGGGAGACAGTGGGAGGTTTGTAGGTAGTTATTGTATTACAGGATTTAAAGAATGGGACTTAGTGATGCTCGTGACTCACACACCATGCTTACCTACACACACACACACACACACACACACACACACACACACACACACACACACACACACACACAGAATCAAGCAGCTTCATTTCCTGTCCCTTTCCGATTTACTGTCTGCCTCTCTTTATTCCTCATCCTTCTCTCTCATACTGTATAAAATTCCTCCTTATCCACCTTCTTCCCTCCCGTTCTGTCATTATCTGTACTTTAACACTCCTTCTCTCCCTCTTTACTTTTTTCCTTCCTTTCTCTGTTCCCACTTTACATCTCTTCCACATTCCCCTTTCTTTCCCCCCCTCCTCTCTCTCTCTCTCTCTCTCTCTCTCTCTCTCTCTCTCTCTACCTTCTTCCATCCCTCCACGTCCAGGCAGTTCCTTCCCTTCTGCGTTATCTCCCCCTGCTTCCCTCCACTCCCCCTCCCTGCCAAAGCAAACAGGGGAGGAAATGAGCCAACAATGGAGAGGGGATGGGGAGGGGGCCGGGGGTGATGAAGGAGGCACACCAGGATATTGAGGGAGAGAGGGAGGGAAGAGGAGAGAGGGAGGGAGTACGGGAGGGAAGGAAGGAGTGAGGAAGAGAGGAAAGGAGGGAGAATTGAGGAAGGGATGAATGGGAAAATACAGACAAAGACAGATGGACAGACAGACAGAAAGAAAGACAGACTGACAGGTAGTGAGGCACACAGACAGGAAGACATACAGACAGGCAGATAGACAGACAATGGGGCAAGGAAACTTAAGAGGAACTGTGGCTAGGGTGAACGAGAAAATGGGGATGACAGGAAAGATAAGCATAATGCGGGAGGGAGGGAAAGAGGAAGGATGGGAGGGAATAAGAAACATGAAGGTCGACTGGAAAGAATGTGGTGGGCTAGAACGATGAATTGAAGGACGACAAGAGCAGAGAAAAAACTGACTAATTAGGATAGGGAGGGTGGTAAAAGGGAGCGAGAAAAGAAATGACGTAGTGTGAGTTAACTGAAATAATACTTCCAGATGTTGATAAAATAATACTTCCAGATGTTGACACTTTAAATACCATATCTGCTCAAAAATAACAAAACTTCAGCCAAGGATAAAATTGATGTTATGAAACAGACTTGATGTAAGCTAATTTTCCCTGTGATGAATGAACACAGTGAAATTGGCAGCACAAAACCTCATACATATAGTTTCAGCCAGACTTAGACCGAACAGAAGTGTTGCATCCTCACAATGAACACAGTTTCCGTATGTGGGTGTAATTATTCCTTCTGAACAATTCACACACACACACACACACACACACACACACACACACACACACACACACACACACACACACACACACACACACACACACACACACACACGGTAGGGTAGGTACAGGGCCAGACGGTGCTTATATTGACAACACATTACACCCCTGGTTGGGTTCAGGGAGTGAACTCATGAGCGGAAAATTAATGGTAAGGGAGAACAGGCTTTACTGAAGGTAGGATTCCCCTGAGAGCCAGCCAGCTATTAGGCTATCGATACCGTCTGTTATAATGGGTCTGTTTGTATGGTTGTCAGTTTTCCCCCTTACCTTTTCATGTGAGTTTGAGTGAGTGTTGAGCCATGTTCATTATTGATACGAGGGGTATACTTATTTATCCATCCATCCATCATCCAATCCTACATTTCCCCATGAGGAGCGTAGGAGCCCGGGGCTAGGCAGTTTGTCCCGACATTTAAGATGAGAGTGACCAGCCTCACTCATCCCTGAGTGGCATTACATGAGCAATCAACCCCAACCATCCCTTGGATATAAACCTTCACCGGCTGAATCCGATTGGAGCGCAGTAATTACCCACTACACCACCAGGCGCCATACATATGATTAAGATAGTGAATAAAACCGTTACCTTTATCGTCTTCAAAGTTAGGGAATAGCAGTTCACTTGAAACTATTAACCGTTCATCGCACTGTGAAAAAAAAAAAAATCGTCACCAGGTTCGTAATACTGGCCCAGAACTTTTCACATGATTTTTAGCCAGCCTAGCCTCATTCTGTGGTGTGATTTTATGTTGTGGAAACAACGGAAAAATTCCTACTTTCTTAACGATTTTTTTTCCATCTCATATACATGAAAACTTATAAATATACTGTACTTTATTACACTTGAGGATTCAGAGGAGACTTTGAAAATGACACCCTCCCCTCAAAAAAAAATATCTATCTATGTCTATCTAGCTGTATGTGTGTAGGTATGTACATGTATGTGTGTATGTACTGTATGTATGTATCTTTAATATAATGTGTATTATATTGGGAATATTGCACCCTGAATCTTTGAATAGCACTGTGGTAAATACTACCCACTGTATATGGCTACATATTGGCCTGATTAAAAAAAAAAAAATTTCCGGAGGGGGTTTACAGCACCCTCATCGCTCACCTCCCGCGCCCCCTCACCCGCATGGACGGTCACCACTGTCCAAGATGGTCACCCCTCCAGATACACTGGTGTATTACAAACTCTGGCAGCTTACGATCACCGAATCGCGTTTGCTCTAACCTGACAAAGATCTCTTGCCTTTTTTTCAGCTCCGTCGATGGCCAAGCGTAGTCAGAATGGAGAGTCGATTTGATTAGTTAACAATTCATTCCTACGTCATAACTAAGATTAATCGAACTTCTTGCAACCACGACTTGATGTTCAAGAGTAGACCAGTTGTGCTAGATTAAAACAAACGACTTTGTGAAAGATTTATTTCAGACTATGTAAAGCATTTTCTTATTCGAATAGCCCTCTAACCTGAATGTGATTATTTGATGACAATGAAAATTGTAACGCGTCTGATAGTGAAGTGGTTAACGCTATATTTTTGTTCAGTAGTGTTCGCCATGTACATTAACCTTTCCAGTGCGAGGGGAAGTTGGAGAGTGACTGGGTAGAGAGGTGAGATGAGGGAGGAGTTCTGTGAGGGGGAAGGGGCGGAGGGGGAGATGGAGGGGGAAGGGGAATATATTTTCATGGCTGGCGTAGTTTAGGGGGACTAAGAGACTTGTGGCCAAAAGTTGCTAAAGTTATCACCTCAGCATCCGCCAAATCTGGGAAAAATGAGCCAAGTGGCGATTTTATGCGTGGTGTAATGGTGGGGGAGTGAGTGAGTTTGTGGCGATAGGAAGATGAGGGTGGGCGAGAGTGGTGGTGAGCAGAACACACGGGGAGGAGGAATGCCAATAACACAGAATTGCCATTAAGTTTTAACCCCCTCAGCACTGTACAGTGATCTTTAATATTTTATCCTTACTGCTGTTACACAGTTTTATTTAGTTCAGGAGAGTTTTAGAAATGGGACAGTCACATGTAGACTTCATTAGCCCTGTCAGTATGAGAAGTCTTTCCTAAGCCAAGTAAAAGCGTCTGGAGGTAGCAGGAATAAACCACAAAAAAAATCAGATTGAAGGTGTTGATGATGGTACGGTAAAGCTACTGCTGCACACCGCATAGATAACTCAGCTGTTCACGTTTCTCCCATTCGTCCAGTGATTTTCGTGTTACTGTTATTGTTGGAAAAGTTATCTGAATATTAGTCCACTTTCATGATCTTTTAGTGAGTTGAAGCTGCGGCTAGAATAGTTGCCGAGACACTCACTAGGGTAATAGAGGATGTGCCACGAACCCTAGAAAATTCCCTCCTGTCTTTTATCAGTTGCTATTTTGTTTTGCTTCTCATGTCACTGGTTTGGATGAGAACGATTGCCTATCATCTGTTGTAATCAGAGTAAGTTGCTGCTTTACTAACTCTCTGTCTCCTTCATTGTGTTGGCGCAGATATTGTATTCATTCCATTCCCTCCATTGTTCTCTTGATATGAAGGACAACAAGTATAAACCATTTTCTTACGGAGAAAAATTCCCAGTCGCATTCATGGTGGTGTTCTTGCTCCGTTACCCAAAGTCTTTCATCTTCTACACCTTATCTTATTATCGTGAACAGTAATTACCCTAATTGGCCAAATTGCCAGCCGCGCTTGCTGATAATCCTCCACACTGGCTAACGTCACACATGGTTTGGGTTTCAGTTCATGGACGACAGAATGTGTTTAATCCTGATACCTGGATTATACTGACTAAAAAATATTTGTGTCTCGTTTTTGATAATTCATTAGAAATTTACCTAATTTTCTCCTCGAAATCTTACAGATCTTTTACCACTTGATATATATAAAATGATGTTAAATTATGAAAGGCTTATTACTTCACCATGAAGTGCACACACACACACACACACACACACACACACACACACACACACACACACACACACACACACACACACACACACACACACACACACACACATTCCATATAATACCGAACACCATACACGAGGTCAAGATGATAATTACTTTGGAGGGTGGTGGTTTTTGTCGTAGCATTTACCTGTAAATTATCCTCATTATTGTGACCTTTTGTGTTAGTTTTTTGTTTTGTTTTTTTGTTTCAGGTAATATTCATTCCTTTGTAATACTTTGTTGCTCATTTTTATTACGTTTAATGAAAAACATATCAGAATCTTAAAAAATAGCATAATTAATGTGGCATAGATTATTCATTCTGTTTGCTATGCCAAGCCATATTTCGAGTTACTTGTGTTCACTGTCATGATGTCTATAGTCTGGAAATTTGACCAAAAACGCGTGAATTACCCTTATTATTGATATATATTTAGTCGCCCTTCATGCCGAGCCACGTAACGTTTCACGCGTTGAAGGTCAAATTAGAGTACCTGGTGACAGTGGCTACCTTCTGTGACTACGTACTTTATACTGGTTTGGACTACTGCACGCTAATGGTCACGTGACAACCAACAGGAGCAGGTTATAGTGGTTTTTTGAAGTGTTGTAGTGTGTTGGTGTGATGCAGCAGTTGTATGATGGTGGTGTTGGTGATGGTGGTGGTATGATGAGGGTGATGGTGATGGTGGTGGTATGATGATGGTGGTGGTGGTAGTATGATGGTGGTGGTGGTGGTGGTATGGTGATGGTGATGGTGGTATGATGATGATGATGGTGGTGGTGGTGGTGGTATGATGATGGTGATGGTGGTGGTGATGATGATGGTGATGGTGGTGGTATGATGATGGTGGTGGTGGTGATGGCGGCATGATGATGATGATGGTGATGGTGGTGGTGAGGGTAGTGGTATGATGATGATGATGGTGGTGGTGGTGATGATGATGGTGTGCAACAGGATAATAATGAGTTGGGAACCATAATTATGATATTATAGCAATACTTGGACTGATAATCATCGTGTTAGGTACGCATACCATATTAAACTTGGACGGTACCAGTAGCCTGCCATATGTCGCGTGTGCAAAGGCGGGGACACACCAACGGAAATCGTGAGGAACATGATTACACACATTGTAGGCAAGAGCTGGTGTACATGGTGGTGTGTGTAACGGTGAACAAAGTCTTATTCCAAAAGTACGGTCACCAACAAACGTCACGTAATTATAATATATCAACTGCAAACACTGTCGATGCAAGATATTTTTTAGCAACTTTGTTTTCAGTGTTAGGAAAATTTAATGAAAATGTTAGCTATATTTTGTGTGGGTATAGTGTTAGCAACGTAAGATTTTCCTGTTGAAAATGTAATGCTGGTAACGCTGCCAGTTGTTAGTGTTATGGAGTACAGTTTCCAGCAGTTTACCTGATGTTATACAGTAGGAAGGTGTGTGGCAGATCGCGACAGAATGGAGTGGAGTGAGAACAGTGTTGGCTACTTTGCTGCTAAAGTATTAATCGTTGGTGGAAATACAGTTTCCTTCTTGCAGTCATCTTTGTTCACAGCTTTTGATTAAAACTTTTTATAATTGTTTTCAGTGATTAGGCTACAGTGGTTCCGCTAAAGATTCTGTTATTGAACTATGTTGCCAGCACTTTTGGTAGCTGTTGTCAGGAATATTTACAATGTCAGTATCGTTCCTAACTTTTTTAACACTTCTGCAGTGTGGTAAACTCGCAGCACTGATGAAAGCAGTCGCCAACACATACCTGTATTACAGTCATTGCTTGCGTTTCGTGTGGCTGACACTAAACAGCACCTCTCTTGCTTTTGAAGAACGAGAATTCCTCAATCAACATTATCAAGGAAATCCATATATTATATAGATTCCGTGACGCAAAAACGAATCAGTATTATTGATAGCATTTGGTACCGTACTGGAATCATGGATCATCCTGGTGTACAGTGTGTGTAGACATACCAAAAGGTGTATGTGGGAGGGTGACATGGAAAGGTGTATGTGGGAGGGTGGCGTGGAAAGGTGTAAGTGGGAGGGTGGCATGGAAAGGTGTATGTGGGAGAGTGGAGTGGAAAGAAGTATTTGGGAGGGTGGCATGGAAAGGTGTATGTGGGAGGGTGGCGTGGAAAGGTGAACGTGGGAGGGTGGCATGGAAAGGTGTATGTGGGAGGGTGGCGTGGAAAGGTGTATGTGGGAGGGTGGCATGGAAAGGTGTATGTGGGAGGGTGGAGTGGAAAGGTGACGTGTGGGTGATAGGAGGCAGGCAGAACTAATCTTTATCTCATTATAATTATATATACACATTTATCTTTCCTACTTTTGATTCTCTCTCTCTCTCTCTCTCTCTCTCTCTCTCTCACACACACACACACACACACACACACACACACACAGTATATTCCCTGTGCCTGATCCTCATTCTTTAAAGTGTCCCATCAAGGCTGCCTCTTAGATTAATATTGCACAGCCACCCACTCGCCCACACGGTATGTATGTACGTATGTGTGCATGATCGCGTGGGCGTATGTTCGGCCTGTATGTATTTGTATGGTCATGTACGCTGTGTTTGATGTGACATTTAAGTGGTGTTTGTGTGTGTGTGTGTGTGTGTGTGTGTGTGTGTGTGTGTGTGTGTGTGTGTGTTTGTGTGTGTGTGTGTGTGTGTGTGTGTGTGTGTGTGTGTGTGTGTGTGTTTGTACATACCATTCCTAATAAGAGATGGTATACAACGTGTGCGTTTGTGTGTGTTTTCTTACACGCCTTGTCTGTCATGTTTATGTAGTATAACCTCAGAGAAAAAGTACGTAAATGCAAACACAGGTATTGAGCAGCTTAATGTCCATAACATTTATCGAGTATTGAAGCTGTGTGTGTGTGTGTGTGTGTGTGTGTGTGTGTGTGTGTGTGTGTGTGTGTGATTTCTTTCCTGTATACTCAGTATGTTAAAATGTCATTCAACATGCTCGTGCATTTTTCTGTCCTTCGGTTCTTTCGTTCGTTCTGCCATTTGTGTTTCAACCTGTTTAAATATTCCTGTCCCGCGCAGTGTTTGCTCACTGATTATGTTTGTGTTTGTGTGTGTGTGTGTGTGTGTGTGTGTGTGTGTGTGAGAGAGAGAGAGAGAGAGAGAGAAAGCGCACCTGTATGCCAGAGCATCATGTCTCACAGCGGGTTCACCTCTACGAGTACAGTACCAAATTAAACACAGTTGCCAACGTCAGGTGGTTTTGGCTGCGTGGTGTTGAGGTGTGTGGGTAGGCCATAGGGCAGCTGTGATATCGTCTGCGTTACAACCTTACTGGAATGCACATAAACGAGGATATCCCATACCTGGTACCGTTACTGATTTATTGTTTCTTTATTGCAGCTTTTGTGTGTTATTTATTGGTCACTGGGAACTCGTGGTGGATGTTATATACCAGTTAGTGTGAATTGTTTATGTTCAGTTTGTAGACTTTGCGGTGTGTATGGATGTGGCCACCTGGAGGCTGTGAGCATTTCTTTGGCAGTCTCTTCATCTCCCCCAATGTAAATTCATATATCAGTGGTAATATACTTGCAACTTGTAAGTTACGAGTGTTTGGAAGGTGAGGGAGGGGAGTGTCTGCTACGCTACCATGTCCCGTGTTTAAGTTCTCTAATTATAGCATATGTTTTTATACATAGTAGTGTGTGATAGAACACCACAACACCATCATCAACCACATACCCACCAGGGGTTATGCTGACCATTCCTGCAGGTACCTTTGCCCTACACTCAGTAAAATGTTATCTAATCTTCGTCATAAAAAAACAACTAAGTCAAGCGTGACCGTAAATCGAAAAAAAAAAAATCATAAATAAATAAATAACACCAAATCCACAAGGAGCCTTACCTGAGGCTCGGGTTAGTTGCAGGTGCCTGAGAAAATAATACATGTGGTAAGAGACAAAATTCAGTCGGTCAGACCCTGTGTAATCCAGCAGCCGGATGAATAACTTAAGGGTTAGAGCGACGGACACAGAAATTATAGAGATTGTGGATGTCAGCCAGGAAACGCGGCCCCCTTACCATCCCACCCCGCTGCACCCAGACTTGTTCTGTACCGACGCAGTTTTTAGAGTCTGAATAAATAACAGAGCAATCAGTCGTGCCCGAACGCTTCATCAGAGTTCTTTGTTGTGTACAGAATCAGGGAATATACGCTCAGTTATTTTTTATACACTTCCTGGACCATGTTCTAACGTAACGGTACAATCCCCGGGAAAGATGCATTCCTTTGTTTATACCTACATAGCGATCACCACCACCACCACCACCATAATCGTAACCCTTTCACTGGTATTATCACACATACTTTAAGGCTAAACTATTCAAGCTGGTAGTTAGAGAAGAATTAAAATGTTAACCCAGTGACCCCTATTCATACGGGTGGGCTGGATTCGGGTACAGGAAATGGAAAAGCACGAAATTGGCAGCCATCACCAGAGTGGTCAGTGAAGGAACTAGCCATCCAATCACTGGTCATTCTGGCCATATATATTTTCATTTCCTTCTCACAGGATATGAAATCGTACCATTTAATCGAAACTTCATTTTCTGCTGGTTTTTGGCGTCTATACGATTCAGGTTTTTCATATACTAAATATATAAAGGGATGCACCGTCGTCTTATGTACGATATCTCCATAAATAGTTTACTCATTTTGACTCTGTAGTTTGATGGTGTGTTTTGGTTCCTTATCGTTCATATGACTAGTCACATACTCATCATTCGAAACACTGATGTAAGGCAGATAGAAATAATCACATTTTTATTCTTTAGATGGTAAATTGGGTGGGTTGACCGGTAACATTTTATTGTAGTGTGGGATTTATATATACAACTTTCGATTCTCCTTGGACCTAAAATCTTTTTTGTTGCAGTGGCCTGAGGGAGGGAGAGGGAGAGGAGAGGAAAGGGAAATGGGAAAGGGGGAGGGAGAAGAGGGAGAGGCAAATGGAAATAGAATACGAAAGGTTAGGAAAAAAGAGAGGGTAATGGAAGAGAAAAGGATTTTTAAAAAAGGAGTAGGAATGAAGAGGGGAAAAGGAAGAGGGTTCTAGATGGAAAATGGAGAGGGGAAAGAAAAGATGAAAATGTGAACCGGAGAAGGAGGCGGCAAAAAGCAACAAAGGGAATGGCAGAGGGAGAGGGAAGAGGAAAGGGAGGTAGAGGAGGAAAAGGAAGAAGAGAGAGAGAGAGAGAGAGAGAGAGAGAAGAAGGGAGACAGAGAAGGAGGACAATGCAGGAACTGGAAAGGTCAAAACAATGGAGGAAAATGTGAGGAGTGAAGTGTGAAGAGAAAGACAACATCTGTAGGCTGGAAGGAACAAGGGAGACTGAAGCGAAAATAAGAAAGTGGGATTAGAACGAGAGAAGATCTGGGCACAGGCGAGGAAAAGGAATTGATGGAACTGAGAGAGAGAGAGAGAGAGAGAGAGAGAGAGAGAGAGAGCGTTTCTGTTACTATTTTTCAATTACAGTGTTTCTGTTTACTTGTGTGTGTGTGTGTGTGTGTGTGTGTGTGTGTGTGTGTGTGTGTGTGTGTGTGTAACCTGTTCTCCTATTACTCTTTTTATTACTTGTGTTTTCATACTAATAAACTATCTTCACACACACACACACACACACACACACACACACACACACACACACACACACACACACACACACACACACACACACACACACACACACACACACACACACACAAGTAGTTCAGGCTTGGCTAATCAAACTCTAATAACTACCAGAAGCTGCTTGTTGAGTCTCCCCTTTGTTTTTCTGCTTTCTTGCCTTCCTCTTTTTCTTTCTTCAATTCATCTCTTTCCTTTTCAACTTAATGTTGCTACCAGTTTTCTTTTTTTCTTCCTCTATCTCTTGCTTCTTGCAGTTTTTCTCTCCTTGATTCTTCCCTTTCTTTTTCCACGGTGCAGCTGGGATGGTATTGGCAGTATCATCTCAGGCATTTACCTCCACACTCAGTAACGACCGCCTCTGTAGCGACACGTCACCCTACCTTATGGACCCAATTCTGTGTTGCATATTCATGATAATGGTGAGAGCCCCACACTGCCCTGCATCACCACACCACACCACACCACACCACACTTCACCACGCCACGCTATGCCACGCCACACCATGCCACACCACACCACACCACACGACCCTGTCATATTTACCCCCTACCCCCACCCCACCCACCCCACTATGGCCTGGGATATGTTTGATGGTATAAAGTCTTCAGCAGATGAGAAGAACCAGGTTTTTCGAAGACTTGAGTGATGCTTCAGTGGAGGTGTGGCACTTTCACTGTACACTGACGATGGTCCTTCTACTCACGCGTTTTCCATATATTTCTGAATTCTGCCCAACACATTTGTCACAGCGGGAATGGATTGATGATGATGATGATGATGATGATGACAGCGGTGTGAAGTAGCCTATGTTGCTTTTCCAAATTTCCTTCATTTTCTTACATCTCCAAAATTCATTCTTCTTCTCGTTAGTGTCAGTCTGCATCACACACCATTTTATATTTTTTCATCCCTCTCTCTCATCTCCTTTGCATGCTCTTCCTCCAGCCCCTTCTTTTTTTTCCCATGTTACTTGTTTTCTTTTTGCCTCTTCTCACCTCCCTCTGCCTCGTTTTCCTCCATTCTCATCCCATCCTCTGTCTCCTCCTTTTTGTGTCATTTCATTCCTTTTTTTTTTTTTTTCCGTCTCACCCGTGCTGCCTCGTTCTTCTCCGCCATTTTCCTCTTTTCTCTCTCTCACACCTCTTTTCATTTTCATTCCTCTTCTTCACCTCCTTTCCTTTTTCTCTTTCCATCCGCTTCGTTTCACTCTGTCTTCATTAATCTCCTCTCCATCTCATCTGGTAAAACTTTGTCCTCCTACCTCTCCCCCCGCCCCCGATCTCCGTATCTCCTCCTCAGGCAAAACTCCCAGGTGGACATAGTTCAAAAGTTCACCACCACTCCCCACTCCCGCCTCCCACTCCCACCTCCCACTCCTCTCGCCTCCTGTGCCTTACCCTTCCCTCTCTGGGCTCTCTGCTCCCTCCCTCCCTTTCATACTATATTTCTTTTTTTCTCCCTCCACGCCCTCCCTCTCTCCCTCCCTCCTTTCATGTCATCTCACTCTTGCCTCCCTTCCTCCTCCTTCATCGCCACTCCCTCACTTCCATGCTCAGAAACACTTATCTTTTAGAGTATAACACTGGGTTGTTTAGCCTTAGTTACTCAGTGTCTGTGGTGTTATGGCGTATTTAGCTGATACTTTTGTCCCTTCTCAGCCGGATAGTAAGGGAGTCTTCCACACCACCTCACCATCACACCATCACCCGCCACATCTCAATAACACCTTCACTTCACACGTCTAGCCTAACTTGCACAGAACCTCCAGGCGATAGGAAGAATAATGTAACAAGAAAAATCGTCATCGAAGTAAGAGGTGTCGAAGCTTATTTCTGTTTAAGTATGAAAGGTTTTCCCAAAGTTGAATAAGATTATCTGGTGGTAGCGTAAATAATATATACCTAACAGAAATTGTTGTGGCTTTAGCCGTAACATGAACTCTGTGGACTGCAGGCTAAAGCTGTCCTTCTCCTGCAGGGGAGGATAGAGAGGAAGTTGAGGTACTTTGTATGAACGGGCAGCGGAGCCACGCACTTATATCGATGCCACCGCTTGAAAGTAACCCTGTCCAGCATCATAATAGACGCCATCTCACTGAACGAGTTAAAATTTATCAGCATCTCTGTAGCTGTTACTGGCAGATCGTATGGTGGAAGTACACTATACACCTGTATAATACATGGGTACAAAGCCATACAGGAATATCTAAAGCCATACATGCATACATCCATCCATCCATCCATACTTTCAGGTGTACCAATACATTCCTGGCCTGGCCACTCTCCAACATACCCAGTTATACTTCCATTACCCCAACAACGAGTTACACATCCTCTTCACTCTCCCCACCCGTGTGTTTGTGTGTGTGTGTGTGTGTGTGTGTGTGTGTGTGTGTGTGTGTGAGAGAGAGAGAGAGAGAGAGAGAGGGAGAGAGAGGGCGAGAGATGCTGGCACCATTTATCTCTGGCTGCCTTTGTGAGATCAAATCCTATTCCAGTGTCACGTAATCCCTTCTCTCAGCCACCCGATCCTGCTCAAGTCATCTTCTCCCTCTTGTCGTCCTCTTGTCGTCTTCTCCCTCATCCATCTTTCTTTTCCTTATCTTCCTCTCCTTATCTTCCTCTCATCTTCTTTTCATCACTCGCGTCCTCATGGCTTGTCTTTTTTGTCGTTCCTTCCTTCTTACCTTTCCATCTTGCCTCCGAAGCTTCTTTAGCATAACTCGCAATATTTTCTCGTATTTTCCGTGTCACAGGCATCTCTCGTTAGCTTCATCAGTCTTCTTTTAAAATTCAGATTATTTTCAATCCATGTCTGTCTCTACACTTTTCATGTTTTCTTCATTCATCCTCATACATCGCCCTGTATGTCAGTCTTCATATATCCTCAGTCTAGACACAAACAGATACAGCATTTCACGTGTTTCATCAATTTGTTCGTGCCATTATTTCTTAGTTAACGATACCGATACCCATGTCGTCCAATTTTTCTTCATATCTTTTTTCCTAATATTTCCACTTATGTTCCTCCTCCGGCGTCATGTTCTCTCGCATTCCTGTTCTCTCTTCATTTTTTCCTCATCCCAGTCGACTCTTCTCTGCCTTGCTTATGTCGTGTCTGCGTTTTCCGTGTTTCATCTGTGTCGGTAATACACGTGTTCTCACTCAAGCTCTTGTACGCCTCTCTTTTGTGCCGCCTCCACAGTGTTCCCCAAGTTTGTCATATCTGTCTGGAAGAGGTGAAAGAGTAAGAGAAAGGGAGGTAGAGGGAAGAAGAGAAGTACTGAATGAAGAGAATCTGATGACATGAGTTTTGAAGGATAGTGGAAGAGAGCGTGGAGAGGGAGAGGTAAAATGAAGGACAAGTGAAAGAGTGCCAGGTAAAGGCGAGAGAGAGAGAGAGAGAGAGAGAGAGAGAGAGAGAGAGAGAGAGAGAGAGAGAGAGATGAGGTACATATTGAAGGGGAGGTGAAGATAGAGTGTAAGTGGGAATATATGAGAAGAGGGTATGGCCGAGTGGACATCGATAGGAAGATGATAAAGTGCCGGAAGAAGATTTAGTGATGGTTGAGAGTGAGGTGGGATAAAGGTAATACACATCTTGCAGTAATATTATCATCTCATCTGTTTCACCTCTTCTCTGCCGCCTCCACACAGCATCACAGGCTAATCATCTCAGGCTTACCGCTGGCTTAGTGACGGATCAGGATTTACCAAGAAGCGACGAATAGGAGTGAAGTGGGATCAGGATTTACCAAGAAGCGACGAATAGGAGTGAAGTGGGATGTGTGGGAGACTGTGGGAGGGACGAAGAGGGAAATTTAATGACACGTGAAGGAGAGAATTTGATGAGATGAGACGTAGAGTGGGGTGAGATAAGAGGGAGATTGTGATAGGGGACGAAGAGGGTTATATGATGAGATGATACGTGAAGGAGTGAATTTGATGAGGTGGGAGATGGAGGAGATTTTAGCAGAAACGGAGGTGAAGAAATATATAAAGGTTTATAGATCTGTGAAAGCGGAAAGAGGCAAAGGAGGAGAGAACAGGTGGTGAAGTAGGATTTGAAACAGATGTTATAATGAACAGAGTTGAGAGGGAATGATGTAACGAGATGAGGAAGGGAAATAATGAGATACCAAATTTCCAGTAGAAAAGGGAAGACTTAAATTATGTCAAGAGCAGAGACTAATGAGGAAGGAAATAACAAGAAAGGATTGAGGAGGGGGTGAGGGAGGGAGACGAAAGACAAGAAAAAATGAAGAAGATATACAGTAGATGAAGAAAAAGGAGTTGAGGAGAAAGAAGTGAGGGGTGGAGAGACTAAGGAAAGAGGAGGTAGGGAGATCGGGGTAATACCAGAGGAGGGAAAAGTATGCTAGGATGGGTGCTTCAGGAGCTATAAGAGAGGCAGAGGTGAGGGAGTTGAAGTGTATGATTTGATTGATATTGAAGGAGTGGTGAAGGAGAGAAGTAAGTGAGGGGGATGGTATGCTAGAGTAAGTGAGGGGGAAAATATGCTGGAGTAAGTGAGGGAGGTTAGTGAAAGAGGCAGTGATTGGAACAGTACTGAAGACGCGAAGGTTGTGGTGAGAGTGGATTGCAGGAGAGAAGGAAGATGAGTGAGGGAGAGGATATGACTGGATGGTGATACTGAATGAGAGGTGAAGGAGGTGGTGAGAGTGTAGTGAAAGGGTGGTGTGATTGAAGATGGTAGGTGATGAATGAAGTGTGGTGTGGAGGGACAGATGGTCGGCACGTTTGACTGATTAATTGATCGTTTTTTATTATTCCTTTCTCTAATGTAAATATAAATAAATAAATAAATATGATATTGTCAAATATTAAGCAACATAAAGTTAGGAAGAACCGTTGTCGCATTAAAAGTGATGAAGAGGTAATGCTGTAACAATTACATTTGCATGTTTTTTCATGTTTTGTATACGAGAGAGAGAGAGAGAGAGAGAGAGAGAGAGAGAGAGATACCATACTGGGTTCGGGTTAGCCTAAGGTTCAGTGAAAATAATACCTATTGTTCCACCACTACTGAACACATCACCACCACCACCACCATCAACAGCAGCAGCAGCAGCAGCAGCATTATCATCATCATCATCATCATCATCAATACCACCACCACCACCACCACCACCACACTTCCCTCATTAGGTAGGAGGGATGGAGAAATAGACGGAGAAAACACAAAAGAGGGAGAACCATCAACAATACTCAGAGAAACACTAATCTGTTTTATAATCCCAGTTCCCCGGCTTCCACCCCGTCTGTGAAGCCCATTGTTGTTGTTATTACAGTATTATTATTATAGCCACTGAGAGGGAAAATATTACGTCCAGTTCTTCCACAGTAACTTTCATAATATCCCTTGAGTTGTACAGTAAACAGTCCCCCCCCCCTCTCTCTCTGTCTCTGTCTCTGTCTCTCTCTCTCTCTCTCTCTCTCTCTCTCTCTCTTATTTTCGTGTCTATCTAGGTGGCCTTCGGTGTATATTTCATCCGCTTCACATCTCGCCTGTTAGGATCACAGACGAGTCATTCCCACATAAACATTTCAATTCAGTTTGTTCTACTTCATACACACATCTTGTTTGCGAAGATGCCAAGACATCTGTGATTCAGTATTTGATTCACACTGTCCTTCCATATTCGTCTTGGTCTTCCACGTTCTCATTTCCTCTGTTATCAGTTTCTCATCACCCATTCTTTCCTTATGGCTACACCATCTTAACACACCCTCTACGATTTGCTTTTGCATCATACCGTGCATGCTTCCACACCTCTCTCTTCCCATTTACACCTCACACTGTCAAACCCTGTCACCTCACATACCATGCCTACATATACTTAAGGCAGTTCACATCCAACACTTCCACTCTCGTCCGGTCCTTTGCATGTACAGGTCACGTCTTACATCCGTATAGCC
>NC_136995.1:18054783-18122283 GCF_032717465.1 Coenobita brevimanus
GAGTATTAAGGGATAGAGAACAGACGAAAAATGAGAGAAATGCGAAGGATATGGGAAGGAAAGGGAGAGGTAATGTAGGGAATGCCAGAGGTAGGGAAGGAGGGGAAGAGGAAGAGGTGGAAAGGGGTATGTATAAATGGGTAGGAAGGAATGGGAAGGGAGGAGAAAGGTATGGATGCGAGAAGGAAGAGAAACGATTATGTAGGGAAGGGAAGGGGTAGAGGAAGGAAGGGTAGAGGTGGGGAGGGAAGGGGTGTGACTAGGGAGTGTTACAGGTTGTAGAGCAGAGGGAAAGTGGGGGATGGAGAGCAGGGGAAGGTAAGGTAAAGCATAGTAATGGGAAGCAGAGGAGGGAAGAAGAAATAATTACGATGAGGTAAAGGAAGGGATGTGTAAGTAGATACAGGAAGACCGTGGTAGAATATCTCATCTTTCATGACGTACAGGGGAATATTAACATGACATAACCAGTAACATAATGGTAAGGAAGGAGTGCTCTGGAGCCTCTTAAATCACGGTAATGTGGCCCCATTATCTTTCCCCGAACTCTGACTCAGCCAGGATAGAACTGATCAGCGTGATTATAGCGCTTCATCTGTCCGTCTGTCACTGCCTTACCTGCATCCTCTCCCGAACCCTGCTCATAAAGGTGAATAATTATACTTTATGCCTGCCACTAGGTACCTTATTTCCTCCTCCTTACTCTGCTCTTAGGTGAACACTAACATCTGTCCCTGTATCACGTTCTTCCCTCAGCCGTCATGTGAATTGTGCTCGAAACTACACCATCAGCCTTTTATACTCCCTCACCCTCACCCTCATTTGTCACCCACACCTCCCTCTGCCCCCCCTCCCCCCCTCACTTCCTCTTGCCATCCTCCTCCACTCCCCCCTCCCCGAACTTTCATCTTGCCGTCCTCCCCTCCTCCCTCCCCCTCTGCTCTGATCACTGCCGCCTCGCTGGATGGTAATCAATTTGTCGTCACCACGCCGATTTCACCCCTCCTCTCTCGCTCTTTGTCTTTACTTTGTCTCTCTCTTTATTGGCTTCCTTTCTTTGCTGTCTTCGTTCCCCCTACATTTCAATCCCTCTAGTAGACAACGATTTTACTTAATACCTGTCGTAGTTGAACTCTTCAGTCAGCCTAGGGGGAACATCTAATCATGAAAGATCGAACATATACTGATGTGTTTATTTTTTCCCACTGGAGTCTCTCTGTGTGTGTCCCATTTCCCTCTGCCGTCCCATTTCCTGTCTCATCTTCTCAGTATCGTACATCTCCGTTCATCTGTCCTATTTCGTTGTTTTATGGGATAGCCTTGTCGTTATCCTTTCATGTAGCGTGTGTGTGTGTGTGTGTGTGTGTGTGTATATATATATATATATATATATATATATATATATATATATATATATAATATATATATATATATAATATATATATATATATATAATATATATATATATATATATATATATATATATATATATATATATATATATATATATATATATATATATACCGTATATTGACTGGCAAGTCTGTCAGCTTCTTTAACCATTGGAGCCCAGTTTCCTCAATATAGGACAGAACTGGGAATTTTCAAAAGTTAATAAAGTAGGGAACCCCCGGGTAGGGACCTATGAGCTTCGCGACTATGAGTCGATAGGCGGAGGGCGGTACGCTTGGTACCATAGAGGTACAGTCGACAGCAGAAGTTCGTCCCTCTCAGCATGCGTGATACGAGCCTGTTGATCTGGGAACACTGTCTGAGATAGAGTTGCCAAGTATGGTTTAAATGGCTAACATTAAATAAATGTGTTCGGAGATAAGAACACATTCCCTAATGATAACACTGAACTGCAGCAGGTGGGATAATAACGTTATTGTGAAATGTATGACACTGGTGAATGAAGATTCTTCGTTAAGGACACAGGCACAGGATTATTTGGACTGGACTGATGTTACCAGCAAGTATTATATGAAATATTATAGAACGTTTTCAGTCCTAAAGGTGAGGTTGCAAGAAAACATTGATTACGTCAGTTACACACTAAACAAACACAGAAACTGACAGTGCTTGTTTCGCGAGTATACGGTTTTGTTTTACAAGTTAAATCACTTCCCTTCCTGACCTCTCTCCCCACCCGTTTCTCCTCTTCCCAGTCACGCTCTACCATCATCCACATCTTGTCGCTAATGCTGAAAATCGAATGCCTGTAGGTAGAGTGTGGAAATATAAAAGTGTTAAATGAGCTTCTTCAACCTCATCGCTATGAAGTGCTATCCATGACTTGAATATAAATGTTAATAATATGAATAAATCGTCACTGTGGTGGTTAGGAGACATTACTCGTCATCACTTATATAACACATATAATCATCGTTAATACAGTGCTCCAACTACAGTACACTCTCTCTCCACCCCCTCGCAGTCTCCTTTCCCCCATCCACTGTCTCCATCACTCCTCTCACCTCCCTTCCCCTCCCCCCCCCTCAACCAGTACCCCTTGTTTCTCTCCCTCAACACCCCAACCCCTCCACACGGTTTTGCTTAATATACCCTGCTTCGTTTTGCCTCTCTAACTAGATCGGTTATTCATAGTTTGAATACAGTTATCATATACAGGAATTTAAGTCGTAATTGTAGTGACATTATAAACACAATACTCTTGCCCGTTATATAGCCAACTGTATTACACACAGGTAACCGGATTACTTATATTACAAAATGTCCATCGTAACTCTTAGTGTTCAGTACCAAGGACTAAAGAATTAAAATACGTGTAAGCAAGAGATTAATGGCTATGGAGGAGGGGTAATAAAATGATGGCAGAATTGAAGCACTGACTGCTGTTCTTGAAGAGTTAATGCCTCTTGACCGCCACTGTCGATCTAATAATAATACACACTGTTACAGAATACAATCCAAAAACATAACCCAAACGTCATTATATTGTTCGGTTCCTGAGATAAAAATGAAGAAGGGAGAGAAAACAGATTTGAAATAACTAGTAAATGAAGTCCGGCAGGGTCAGTACAATAAAACCGTGGGAAGGGGTTTGGAGTGTTGCAGGCTAGAAACAAGGGGTACTGGTAGAGGGGGGGAAGGGAGGTGGGAGGAGTGATGGAGACAGTGGATGGGGGAGAGGAGACAGCGAGGGGGTGGAGAGGAGACTGCGAGGGGGTGGAGAGGGAGTGTACTGTAGTTGGAGCACTGTATTAACGATGATTATATGTGTTATATAAATGATGACGAGTAATGTCTCCTAACCACCACAGTGACGATTTATTCATATTATTAACATTTATATTCAAGTCATGGATAGCACTTCATAGCGATGAGGTTGAAGAAGCTCATTTAACACTTTTATATTTCCACACTCTACCTACAGGCATTCGATTTTCAGCATTAGCGACAAGATGTGGATGATGGTAGAGCGTGACTGGGAAGAGGAGAAACGGGTGGGGAGAGAGGTCAGGAAGGGAAGTGATTTAACTTGTAAAACAAAACCGTATACTCGCGAAACAAGCACTGTCAGTTTCTGTGTTTGTTTAGTGTGTAACTGACGTAATCAATGTTTTCTTGCAACCTCACCTTTAGGACTGAAAACGTTCTATAATATTTCATATAATACTTGCTGGTAACATCAGTCCAGTCCAAATAATCCTGTGCCTGTGTCCTTAACGAAGAATCTTCATTCACCAGTGTCATACATTTCACAATAACGTTATTATCCCACCTGCTGCAGTTCAGTGTTATCATTAGGGAATGTGTTCTTATCTCCGAACACATTTATTTAATGTTAGCCATTTAAACCATACTTGGCAACTCTATCTCAGACAGTGTTCCCAGATCAACAGGCTCGTATCACGCACGCTGGGAGGGACGAACTTCTGCTGTCGACTGTACCTCTATGCTTGGTACCCTCCTAGCACAGTGCCTCGCCCAGTAACCCAGGGATCCAATGGGATATATATATATATATATATATATATATATATATATATATATATATAATTATTTCCTTTTATTTTATTGTTTCGTATTGTCATATTCTCTACTTTTCCTCTTTAATCCCCATTGCCTTTTCATCGTCATTTTCGGTCCCTCTCCTCATTATTCCTGCCGACTTCCTCCCCCTGCAAAGGTTTGTCGCCCTCAGATTAAGCAAATTCTTCAGCCCGATCTCATGTTTTTATCCTGCCCTTTACTTCTTCCTCTTTCTTTCTTCCATTCTTTCAGTCATTCTCCCTCTCTTTCTCCCTTTATTTTATTTCTTCCATCCTCTATCATTCCTCCTTCCTTTCTTCCTTCGCTTGTCCTTTTTTCTTGCCATTTTCTTCTGGTTGTCCCTCAGTCTTTCCTCCTCCCTGCTTCTCATTCCCAGTCTGTCCTTCATCCTTCCTTTATCCCTCTTTCCCTCAGTCTTTTATCCTTCCTTTCTATTTTCTTCCTCGCTGTCCATCCTCCTCCCATCTTTATGCCTTTCCATCCCGCCTCTCCCACTCTATCCTTCCTACCTCCCCTTCTCTAACCTTCCTATCTCTCCACCTCTAAATCTCTTTAACTCTCCCTCCCTGTCCTTCCCACTACTTCCCCCAGTGTCCTTGCAGCTTTTCCTTTCCACTCTTCTGTACGCATTATTTGTCTTCACCATCCATTCACCCCACCACACTTTTTCGTTTCTTCATCCCGTGAAATTCTCCTTTCTCATATTCCCAGCACCTCTGCCCACTGTTTATCCCTTCTAAACCATTCAATTCATTCCCATCATTGAATAATACTTGGTACAGGTTTTTTGTAGTCCATATTCGTAGTCATCCATCTTCAGTTCAGTATGTGTTACACGTTACCAGTATGTTTGTACAGATGGTTTGCACACGGCTGACCAGAGCAAGCAAATCCTCCATGCACGTTTAAGATTACATTACGAGGAGTTAGGCAAACCATTTCAATCGTATATATTTTTCTTGCGGCCTTTTCTTTTTCCTCCTATCTCATTCCCCTCTGTTTCCTCACTACCTTTTCTTTTTCCCCCTAACCCTTCCTCCTCTTGTCGCCTTGTCTGACAACTTCCTCTTCCTTCTCGGAGCTCCCCACCAATCCCCGCCTCCACCAACCCCGTGCAATATAATCACCTTTTTCCAAGTTTCGTCCTTGTGAAGTTTAATCAAAGTTGGCGCCACCCGGGGATCACTTGGCCTGGAAAACTGATTTAATTTTGGCATAAACTCAAGAGCTTTAGTTACCCATACATAGCTCCATATCTCTCTCCTTTTCTGAATTTTATCATTATATTTTCGTGTTGGCTTTGCACTACCGTTGCTGTTTATTTTTGTAATTTGGGAGTACTGTATTTGTTATTATTTATGATATTGTAGTGGGTGTCGCCCCTTACTGGAGAGGTTCAGTTCTACATTGCACCTCAGAGGGAAAGATACTTGTACAGGTAGTCTACAGAGGAGTGGTGGAAATATTATAGTTTTTATTGGCCAGGTTTTACTAGTCATGTGATATATTAACAGTTTATTTATGTTTATAGCATACGTCCCACTTTCCTCATATTTCTCTCTCTCTCTCTCTCTCTCTCTCTCTCTCTCTCTTCCCTTCTTTGCTCTCCTAACAGTTCAAAGAGGCAGGGGCGGGAGGGGAGGGACTATCATAAATAATTCAAGCCGTGAGTCAGGCCACCTTCCATCCCACCTCACCTGTCGAGTACTGGACCAACATTGACTTTAGGTTGGAGGGCAAGGCTTCCAAAGATTCTGTGAGGCGGAAGCTGGGCAGGAGGATGAAAGGAGGGGAATAACGTAGGCGGGGAGTGATGGATGGGGGATAGAAGAATGGGGCGACCAGAGAGAATAGAGGGATTAAAGGAGGCTGAATTGGGGCACCTGGTGAGAGAGAGAGAGAGAGAGAGAGAGAGAGAGAGAGAGAGAGAAATTAAAAGAGGAGAGAAAATAAGGAAGTTTGCTTAGTGTGGGAAACAGAAATGAGAAATAAAGGAAGAAGGGAAGCAAAAGACGCGGTGTGAAAAAATGGAGGGGAAAGGAAAAAAATAGGGGGGGGGGGGTGAGAGTATAGAGAAATGAAAACGATTGAAAACAACGATGAAAAGGAATAGATGGAAAAAGGAGACAGTGGGAGAGAAAAGACGGGTATGAAGGATAAAGAACCAGGACAAGAAGAGAAGAGAAGTAAACAGACATTAAGATGAGAAAGGACGATTGCGGGAAGGGAAAGTGGGAGAAAAACGAGAAAGATTGATGAGAGGGGAAAGAAAAGTGTGAGAAAGATGGTAAATTAAAAGGGATATTAAGTAGTCATGATGTGTGCATAGTAAGGGAGGTGAACAGCTAGCTAGGAAGGGACGGGAGTAGGTAATGAGAAAGAGAAGAATGCAGGAGGGAAGGGACTGGATGAAGGGAGCAGCTGAAGAAGGAAGAGAATAAAGGTGACAGTGTGGAAGAAGAGGAAAATGAATAAGACTAAGTAGAGAGTGAGGTAGATAGTGAAGAATGAAAAAAAGAGAGTAAAATATAATTGGAAGTTAAGAAAGTAATGAAGGAAGAAAAAGTGGGAAGTAGTAGTTTTAACCTTATTGAGGATAGGGACATGCTATAAATACCTGATCTTTGATAGCCACAATATAATGGGCAAGTGTGGACCTGGCTTTCGAGTGGTTAACGTAGATAGATGTTTTGGAAAGAAAAAATGTTTACTCATACTGTCAGAGGAAGGAATTATCATGTTAAGTACCATGATGATGATGATGATGATGATGATGATGATGATGATACGTGCCATAAACAAACACAGCAAAACCTGCCTCTGTATTTTCCAGTAACCAAATTGTCACCCTCATCACTGCAGTCATTTCAACGCACCATTAAAATGTATATTACCTTCCACCATAGTTTTTTTTTTTTTTTAAATTTCACGAGCGTTTTGGTAATAACTGTTGGTGAAGGATTTTGTCACCTGTATTAGGGTTTTTGTCAGCTATATGGAGTGAGAGGGCGGTGTATATTTTGGTGAGTTATTATTATTTTTTTTTTACTGAGAGAGAGAGAGAGAGAGAGAGTGAATTTCAAGGTGTTTCACCACGTAATTGTTGTTGAAAACTTTTTATTTTTATGAATATTAATGTTCATTCCCTTTCCTCATTTACCAAGATCTCCTCTCTACTTCCCCCTTTCCTCCTCTCTCTCAGTTTCTTCTCCCTCTCCATTTCCCCTTTCTCCTCCCCATTTTATTCATCTATATATCTGTCTGTCTGTAGCCAGACGTCATAATCCCGTATAGGGTGGCCATTTGTCTTTGAGTTAGTTATTTTACGGGGAGGGGCATTAACCCTCCGCCAACCCACTTGTTGACACGTAGGGAACACGTATGGGTTGGTTATATGGCTACCACCCAGCGTTGTAAATGGTTTCTTGACTTACAGGAAACCATTAGCCTTGTCACTCAATGTAAAGTCACCTAAAAAGGAAAGAAGAGTAATAAAAAGTGATGAGAGATGGGAGAAATAGGAAGAGAGGAGGGCAGACACAGAAAAAGAATGATAAAGATGAAGGAAGAAGAAGGCAACACTGCATCAGGTGAGTGGATGATGGTCGCCACCACCTACCACAAATGCTTCCACATATTTTTCGCCATCTACCATCATCCATGATTTCCAAACTATCACACTCTATCCCACACCTCCGCAAGGCACTAATGTTAGTCCCTTAATCTTTCCCTTGCATCTCTTAAAATCTTCATTACTTCATACAAGTAGTTCTTCATTCTGTTTTCTCCCTGGTCATTTTGCAGTATCTTATAAGTAGTTATTCATTTTTCCTCCCCATTCATTCTTCAGTACAGCATACACTTCGTTATACTTTTCCAATATTTTCTATATTGCACATTTGCTGTTCGTTTTCGTTAACAGTGTTTCTTATCTCACCTGCATGCCTTATCCATTCGCTTTCTCGTGAAGTACATTTTACGTGTTATAAGTTTTTCTTTTCTTGTATTCAGCGAGACTGACACTTGTTTTGCTGTTACACTGTTTCCCGTTTTTTGTTAGACTTCCTAGTTCTTCCTTCACCTTCTTGCATATTCTTTCCTCCTCCTCCTCCTCCTCCTCCTCCTTCTCCGGTCATACTCTCCGTGAAGGTTTCTGATTTCACACTCCATTTAAGTCTCACGCCGCCCTTTCCCTCCTTGCTGTTTACCTCATCTTACTTTCTCTTCTCGCCTCTCTCATTGCCCTTTCCCCTTTCTCATTTCTCCTGTATTTTTTTTTTTCTCTCTCTCTATCTTCACGCAGATTTTCATCCTTTTTCCTCTTTTCGCCTATCTTTCCATCATCTCTTTCTCTTTTCTCTCCCGTTGTACGTTTCATAGATAATTATTCTCTCTCTCTCTCTCTCTCTCTCTCTCTCTCTCTCTGTGCAGTGTATAAACTCTGGTGTGGCATGAAAACGAAGAGTCAAGAGGTAAGGCACTAGAGAAGGGAATGTTGAGAAAGGTGTGTGGAGTGCAGAAGGTGGATAGGATAAGAAATAATATGATTCGTGAAGGATGTATGGTAAGGAAATCCGTGGACAGCATCCCTCCCCTCTCAGCATCCCTTCCCTCCCAGCATCCCTCCTCTCCCAGCATCCCTTCTTTCCCAGCATCCCTCCCCTCCCAGCATCCCTTCCTTCCCAGCATCCCTCCCCTCTCAGCATCCCTCCTCTCCCAGCATCCCTCCCCTCCCAGCATCCCTTCCTTCCCAGCATCCCTCCCCTCCCAGCATCCCTCTCTTCCATCATCCCTCCCCTCCCAGCATCCCTCCCCTCCCAGCATCCCTCTCTTCCATCATCCCTCCCCTCCCAGCATCCCTCTCTTCCATCATCCCTCCCCTCCCAGCATCCCTCTCTTCCATCATCCCTCCCCTCCCAGCATCCCTCTCTTCCATCATCCCTCCCCTCCCAGCATCCCTCCCCTCCCAGCATCCCTCCCCTCCCAGCATCCCTCCCGTCCCAGCATCCCTCTCTTCCATCATCCCTCCCCTCCCAGCATCCCTCTCTTCCAGCATCCTTCCCCTCTCAGCATCCCTCTCTTCCATCATCCCTCCCCTCCCAGCATCCCTCTCTTCCATCATCCCTCCCCTCCCAGCATCCCTCCCCTCCGAGCATCCCTCCCCTCCCAGCATCCCTCTCTTCCATCATCCCTCCCCTCCCAGCATCCCTCCCCTCCCAGCATCCCTCTCTTCCATCATCCCTCCCCTCCCAGCATCCCTCTCTTCCATCATCCCTCCCCTCCCAGCATCCCTCTCTTCCATCATCCCTCCCCTCCCAGCATCCCTCTCTTCCATCATCCCTCCCCTCCCAGCATCCCTCCCCTCCCAGCATCCCTCCCCTCCCAGCATCCCTCCCCTCCCAGCATCCCTCTCTTCCATCATCCCTCCCCTCCCAGCATCCCTCTCTTCCATCATCCCTCCCCTCCCAGCATCCCTCTCTTCCAGCATCCTTCCCCTCTCAGCATCCCTCTCTTCCATCATCCCTCCCCTCCCAGCATCCCTTCCCTCCCAGCATCCCTCCCCTCCCAGCATCCCTCCCCTCCCAGCATCCCTCCCCTCCCATCATCCCTCTCTTCCATCATCCCTCCCCTCCCAGCATCCCTCTCTTCCAGCATCCTTCCCCTCCCAGCATCCCTCTCTTCCATCATCCCTCCCCTCCCAGCATCCCTCTCTTCCATCCCTCCCTCCCAGCATCCCTCTCTTCCAGCATCCCTCCCCTCCCAGCATCCCTCTCTTCCATCATCTCTCCCCTCCCAGCATCCCTCTCTTCCAGCATCCTTCCCCTCCCAGCATCCCTCTCTTCCATCATCCCTCCCCTCCCAGCATCCCTCTCTTCCATCATCCCTCCCCTCCCAGCATCCCTCCCCTCCCAGCATCCCTCTCTTCCAGCATCCTTCCCCTCCCAGCATCCCTCCCCTCCCAGCATCCCTCTCTTCCATCATCCCTCCCCTCCCAGCATCCCTCCCCTCCCAGCATCCCTCTCTTCCATCATCCCTCCCCTCCCAGCATCCCTCTCTTCCATCATCCCTCCCCTCCCAGCATCCCTCTCTTCCAGCATCCTTCCCCTCCCAGCATCCCTCTCTTCCATCATCCCTCCCCTCCCAGCATCCCTCTCCTCCATCATCCCTCCCTTTCCATCATCCCTCCCCTCCCAGCATCCCTCTCTTCCAGCATCCTTCCCCTCCCAGCATCCCTCCCCTCCCAGCATCCCTCTCTTCCATCATCCCTCCCCTCCCAGCATCCCTCTCTTCCATCATCCCTCCCCTCCCAGCATCCCTCTCTTCCATCATCCCTCCCCTCCCAGCATCCCTCTCTTCCATCATCCCTCCCCTCCCAGCATCCCTCTCTTCCAGCATCCTTCCCCTCCCAGCATCCCTCTCTTCCATCATCCCTCCCCTCCCAGCATCCCTCCCCTCCCAGCATCCCTCCCCTCCCAGCATCCCTCTCTTCCATCATCCCTCCCCTCCCAGCATCCCTCTCTTCCATCATCCCTCCCCTCCCAGCATCCCTCTCTTCCAGCATCCTTCCCCTCTCAGCATCCCTCCCCTCCCAGCATCCCTCCCTTCCCAGCATCCCTCCCTTCCCAGCATCCCTTCCCTCCCAGCATCCCTCTCTTCCAGCATCCCTCCCCTCCCAGCATCCTTCCCCTCTCGGCATCCCTTCCTTCCCAGCATCCCTTCCTTCCCAGCATCCCTCCCCTCCCAGCATCCCACCCCTCCCAGCATCCCACCCCTCCCAGCATCCCTCCCCTCCCAGCATCCCTTCCTTCCCAGCATCCCTCCCCTCCCAGCATCCCTCCCCTCCCAGCATCCCTCCCCTCCCAGCATCCCTCCCCTCCCAGCATCCCTCTCTTCCAGCATCCCTCCCCTCCCAGCATCCCTCCCCTCCCAGCATCTTTCCCCTCCCAGCATCCCTTCCCTCCCAGCATCCATCCCCTCTCGGCATCCCTTCCTTCCCAGCATCCCACCCCTCCCAGCATCCCTCCCCTCCCAGCATCCCTCCCCTCCCCGCATCCCTCCCCTCCCAGCATCCCTTCCTTCCCAGCATCCCTCCCCTCCCAGCATCCCTCCCCTCCCAGCATCCCTCCCCTCCCAGCATCTTTCCCCTCTCAATATCCCTCCCCTCTCAGCATCCCTCCATTCCCAGCATCCAACCCCTCCCAGCATCTCTCATTTCCTTTCCCCATCCTACCCTTCTTTTGTTCATTCAGCCTTCTTACCTCATCCCCTCCTTACTTTCCACCCCTTTTTACCTCTCCTTTCTCATCTCCATACCTCACCTCCTCTCCTACCTCACCTCCTCTCCCGCATCACTCTCCCCCTCCTTTTACTTCTCTCCCTTCCATACCTCTCTCTTCCCAGCCCTCCCTGCCCCTCTCCTGCTCCTCACACACTCCTGCACCCCCACTGGTCCAAGCCCCGGTCATTCCGTTGTGCTTCATATTAGGCTCTATAACGGGGCTCTACTCTCTCGTCCCCAACTCGCTCTACCCTTTTTCTGGAGTCGATTCTACTTCTCTTCAGCTTCTAAATATTTCCTATCATCATCATCCTTGCTTCTCATATCTAGGTTTTACTTTATACTTTCTCCATTTCTCCTTGTCCTCCAAATCTCTCTCTCTCTCTCTCTCTCTCTCTCTCTCTCTTTCTCTCTCTCTTAGAAAAATACATTTAGATGATATATGATAATGTTGATGATGATGACAGATTACCAGTCCCACTCGCTCACCAAAGAATCCCTGTATAACTGTTCTATCAGCCACGTAACAGCCACCATCACTAACCACCTGATTGCTCTGTTTTACGTGTTATAGCGGTGCAGTAAAAGACAAAGCATGGATGAGGAATGGTGGTGGATGGTTAAGTCAGGATTCCCAATTGAATACTGATGAGTTTAGGTGGTGGTGATTGGGTGGTGATGTAGTAGTGGCAGTTTGTGATGAGGTATTGGTTTAATGGGGTTGGCTTTTATGGCATTTGGTAATGAATCCAGGTTTGTAATGGCGATACGAGTTGGTTTCGTGGTTTTATGGTTGTGGTGTGGTCGTATGTGGTGGTGATGGTTGTGGTGTGGTTGTATGGTGGTGGTGATGGTTGTGGTGTGGTTGTATGGTGGTGGTGATGGTTGTGGTGTGGTTGTATGGTGGTGGTGATGGTTGTGGTTGTGGCCTTTGTTAGTTGTGTCAGTGATGGAAACGGGAATGTAGGTGACGTGTTGACTGGGGTAGAGATTAAGTTTCTGACCAATAGTTAATGCATCAGTGAGGGTGACAGTGGCGTCGGTGAGGGAGGGAGGTGTGGGTGAGAGGAGTGAGGAAAGGTTGAGTGAAGGTGGGGTGTTGATGAGGTGAGTGGGCTGGTGTTAGTGAGTGGAGGGGGGAGGGGATGCGGTTGGGATAAAGGTAGGGTGTGCTGATAGACTCATTAATCACGTTAATTGAAAGAAGAACCTCTGCATTTAATTCATCAAGCCCCCTGCTGGCTTTGGCGGGGTGGTGAGGGTATTGGTTGGGGGGGAGGGAGGAACTGGGGATTATTCCGTGTTCCAGTCTTTTAAGTCTCATAAAATGGATATCAGAGTTACATTCAGTCCTTTGACACCCTTATAAGTAACTATTGGTCTTATGTAACTTGTTTTTTAATATAGCTCTATAGTTATATTTTGTTATTCTCTTTCTTCAGCATTTTTTTCTTTACTATTAAGTGCAATTAGGTAAGCTCTCATTGTTTCCTCTGATTTATATACAGTACATTCTTTTTTTTTTTTTTGTATTGCTGTTGTTCCTTTAAATCTCTTATCCACCTGTTCCTTTCTCTTCCATCCCCTTTATAATCTTCTAAGCTTGTCTTTCATGCCCCGTCTCTCCCAGATAGCATCTCCTCCAAGCTCCTTCCATCCTTTGTCGGCTCATCTTTCTCCATTACCCTTATACCTTTTCAGCATCCACTCTCCACGCCCTGTACCCCCACCATCAGTATCCCCATCCCTTTAAATCACATTCCTCTCCCCTCCATCCTTCCTCCCCATTTCTCCCCACCACCCATCTTCCCTTTCTCCCTATTATCTTCACTCCCTCTCCCACTGGCAGGTGTGTAATTAACCTCTTAAATACTTCCTTCTCCCTCCCTCCATACCATCTCATCGTCTTCCTTATTCTCGAAGTCTTTCTCCTCTAGTTATCAGAGTTATCTTCATGTACATACTTTAGCACACTTCCTTGTTTCTAATTCTGCCCTCTGTCACCCTAACCTCCTTGCTTTCTGTACTTCCTATTACTCTCTTATTCTGGCCATTTTCTCTCTTTCCTATCCACACACACACACACACACACACACACACACACACACACACACACACACACACACACACACACACACACACACACACACACACACACACACACACACACACACACACAGTTTTCTCCCCCGATTCCTCTGTGTCCACCTTCTCAGTCACCCAGTCCTATTTTCTGTGTACAACCTCTAATCCTCTCATTCTCAACACGCTTACCTTCTTCCCTTCCCTGTCATTACCATTCTCCTCCTCCTCTTCCATATTTTCATTTTCTCCCTCTTGTCTCCTCTTCCTCCTAGTTATTCTCTCACTCTATAACATTCCTTCCTCCTCCTCCTCCTCCTCACGGGCATTACCGTCCCCACAACCCTGGATATATATTCTCAGGCATCGTAGAACCTGACACACGGAAGTACTTTGTTTTTAACGATTTTATTTTTCGATAAGGGTGACTTGGTGCTGGTGAGAGAGAGAGAGAGAGAGAGAGAGAGAGAGAGAGTTGTATATTTGTACATCAGTATGACAGTTCAGTAACTAGTTCATTCACTTTAAGTTGGATTAAATTTTCATCCATTTGTAGCCTAATTCACGTAGCTCAGTGGTAGAAAAAGACAATACTATGGCTCTACATACTTTCTGTAGCACTTCTTCATGACTAGGATCATCGCCTAGTGTTAATCTGTTATAACTCAGAATTGAAGATAGAGGGATGGCAGTTTTAAGCCAAGGTATAGTGAACAGAGTATAGTGCCTAGATTGGCGGTAACTTGGTGTCACTTGTGCCTGTGAAAATAGTAATTATGGTAGTGAGCCTAAAATTTCCCAGCTTGGCATCAGTTAATTCATGTACTGCGTAACACCTCGGCATTAACACTCACGCAGGTTTTTGTCAATGGAAAATACGAATGGTGTGGACCGGATTGCACTGGCTGGACGCTCGCTAATGGAGCACACGTCAAAAATGGGAAGTGGGGGAGAGGGGAATTGGGGGAAAGGATGAGGTGATGATAGGTTAAGGGGTGTGGGAGGTGAGGGGTCAGGATGGTAAATGTAAGAAGACTGGGATAGACAGATGGATAGGCTGTTGATGGCAGTGGGAGAATTAGTAATAAAATAGATGGGAGTGAGAGTGGTGGGGTGATGGTAGAAAAGGGGATGTGAGGAGATGGAGACGCAGAATGCTGGGGGAGAGGAGAGCGGGTGATGGTAGGACAGATCGAGGTGGGCACAGGATTACACACAGGAAAGCAAACAGCAACAGACCTTATGGTCCTTTCGAGGCTGCTTGTTAGAGAAAACTGTGACTACAAGATCTAACTCTACATGCTGAAGGATAAGGATAGTAAAGCAAGAAGGCTCCCCCCAACCACCAAACCCTCCAGGAAAAAATGGTGGAAAGTGTAGTGTATAATGGAGGTTGTGAGGTATGACGGGGGAAAAGCGATTTAGTGATAGCATAGTCAGAGAAATGGACGTTGATAGGAGGAGAAGTGGTAGTAACAGTGAGTGCAACAAGCGGACCAATTCTGTAGGTTATATAAATAGGGAGGAAAATAAAGAAAGAAAAAGTGTAACTAAGATATTTTAACTACAGGGATGAAATGATGGTAAATAAAGTGTCAAGAGGCTGTAGGTAACTGCAGGTAGAGAAGGGAGTGAGTATAGCACCAATGAGTACGTACCGTACTTAAATAAAACACTTAAATAACACACACACACACACACACACACACACACACACACACACACACACACACACACACACACACACACACACACACACACACACACACACACACACAGTAAATATGAACACTGGCCAAATACAGACCAAACCAGCAACACCACAGCCCCTCCCCCATCAAAAAAAAAAAAAAAAAAAAAAAAAAAGCGATTCCACCCATTCCGTATAATTGCTACCGTTGGTCTACTAATTACAACACACACACACACACACACACACACACACACACACACACACACACACACACACACATTGGTGGACTGTTATGCATAGGAATTTATATATTACAGTGTGGTCTCATTTTCATTCACCACCATCCATATAAATTGCAAAGCTTACTGATGCGTTCACACATCACCCGTTACACAAGCGTGGCTCTGCGAAACTTTATTTGTACTGTATTTTTATATATATTGGAGAGAGAGAGAGAGAGAGAGAGAGAGAGAGAGAGAGAGAGACCTGGCTTTGCAAAAATCTCTCTGTAAAGCTAGGTCTCTCTCTCTCTCTCTCTCTCTCTCTCTCTCTCTCTCTCTCTCTCGTATCCTTCCGTTCCTGCTCACATCCTCTAGCATCCTCCCTCTCAGTCAGTTCTGTCACGCATCCCACACAGTCTGTACAGGGAGGTCCATATATAACACTCCTACTCCACTCTGCGGCGGATTTCTCGTGTATTGCGGGGACGGCTTCGCGTAATCAATGTCCTGCATCATTTATTTATTTCCTACTCCCGCTGCTACACCCACGCCCACACCAGCAGACTGAACTGTTCCTGCAACACACATGACTTTTCCAGGTGAATTTCTAGTGTGATTTATGGAGCACAGTGTTTTTCCACGGCAGTTGATCCGATAATTACAAAGCAAACACACACATGTATTGTACAGTCATGAATATTTATCTGACCGAATTAATATGCTTAAATAATTAACCTTTTCACTTACCAACCCTATTAAGCAAATAAACTGTTTAGCCTATGGAAGCGTTCACACATCAACAGGCCTACAAATGTGGCTTGTGGAATACCATGGACAGAGAGAGAGACAGAGTTTTGCCTTTCGTAATGTCAACTCCATCCCCAGTCTCTCCCAGTTTATTTTAATCACAGTTATGAACAATTTTTTTTCCATCCATCCATCCATCATCCAATCCTACGTTGCCCCATGCGGTGCGTAGGAGCCCGGGGCTAGGCAAGTTGGCCCTGATATTTAAGATGAGAGTGACCAGCCGCACTCATCCCTGAGTGGCATTACGTGAGCAGTAAACCCCAACCACCCCTTGGATATAAACCTTCACTGGCTCAATCCGATTGGAGTGCCGTAATTACCCGCTAAACCACCAGGTGCCAAAATTCGGTTATATGGTTACCACCCAGCGTAGTAAATGGTTTCCTGGTGTACAGGACACCATTTGGCTTGTCGCCGAGTGTAGAGTCACCCACAGGCAGAAGTAAGAGGAAAGAATGAAGGAAAGAAAGACAGAGGAGGGAGTGTAAAGTCACCCGTAGATAGAAGGACGAGGAAAGAATGAAGGAAAGAAAGACAGAAGAGGAAGGAAAGAAAGAAGAATGGAGGAGAGGAAAGGGCAGACACCCGACAGCAGCACTACATCGAGTGAGTGGATGGCGAGCGCCCCCATTTTCTAACTCTAATTTCTGTCGTAATTATTAACTTGAGGCTCAGTTAAGTGTATCTGTGATTAATAATTTTCTCTGCCTCCCTTGTTACGTATGCAGTCATCTTGGTGTTCTCTTCCTTCCATAAGTGTGTCTTCCTGTCTCCTCCTCGCCCCTCTTCCCTTCCCTCTGTCCTCCACTGTCTGTCCAAATTCTCCCATTCATCACATTTTTTTTTTTTTCACAATTGGATTTTTCTCTACGTCATTTCTTACCTAATCATATTTCCATCCTCTCTTTCCCTTACTTTCTCGGTTTTTCTGTCACCTTGTGTTTACCTTTTCAGTTCAGCTCTCATCCTTACACAATGCAGTTTTCTCTTTTCCGTATTTTCAAGAATAATTTCTTTTTGGTTGCATCGTATTTTAATATATAATTTTTGCCTTGTGTTCCATTGCATATATCTCTTGTAACTGGGTGTGAGGGTTTATGCATGTGATACAAACACCGTCAGGGGTTATTTCCGTCTGAGTTAACACACATGTACAGTTCAAGACAGCCAAGCCACCCACCCTGAGGGGCATCCTGCAGTGGTGGATGCTGAACCAGTTATTTAATCGGTGCTGTTATACCTAAGCTAGACTGCTCTGTGTGTGTGTGTGTGTGTGTGTGAGAGAGAGAGAGAGAGAGAGAGAGAGAGAGAGAGAGAGAGAGAGAGAGAGAGAGAGAGAATTTTTCCTGAATTGGCTGTTCATCTAAAATACCGTATAGTTCTTGCATTGCTATCGGATTCGATGCCATTAGCTCCACTGCATAAGATAGAAAGAAGTTGTAATTTAGCTACAGTTTTTTGGTTTGTCTAGTTCTTGGTTTGTTGGTAAAGTATCATAACCCCATCACTACGATGACGCTTAAATTCCAGCTTATTTGTATTCTACTCAGTAATGATCTGTTTGCCTGATGATAATTGGACCTGTGTGGTTGATAAAGAATTCAAACTTTAATTAACTTACTTGACACCAATATGTTTAAATTTGATCGCGTATATAGATAAGGTAATCGCTGCCTTTACTCTTAGATGCTTTATTAACTCTTGCACTATTGGAGGTCTGTCTTTTAAGCAGAATACTATTATCTGTTGGTAGTAAGATCACTGGATATAAGAGTCATATGGCTGGAGGAGTTAAATGAACTGGTTTCGCTGCAAAAACAAATATAATTGTATCGGAGGGTGGGCAAGTACAATCCGACATTAATAAAGTTAACCGCAGAGGCTGTAACTGAGACGTATTTGGTAGGCCAAGTGCACCACCACCTCGTAAGAGTCACATAACTTACTGAGAGAGAGAGAGAGAGAGAGAGAGAGCAGAGGGGTACTCATTACAAATGTTCCGTATCTGTCGTTTCATAGAATGTTGTCACTTGCAATACATAACTAATTAGCGTTTGTTAATCTGTTCTCAGGCTGTTATGTGGTTCCCCGTGTTTCTGTCACTGGCTACAAACTTAACGTTATGAAAATAGTGTAAACGTTTGAAGAAAATAAAGAACTGTTCCCACATATTGAAATTGTGTATAGTGTGAAGGTAGTGGTTGCAACTCCAAACTCAACTGAACGTGATCCCGGTTGACTACAGACCATAGTGGTCCAACTTCTGCAGGTCAGCCGTCCTTCTGTCGTGGGATAGGGACGGGATTGAGGAACATTCTTATAAGTGGGCAGCTCCACCACAGTCATATCGGTACTACCACAAGGAGGGGTGCATCTCAGTCATCTGTTGAGAAAATAAAACAATTTAATACATTTAAAATTTTGCATTAGAATATTTCACGGTACATTTAAATCAGGATATAAGAAGAGGCGCTTGTGCCTTGAAAAATAGCGACCTAAATTATATATATATATATATATATATATATATACCGTATATACAGTATATATATATATATATATATATATATATATATATAATTTGTTTGTGTGTATGTGTGTGTAAATGTATGTATGTATACGAAATGGTTGAGGGAAATGTCAGACAAAAGAAAAACCTCTAATTCCTAAAGTCTGGGAGCCGTTTCATGGGAGGCAATTTAATATAATCTCGGCTAAGGGACGCTGTATTTTTCTTTAGCGGAGAGTCAGCAGTCGCAGGACCTTGAGGAGTTTGTTGATAAAACTGCATGGAGTTGGGAGCGTGTTGGCACAGGTGGGACGGGGTTGTGATGGCTGGTGTTGTTTGGTGAGATGACACGTTTATGAATGGTGACTGACATATTGCACCAGCAGCAGTGACAGGGAAGTCGTCACTGTCTAAGTGTGGTGTGTGTTAGTGGAGTCTGTGATACCAGAGAAGGCACCACTCCGTTTGAATAAAACCTGATGAGGCATGGTGATCATCAGGGTGACTTTGATTATTAGTTTTGCATTAAAACTGTACATCAGTCGGTACCACCTTTTTCACAAAACCCTGCGTCTCCCAAACTTTAAAGTACTGTATCTCTCTCCTCTCCCCCGTCCCCACACAAACGTACATCCTATTCCTCCCCTCCATCCAGAGAAGAAATTTTAGCTTCATGCTTTTTGTTAAACGCACGTATTTGCACACATATGAATCATATTGCCGAAAGTTTGTGTATGTTATAAGAGGTTGCATCTTCATTTTACAAGTATAGAATGTATATTATGGCATTGCACATGAGATTAACCAAAATGCCATTCACACTATAAGTACATTTTGCAAGTTGCAGGCTTTTTTTTTTTTTTTTTTTCTAAATAACAAAGGGCAGATGGAACATGGTATTGCCTTTAGATTCATCGTGTTTTGTATTCACCACCATTCATGATCAATCACCAGAATGTGTTCAGCACTTGCATTCATCAGGCAGACGCCATCAGTGGTTCGCTTCAAAACATAGATCCGTAAATAAGTCCTTGTATCATTAGTCGTTAGTGTATGTCGAAACTCCGGTGAACCTCATTTATTCCAGAGGCATCGGGGCCCCGTGGCTATGTTTGGCGCTCTATAGTTTAGGTGTACATAAGGTGTGAGGGTATTGACTGGCTGCTTATGTAACACACAAGGAAGGTAACACACGTGTCCTTTCTTTGGTAAAAAAATGCTACACACACACACACACACACACACACACACACACACACACACACACACACACACACACACACACACACACACACACACACACACACACACACACACACACACACACACACACACACACACACACACACACACACACACACACACACACACGTCAAACAATTCTTTTACCCCCCACCCCCTACTACCCTGTCCCAGTCCTCCCACCCTTTCCTCCTAGTCTCGCCCACACTGAGTCCACGAGTTCAACACCACCTGTTAATGGCGTTGGGAATCAAGATGATGTTTCATATCTTTTGAAATCGGGTGTAACTCCACTTCTTCTCTCCCTCCTCTTACACTCATCTCTCTCCCTTCCCTCCACTACTTAGGATTGTGCTTCTTCTTCCCCCTGCGGCCTGCCTCCCACTTCCCTTGCCCATCCTGTTCCTCCTCTTACCTTCATCTCCCCTTTCTTCCTCTGCCTTCCCTCCCTTCCCTCTCCCCCTATGCCTTCCCTTTCTTCCCTCTCTCCCTCTCCCTCCTCTCTTTATCCTCCCGTCCCTCTTTCATATTTGCATGGAGTGTCCGCATATAATTTATCTTAATTAAGAACCATTATGGTTTATGATTCCATCCCTCACCTTAACTAGCGACTAGGGGGAGAGAGAGAGAGAGAGAGAGAGAGAGAGAGAGAGTAATGGTGGAGGCTGAACGTCAGTGTAGGAAGAGATTACTGTTAATGTATACAAATGACAAAGACAGCCTGAGGGGATGGAGGTGAGGGAGAAGTGGAGAGAATGAGAAGAAGGAGGAAGGTGAGAGGAGAGAAAGGGGAGAAGAAATAATTAGTTGTGAGGGAGAGATTGGCGGAAGAGTCGGGAAAAGAAGAGAGTTGTAGGGAGGTAAGAATGTACGACTGGAGTCAGTAAGGGAGGAAGAGAGGAAGTTGAGACGAGGGGGAAGAGAGGAAGATGATAGCAAGTAAAGGAATGGAGGAAGGAAAGAGGGAGATGAGAGGTGAGAGAATGTGAGGAGGAAAGAGGGGGGTAAAAGGGTGAGAAGAATGTTAAATAGAGTCGTGGGTGGAGAGAAGTAAAGAATGGGAAGAGGTAGGTGAGGATAGACGAAAAAGTGGAGAGAAAAGGATAGAAAGAGAGAGGTAGGTGGTGGGGAGGAGTGTTGAAAGGAGAAGGGGGGAAAGAGAAAGATAAATGAGGGAAAT
The DNA here is from genome assembly GCF_032717465.1 of Coenobita brevimanus. Taxonomy (NCBI): domain Eukaryota; kingdom Metazoa; phylum Arthropoda; class Malacostraca; order Decapoda; family Coenobitidae; genus Coenobita; species Coenobita brevimanus. The sequence continues at coordinate 18,075,817 of NC_136995.1, forward strand.
AAGGAGATGAGAGATAAACTGAGAAGACATCAACAAACAAGTGAACTTTGAAATAATAAAGAAAAGCAACTAAGGAGGGAGTGAGAGGGGAACGCAGAAAAACAAACATGCCCTGAGAAAGATTGGGAAAGACACATGTGCAACAGGTGTGGTAATGAGACGGGGGAGGGGGGGTGTCCGGGAGGGGTAAGGGAGAGGGAGGGAGGGGAAGAGAAAGAGAACGAGAGAAATGAGAAACGTGTTGAGGATTGAAGAGGAAGAAATAACTCATGAGAAATGGTGATCAGTAAGACATGCAGCCTAACCTTGTTTGAGAGAGAGAGAGAGAGAGAGAGAGAGAGAGAGAGAGAGAGAGAGAGAGATACGGCATAAGGGGTGAAGCTAAATGAAAAATTTTATAGAGGGACCCAGCTTACATGGTGTTATTACTGAGAGGGTGGGGGTGGGGGAGGAACAAGCGGGAAGGGTCGGGAGAAAGGAAAGAAGGAGAGGGAAGAGGTGAGAGGGAAGGAGAGAAGGAGGGAAAGAAGGAGATGGAAGAAGGAAGAGGTGAGAGAGAAAGGGAGGAGATGGAAGAAGGAAAAGGTGAGTGGGAAGGGGAGAAGGAGATGGAAGAAGGAAGAGGTGAGAGGGAAGGGGAGAAGGAGAGAAAGAAGGTAATGGAAGAAGGAAGAGGTGAGAGAGAAAGGGAGAAGGAGAGAAAGAAGGAGGTGGAAGAAGGAAGAGGTGAGAGGGAAGGAGATAAAGAAGGAAATGGAAGAAGGAAGAGGTGAGAGGGAAGGGGAGAGGGAGAGAAAGAAGGAGATGGAAGAAGGAAGAGGTGAGAGGGAAGGAGAGGATGAAAGAGGAGAGAAGAAAGAATGGTTGGGTAGCAACTGGAGGCTGGCTTAGTATTGAGAAGAGAAACGAGACTGTAAAATATTACAGTGTGTTGATGGAAGGAGAAAGGGGGTGGGAAGTAAAAGAGAGAGGGGGGGGGCTGGAGGAAGGAGGAAAATATGGTAGAGAGAGGGTAGAGGAGGAAAGGGTGATTGAATAAATTACAGAAAAGTCCCATTTATTGAACTAGGGGTAGGGGTTTGAATGGTCGGGTCGTAAGAGAAAGTGGAAGGTGGGACTGGAGGAAGAGAGCCAAAAATAATAATAATAATAATGCCCTGGATGATATAGCAAAATAGTTACATTCAAAGTACACAATAAAGTTACGGTGATGTGAGAGTATTCAGTGTAATACGAAATATGACTTAAAACATTACACATCGCTGTGAGTAATGTGAAGACCAGTGAGTCAAAATTTGGATGTTCTATTTTCGAAGTCTGTATTGTTTATGGATATCTCAGTATGAAGACACCTATATACCTCATAGTAAGTCGATGGCTGTAATTCCCTTGTATCTGTCAGGTTACAGTATAGCACAGGTAAAGCACAGCCAGTCTGCTGTCTTGACAAATGACGGAGTTTTATCATTACTTTCAGGTCATGGTGGTGTAGTGTGGCAGTGACTGAGTGGCACTGCCTCAACAGCCTCACACCCCATCGCTCGGCACCGGCTGTCAACGCCAACATAAAGGTAAGTCACCAGATCCATGTTTTGCGAAGGTTCCTTTACTCCTTATTTGTAGGAGTACCGGTATGTTTTGTACAATCAGAAAAAAAAAAAATACTTTCGCTCTTACTTTAAACTTAATCAAAGGTCAGGGTCAAATACGGGCATATTGTTGCTTGTTTTCTTATTCAGTAATTGCAAGTTAAGCCATCGATATGAAGGTTTAGTTACCGTACTCGGAGGCGGTGGCTGAATCGGTAGAGAGGCGGCTTGCAGTCCTAATGGACCCAAGATCGAATCTCGGTTGGGGCAGGGAACAGTTTAAGGATTTGAATTTCCTAAAAGCAGACTTTCTTGATCTACCAGATGACCCGCCGGCATGTCGTAAAAGTACCCCCGCTAATACCAATACACCAGTCCTGTATGAGACAGCCCTAGCATGTATTCAATATGGACGGTGGGTGTTAGCGCCGAAGTGGTGACATGTGGAGGTGTAGGAGGACTACTGGGCCTTGGGATAGGCAACTGCCCCAAAGAAATAGGCCCTGAGCCTTTGCCCAGAGTCGGACACGTAAAAAAAAAAAAAAAAAAAAAAAAAAAAAAAAAAAAAAACATACGTAGTGAATAGGGAAACGGTGATAAGTCCAGCTACACTGAACCCATGCGTGATGATATTTGTTACCTCCGCCAAGGAGGTAATGTATTCACCCATGTCCATTTATTTGTTTGTTGGTTGGTTGGTTTGTGAGCAAGATTACAAAAAAAATACTGGACGGATTTCCACGAAACTTGGTAGAAGAATGGGCCTTGGCCCAGAATAGACTCCATTAAATTTTGGTGCAGATCCGTATAAAGTTGCGGATCCAGGATTTTTTTTTTCACTCTAACATTGCGAGATAGGGCGTTTTTTTCTACATTTTCGTAAATTTTTCAGTGAATATTGCATGGATCTAGATGAAAAAAAAAAAAAAAAAGGCATATTTAGGATGTTGGTATCTACGAATGTGTACAGTTTGGCGCGGATCCATATAAAATTACGGAACTTGCGGATTTAAATATGCTTTTATAGAGGGGGTAGTCTTTTGTCCATATTGGATTAGACGACTGAATTAAAAGGAACTGGATGTTGGACCATGGCGGGGTACGCGCTCAACTGAGTGCAGTTGTAGGTTTGTATATTATTATTATAGCCAAAGAGCATTTTGTCACCCTATTAGAAATGCTGGAGACAAATGTTTATAAATAATGTTACTCGTATATGTTACCCAGACTTAACTTATCTCTGGACACCACCAATCCATCACACCATCGTTTCCATGACCTATTCTGACCTGAAGTTTTCGAGTCTAGCTGTATTCAGAGGAGTGAAGGAGGGGGAGAGAGGGAGGGTGAAGCAAGGGGAGAAATGAAGGGTGAAGGAAAAGGGGAGGAAGGGATGGAGGATCGGAGATAAGGGTGGGATGGAGGAAGGGGGAAGAGGGAGGGAGAGAGGAAGGGAGAAGAGAGTGGGAGGGAGGAAGGGAGAAGAGGGAGGGACACCTTACTAAGTTATGAGAGAGAGAGAGAGAGAGAGAGATGCCAACAAACCGGTTTTACCACACTGTCCGGAGAGGGAAGATAGCAACAATTATCAGGGTCTCTTGTACAGTTTGTTTTGCCTCTTAATTATTTACTTGACACTTGAGTATGACAGGGAAGTTTATGGTAGAGTGGGAAGACGAGAAAGTGGTAGGAAGATGAAATAATGGTGAACATGAGGGAGGGTGGCGTGAAGGAGCTGGAAAGTGTAACCTTGCTGACACACACACACACACACACACACACACACACACACCTGAAGTGGTAGTGGTGGTGACTTGTGATGGGAGTGGTGTTAACGAGGTGGGGATGAGGGTTGGAGGGGAGCACACGAAGACTCCTATAGTGGAATGTGTCGCACCCCCTTCCTTCCCATCCCACCTTCACTCACCACACTGCCACCATGTCACCCACTGCCACCACCTTAACTCACCCTCACTCACCACACTGTTACCTTGTCACCCACTGCCACCACCTTAGCTCACCCTCACTCACCACACTGCCACCTTGTCACCCACTGCCACCAACTTAACTCACCCTCACTCACCACACTGCTACCTTGTCACCCACTGCCACCACCTTAACTCACCCTCACTCACCACACTGCCACCACCTTAACTCACCCTCACTCACCACACTGCCACCTTGTCACCCACTGCCACCACCTTAACTCATAAACACATTTTGTAGCTCAATAAAAATGTGTGTAAGTGTCGTAAGCGCCAAGCCGGACCATCAGTTATAATGTTGAGGTATTAATGTCATGGTTAATAAGTCCAGCTTGGTTTATTGACTTGAATGGACTTTATGGTGACCGTTATGGACGGCTGGCCGGACTTGGCGGTGATTTATTGCCACAGTAACTATCAGCAATAAATTGTTGGTAAATGAAATTGATATGTGCAATTGCATGTCATCTTTAGTACAGTGTATTCCACCATCAATCGTATCTTCTTGCCCACTGACTCTCTTCTTATCCCCTCTTAAATTCCACAACTTTCCTTCAGTATTTCAGCTTTTCCTTCATATTTTCATTGATTCATCATTCATCATTCCTTAGAATCTCCCATTATCCTCATAACCTCTTACTTCTTGACTGGTTCCTTCCTAGTTCCTCTAGTTTTGTTTTGTTCTCATTAACCCCTCAGTTTATCACCCCATTCCTCCCCTCTGCACTATACACCATCCTCATCTCCTTCTCTCATTTCACCACCTCCTTCCTCCCCTTCTTTCCATCTAAAAAAGTAAATGTATATCCTGAGCCTCTTCTCCCACAAGGCCTCCAGCGACCGCCTAACCTCCCGAGACTCCTAAATCTTCTGGAGCTCTTTATAAAACCTCTCAGTCAACCCACCTCCCACCACCACCACCACGCCCTCCACCCGCACTACGCCCTCCATCTTTCATCCCTCCCTCATTGCTGGTAAAAATAAACGATAGCAGCCAGTCCCTTATACCCCCTTCAAGGTGTAGGGTTCCGAGGCTAGGCTGTCGCAGTCCTTTACATTTAAGACTAGGTGATTAGTTTACTTCCTTTGCTGTCATTACACGGTCAGAGTTATAAATAAATAAATAAATAAATGAATAATAACTCCAGTCACGATTCGGGATGGAACCTATGCAAGGGCGTCACTCCGATTGGCCGTTCTAACCACTGAACACCATATACTGAACTCCAGACGATTTCACAAAACATTCATTAGGGTTTACTTTAAGGTTAATATATATAGATTAAAAACAAGGTTGAGGCTTGTTCTGTGGAAGTTATACTGAGTAGCGGCTTAAAAAATCATAGAATTTTGAGTTTCTATTTTCCTGTTTTCCTGTCACCTTCGTTATTGAAAACATTAATGTGTGTGTGTGTGTGTGTGTGTGTGTGTGTGTGTGTGTGTGTGTGTGTGTGTGTGTGTGTGTGTAATTCACCGGGTCGGTCAGGATCACTTTGATGGTCGTGATCGTCAGCTTTTACCCTCGCGGAAGGGAGCTGAGAGCTCATATAGTCCGATCTAAGGGCAAGGCTGTGACCTTCACACACGCACAAACCCGCCCCCTTGCTCAAGGGGGACAGTAACCACCCACTTCGTCAGTGAAACTTTTCGCAACCTGAGCGAGGCTCGAACTCCCGTCTGCCAGATGGCAAGCGAGAACGTTACCACTGAGTCAGCGAGCGGTGTGTGTGTGTGTGTGTGTGTGTGTGTGTGTGTGTGTGTGTGTGTGTGTGTGTGTGTGTGTGTGTTCGAGTTCTTTTGGTTCGTTTTAATCTGACGGAATTGAGCCACTCCTACGATTTGAATACGAAGTCAGGGTTACATGAAATGCGATGATCCTTAGTTATAAGATAGTTATGAATCTTTCTAGTTACTTGTGAAATCGACCCCCCAGTCTTGAGTACACTTGGCGTTGTAAGAGTTATAAGGGAAGTGCTAGAATAAAGAGGGAAATAGTCTCTCTCTCTCTCTCTCTCTCTCTCTCTCTCTCTCTCTCTCTCTCTCTCTCTCTCTCTCTCTCAGTTTATATCTGTATGTATCTGTCTGTCTTCCTACGTATCTCTAGACAGTAATATCTACAAGGGAAGATCATACTGTTTTATTTAGTAGCGTACTTCGTGTTTGCTTGCCATATCATTCCCTATAAAAAAAATAAGATCACTTTTTTTTTTTTTACATCCTTTGTCATGAAGATTTTCCAAATCCACCATCGCCACTTTTCATCAGGTTTCTGACACATCTCTAACAAAGGCTGTTGGATGAGGGAAGAGCACTGCTGTTGTGCTTTTTTATTGATTCCGTAATTTGAGAATAAAAATACAGAGAGAGAGAGAGAGAGAGAGAGAGAGAGACCAGGTAAAGGAAATAGGAGAAAGGTTTATAACAGAGAAAGGTGAGAGGATTGTAAAACGAGAGAGATTCAACCTGCTTTCTCCACTACTCTTACCATTCTACCTCTTCCTCTACTCCATCCTCTCCAGTTCCCTATCTTCCCCTTCCCCTCCCTCTGTAGAGGTTAAACGTCTCTCATAAAGTGCGTGTGGGTGCGTACAAAAAGTATTGGCTGCCAAGGACAGTCGTGATGCTTCCTCTCCACCCCACCCACACTGTGTCATCCTCACCCTGCCTCACCCACCCATACTCTGCCTAACCCACCCTCTCCCTTACCTTTTCCCATCCTTACCTTATTACCTCACCGTCTAACTCTGTCTCACAGTCTGGCCGCGTCTCATCTCGTCTGCTTTTCTTCCTCACCCGTGGGATCAAAGTCTATCCATATTTTTATTGTCCTTGAACTCGTTTCTTTCATTATCTGCTTTTTTCTTTTTTCAGTCCGTAATACAACGCACGTATTAAGTTTAGATTCTGGCCATTTACCCCCTTTTTTTTTTCAAGTTTCCTGTACATCCTCGTCCACCTTCCCCTCTTCCTCCATCACCTAAATCCCTGGTGTAGCTGTCACAAGTAAGACAAAAGAGGTGGACATCACACAGCTTCCTCACACTCCATCCCTTTCCAGTCTTAACTTCCTCCTGCTCTTGGTCTCCCTGGCTGTTCTTTCTCATTCCATCTCTTTCAGTCAGCTTGGTTTAATTTCCTTGACAGATCCAGCGGTTTTCTTTATGACATTTTCATTGTTCTGTCTTCATCATTGTTATCTTTCTTGTTCATTCTCCTTTCTCACTCTTCCCTCTCTCACATTTTCGTCTCCATCAATTTTCTTCACACACTCTCTCCTGCATTTTTATATGTAGCTGAAGAGAGAGAGAGAGAGAGAGAGAGAGAGAGAGAGAGAGAGAGAGAGCGGCTTTAGGGAGCTGTAACGACTAAAAGCAAGAGATGGAAAGTAATGGTAATAAGTAAAGGAGAAAGAGATCGAAATTAGAGAAGAAAAATAGGTTATAGAAATTAAAATGGTAAATCATCTCACCTCCTCTATGCCACTCCTCGCCCCTCTCCCATCCTCTCCTCGCCCCTCTTCCATCCTCTCCTCATCTCTTTCCGTTTCCCAGGGTCGATTCTCACCCCTTTCCCCTCTTCCTCAGTCTCTCACTTCCTCTCCTCACACCAATCCTGATCCTGCCCTCTCACTTCCCACCTGATTCCCTCATAAATTGCAAACTTAGTCAAGACAAATGCCGGTAGCTGTGTGGCTGACTGAGAGTGGGGCGGAGTTACGGCTTACAGGACATGGAAGGATGAAGTGGAGTTAGATTGAAGTGGAGTTAGATAGGAAGAAGACCTGCACTGGACGGAAGGAAAGTGAGGAATGATGTGAGAGGGTGTGTGGTGTCACCTGTAGCGTGCAGGAGCTCTATAGGGCCTTAAGGTACAAACTGTCTAGTCTATGTTCAGAGTTAGGGGGGAAAAAAAAAAAAGGAAGGTCGAGAACGAGATGAAAAGATAAAGTGAAACAAGGAATATAAAGGAGTACAAAAGTAGTACAAAGGAAAGTAAACAGCAACAGACCTTATGGTCCTTTCGAGGCTGTTTGTTGCAGAGTAGACTATGACTACGAGATCTAACTCTACATGCTGAAGGATAAGGATAGTAAAGCAAGAAGGCTCCCCCCAGGAACGACATGGTTGGATGGTGAGGAGATGAAGGGAAAGACAAAGAACGAGACAAAGTCACAGTAGAAGAGTACATTTGGGGAACACAACTCGGATCAGCACAATGATGGGAATGGAGATGTGTGGTGATAGAGGAGTTTGGGGGGAATTTTATTTTTTGTGACCAGTGTGAATGAACTGTAGGACTAGGAGTCGTATGGGATTATTGGTAGGGTTCTCCTTCAGCTGATGAATCATCTGCCGGTAGCCAGAATATAATGCATAAATGTGTCAGCTAAATCCAACGAGTTAAGCCTTTTTTTTTTTTTTTTTTAATCGTCTGCTATTTTGTTCTTTTGCAAAACATATTTCACTTTCTTTTCCCACTGTTATTCACACTTTCACATAAATATCGTGCCGGCCCTGTTAACCCATTCATTGCGTGGGGGATTTCCTTACTTTAGATAAGTGATATGGCGGCAGTCACAACTAAACAATAAACTGGGTCCATACCAGTGACCTGGATAAAAGGCCAAGATTACATTCATATAACCTCGCTTTTCCTTTCAGCCAAGTAAACTCCATTATCCAATATTGGTGACCCCGTTCCTCCTCCCCCCCCCCCTTTCAGGAGCCGTCAGCTGTGTGGACACTATATTAGACTTTACTGGACCCCCCCTCCCTCTCTCCCTTACCTTTCCCCTCCTTCACCCTCCCCAACCCCATCCTTATCCCCTCCCCTATCGTGCTCTCACTTCCCCGCCTTCCCTTTTCCCCCATCTCTTCTCTCTTTTCCTCCCTTCTCACTTTTTCCTCCTTGCCTTCTCTTCCTAGCTATTCTTTCATTACCATAGCTTTACTCCTACGAATCATCTCATTGTTTATACAGATATCCATCAAATCAGTAATATAAACGCAAGTATGGTAAATAGGATTGATTATATAGTTTGATGTTTCCAGTATTCTAAAATCCTTTCGTTGTTACAGGCAGCATTATATATATATATATATTTTTTTTTAACCACAATTGCCCATAAATCAGGCGGTGAAGCAGCCGCCGTGGCCTGCCCCCAGGTGAGCTAGACCACACAGGCCCCAGCGCCACAAGGAAGTAATAAGATGGCGGCAGGAACTTAATCAGTTTCTGCCACCAGCATCATATATCACTGATGTAGGTAACTTTATACACCCACCCGGCCTGATGGTGTGTCTTACCTTCACTGCCTCTCCTCTCCCTCTGTCACTTCCTCTTCCATTATACGCATTCGGCTCCGGGCACAGGCTACCCCACGCCTCTCGTATTTCCATTACCATCCTACACTCCATATTCCTTCTCTTCCACCCTTTGTCCTTCGGTCCTCCTTTCCTAGCTTCCATTACCATCCTTCACTACATATTTCTTCTTTCCCTCCCTCCGCTCATCCTTCCTTTATATTCCTGTCTGTTATTCTGTTCCCTATCATTTCCCTCCTTCCTCACACACTTTCATACCACCACCACTCTTGTTACCTCACCTTCACTCAGCTCAGTTTCATTTTCACTCATTCCCGTCTCGATATCACTCATATTCCCCGTTATTATCGTCGTAAAAGTTTCTCAGTTATTTTCTTCAGTTATTACCGTAGACTTATGTTAGTTTTTATTTATTTATTTATTTTTTTTGAGGGGGGGGGATTATAGTGCATTAAGTTCAGAGTTAGGTTTTCATCACTGAATTGATTTTCCCATTTCATTCCTTATTGTCTTCACTGCCTGCCTCTCCACATCGCAGCATATTCGTCATCCACCGATCCACACTGCTGTATGTTCGTCATCCATTTCTTCACACTGGTCTCCACTTTAACCCTCATCCATCTTGAGAGTAAAAATGATACAGATTAAGACAAGTTGTGCTGTTGGTTTGCCGCGTGTTGAGTAATATCTCCTCCTTTACCATCTGCCATGAGGTCGATAATCAATGCATCAGTTGCCTACTTGAGAGAGACTGGCTGAGTGGTTTTGACCAGGGTAGAGGGGTGTTTTAATATATAGCTTGAGAGGAAAGTATAAATGTCAGTGCCGGTGATGTGTGTGTGTGTGTGTGTGTGTGTGTGTGTGTGTGTGTGTGTGTGTTGATATATATTGACATGTACGAGCTGCATGTTTTAGGAAGTGCGGTGAGCTTTTTTTTTTTTTTTCCCAACCAACAGACGATATTTTTCAACTCAGTGTGGAAGTGTCAGTGAAGGAGTCAGAACCTCCCTCCATTAACCTCATCAGTACGGTTACGTTTTATATTTTATTATTATTATTATTATTATTATTATTTTTATTATTATTATTATTATTATTATTATTATTATTATTATTATTATTATTATTATTATTATTATTATTTTGCCACTAGTCAGTTATGTTCAGGTCGCAGTAAGCCTCTTGCAACGCAGGATTGTCAGTGTGTTGGATGTGGGTGTTTGTGGCGTGTGGTGAGACTGTACAATGATTTGTGTGTGTGTGTTTATTGTGAGTGGTAGTCAGTGTGTGTTTTTCTGGCTAAGGATAGTGTTGTGTTTACTGCTTTAGGTAAGAGTGGTAGTCAGTGTGTTTATCTGTCCGTGAATAGTGTTTGTTGTGTTTACTGTTTTTGGTGAGAATGGTATTCATTGTGTTGGGAGAGCTGTTCTCGTTCTACATCATACTGAATGCTTACCAAATACACGCCGGCTTAGGAGATTAACAGCAATACACCTTAAACTCATGTTGGAGATAATTGAGAAGGGAAAATGCCCCATTAGCTGTCTCTTCCTCTCTTCAGTACCGCGGCGAACTATGAGCTTGCATGCAAACAAACATTGGGTTGTGATGTCGTTACACAGTTACCACAGAACAGGAAGAGAGTTCCCGGACACTATGCTTCCGCCTTTGATTTAGTTTATGGAATATGTTGTCATGGTGTCATTATATTTATGTCTGTGCTTACATGTTCAAATAAATGATGTTTTGTTGTATTTCTCTTTATGTTTGCGTTCGGATTGGTTGACTCTGTAAGCGCTTGTTGTTGCAGTGCGCGCGTGCGTGCGTGCGTGTGTGTGTGTGTGTGTGTGTGTGTGTGTGTGTGTGTGTGTGTGTGTGTGTGTGTGTGTGTGTGTGTATGTGCATGCGCGCGCTCACCTACAAGATACAGTTTATGGTCCCAGCGAAGTGATTAGGTCTTGATACAAATGATACAGATAAAGATATTCCGTTGACACAAAATTATATGTAAAAAAATAATAATACAGCAGGAGAGAGAGAGAGAGAGTAGTAACCAGTGAATCCCAAGAGTGTAAGCACAATTTTCCGAGACTCAAACCCCGAGATTGTCATAATGAGAGGCTAAAGTGGAGGAGAGAGAGAGAGGAGGGGGTCAGTAGGGGAGGTGAAAAGGTAGGGTGGTGGGGAAGACAAGTAAGTTGAGGAGAGGAGGAAGTTTGGGGAAAGGGAAGAGATGGGGAAGGAAGGGGGAGGAAGGTAAGGGGAGGCAGGGTAGATGAGAAGAGAGGGAAGTTTGGAAAAAGGGAGAGATGAGGAAGGGAGGGGAGGGAAGTAAGGGAAGGCAGCAAGGATGAGAAGAGGGAGTAGGGAAGAGACAGTAGACGTGAAGGTTGAGAAGTGGATGGTAGGAATAGTGTGATGGTACAGTATTGTGAATAGTGTGATGGTACAATATTGTGAATAGTGTGATGGTACAATATTGTGAATAGTGTGATGGTACAATATTGTGAATAGTGTGATGGTACAATATTGTGAATAGTGTGATGGTGTTGCAAACTGGTGCGGGTTGCAAGGAGGAGGGTATCAGGCAGTGACATGGATAATAGTGATCATGCTTGGTTTGTCTCGCGAGGGGGGGAAGGGGTGGTAGCAGAAACCTACTACACTTGTATTAGCAGTAGTGGTAGTTGTTGTTGTAATCCTTTTAATAGTTGCACCCTGATGAATTGCAGGCTGAAGTTTCCCATTTTCAGTTCACTAACCTTTTTTCGGACGATAAAGATCGAGATAAGAGACGTCTGTATAAGCTGGCAGTAGAATCACCTGGTTATATTGGTGCCACCGTTTGAAGGAGTCCCTCTCCAGGAAATAATGTAGGAATAAAAGAGAAATGAATGGAGAGGAAGGCAGGAGGAGAGGCAGAGTAAATAGTGAGAAGTGGGCAAGTGGAGGGCCGGGTCAAGAGGAATTAAGTGGTGGCATTCAGGATAAAAAAGAAAAAAGAAAAAGGCGTTGATTCATGAGCACACACACACACACACACACACACACACACACACACACACACACACACACACACACACACACACACACACACACACACACACACACACACACACACACACACACACACACACACACACACACACACACACACACACACACACACACACACACACACACACACATTTGGTTGCCGTAATGCACAGATAGTAGGAGCGGGTGAGATTTCGTGAAAATTTAGATGTGTTAGATAACGTATAATATTAAGTGTGTGTGTGTGTATGTGTGTGTGTGTGTGTGTGTGTGTGTGTGTGATTGCAAAGTTGATTTCTAAACTACCTTCATAATCATCAGGATATGGACATCTCAAGTGGCCTGTTATATTCAGGATAATGAGGGAACAAAACGACCCACTGGACAGGTAAGGCCACTTCAGGTCCACTCATGCCACTCACACCCCTCCTGATCCAGTCGTATTAATTCAGGAGTATTCAGGCAGTTACATCCATCACTGTAGCTCATTTCAGTCATGTTCACTTCCAGTCCTACCAATGCAGGCTCACTTCTGTCATCCCAGACCCAGTAATTTCAGTCTGGATTAATGGAAGTGTTGGGTAGAGTAGATTGGGCTTAATGATGGTGGTTGTAGAGCAGTTCAGGATGAGTATACCCTGTGAAAATTATAGTTTTATGAGGGATGACGTTTATGGTAAAAGATATTTCTCTTACTTGTGAGGTAGAAAATAATGTGGTGTGGGCAGAGAGGAAGTGTGTGGGACGGGTTTGGATTGTGGTGGTTAGTGTGGCAGGATAGGATAGTTGACCTGGTGAAGATGGATAGTGTAGGTGTGACTGTTTGGACGTAGTGAAGATTTAAGTCAAAGTTTTCTCCTGTAACAACTGTAGCAGCAGGATAGTAAGCACGCGATACACCCATTTTCCTGACGTCTTTATGAATATACAAGTAAAACACACATTGTTATGAGACCGTAGCAATAATTCAGGACAATAAAGGAGGCAGAGGCAGTGTAGACAGAACAAAGGACACTGCCAGGACACCAGCATGTCAGGGAGGCAGGAAAGAAGGGAGACAGGGAAAAGTTAAGAGCGGAAGAAGGGAGGGAAATGGAGGGGAATGAGAGAGCGTGTTGTGCATGAACGGTGGTGGGGGAGCAGAGGGTGTGGAATAAGAATTGTGTGTTGGTGGAACTGAAAGACTGGGTTTGTTTTAGGGTCTGTTTTTGTGAGCTGAACAGACCTGCTGCCGGTAAGTATGTAAAATAGGGACGTTTTGCATGAAGTAGGGATTAACGATGGGTTAAACTGACTTCCTTTATATTGCCTGACTCCATATCCTGTAGTAGGTGGTTTCAGCAAAAGGCTTACAGGCATTTTCTGTCCCTGTTTAGCAATGACCCCTTCCTCCACAACACACTACCGTTGCAAACAGCCTACCTTGTTCTGTCTTACTGTATATCTTCACCATGGTCTTTGTCTTCGTCTCCTTCTTTTTCCACGCAAATAATTACTGGTATACCTGGTATATATATAATAGGATGAAAGTACAATACTGGTACATTATTATGTGATAACGATGAGGTAGATGAAATAAGTCACTATATATCTGGCAATGTACAGAGAAGGAATAGATATTAAGTACGGAATGGGAAGGAATGAAAATATTGGGGGATATAACGAGGGAAGGAAGGGATAGAGGACGAGGTACAGAGAAGAGGGGAGAGAAAGGAGGGGAAGGGTTGGGGTAAGGGAGGAAGAACTAGGAGGGAGGAGTGAAGGCAAGAGGGTAATGAGGGAGGGAGGGAGGGATAGGCTGTTTTCGCGTGCACCACCACCACTAAAGACTTGATAGGTTATTGATTCAGTTTTTTAAAGCCTAATATTCGTGATGACACCAATTTTCTCCTTCCTTGGCGCATGCCAGTAGCGGTTTTAAAAGTTTGTGGTTGTTTGGGCAAATGTGATGTTACGTTAAAGAAGAGATTAAAGAAGAGAGACGGATATGTAAGATGTGATTAGGTGGCGGAGGATGAAGTGAATGTGTAATAGATGTATATATGAAGGAAACTGGGAGTATCAGTGGATAGAATTAGAGATGCATGTTGTGTAAGTAGATCATGCAGATAAAATACACTATATGGAGGCATGATGTAGTTTTTGCCTATTGTATGAATTGACGTGGTCTTTTCATGGTTTCATTTTTCCCTCATTAGTCGATGAAGAGTTGAAAGAATAATATTTTGTACATATAAATAGAACAACAACCATGGCAGTAGAAGCATCAGACTAATGAACTTGCTATAATGTAGACTTGCAGACCCACTTGTCACGAAATATGTCTCCTTAGCTGCATGAAATTGTGTGGCGTAAGTAGAATTAATAGCTGTAAAGAACATCATCATACTGAAGGGTTTAATAGAACAGCGGCGGTGGAAAAGTTACGTCAAGTCGGATGAAACAGGACTGAAGTTGGTTGTTGTTGTTGTTGTTGGGCAAGGTGGCTGAAGTGGTGCAGAGATCCTCCTCACGTCCAGTGCTAACTTGTGTGAGCTGATGGACGGGCTGGCGGGAGGAGGGAAAGGGGACTGAAAACAGAGGGGTGGTGGGAGTTGGTTGGTATAAAAGTAAATGAAATGCATAGGTTGGGTCTGAGTGAATTGTTAAGCGTGTTAGAAGTGTGGGTATATACTGTTATTATTTTTGGTGAAGATGGTGACGGGAACATTACACTCATCACCAACATGCAACACTTTTGACGTGGAACGAGTCTAGGTTTTTGAGGGAAATTTTGTTGTACTGGGCGAGGGGCGAACGCATGACCTAAGATTTTGTCATACGTGATGATACCCATTCAACCACTCCAGCCACTTATCCAGCTTCATCTTACTTGAAGGCGTGTTTTGCTTTCTGGTTGTTTTACGAGTCATATCCCACGGTTATTGGTTGAATGAATACATGTCACAGGTAATTTTAGGACACAGCACACATCCCTAACACCCGCACCTCTCACTGGGCTACACTATATAACTTCACACCACACACTGCACAACACACACATCCCCCCAGTGCTGTGGTGTGGTATGCAGATGAGAGGCGCAACACACACCAACTCCAATTCAGAGGGATTGGTTTGATGGTTAAAGCGACGTAATATTTAGCTGGACTACGGTGCCTGTGTCAGATCAGCTTCACTTGCACAAAACAATTCGTATCACTGGTTCTGTTGTCGCTGCGAAACGCTGTGTGGGCGTGATGTACGGCGACATCTGGTCAAGATTCGTGTACAGTAGAATGTATCTCACAAATTAGTTGAGCTAATTTGTCGTCATAGTCGAGCAGGATGAAGAAGTTTTGGCTTTTGTACTGTTTCTAAATTCATTGAGTATAATTGTTGGATGATAATTGATCCATTTTAATAATTATTTACATATGTAACCTTTATATACATGGTGATAACAGGTGAACAGATGCAAAACAGATCCACTGTGGCCATCGTTTTCTGAGACTAATGAAGGTGCACAAGGCGGACAAGGCATGACATAGCCAAAGGACCTAACATATGGCAAATTATTTGGGCAGCTTCCGCTGCAAGGCACAGGTTTTACCGTATAAAGTATAATTCGGCGGGTTGGCAAAGTTAATTCACAAAAGAGATGGAAACTAAGTAAAGTATACCGTGCATAAGACTATAATTTTATGCAATATTGTACGGTAGATTTCAATGGGTATTGCGTACACTGAATATTTTTTTGTCCTTGCAGTATGTTTGACTTTACTGTGTATCGTATATTGAATAACCATGAATAACGTTATCGTATATTGAATAACCATGAATAACGTTATCGTAAATTGAATAACCATGAATAACGTTTATTGTGGTTCACAGATTACTAAAGAAATTACACCATACTTTTCTTACTCATAGAAATCAGGATTTTGTATCACTATATCCCAGGTGACAAGGGAAGAAGTCAATCACCAATTATTCCTTGCGAATCATATGTGGTGACCAAAAGGGATGGGAGTGCGGTAGCACTGTTACAGGGATGTGGCACACCCATCGCCCAGCACTTGTGTTGCTAGGAGCCGCGTTTCTCTTACGGTAGTGGAGAGGGTAGTAGCAATAATGTTGATGGTGTTTGTAGTATTAATAAATATAATGAAGTTATTGATTTACAAAAGCAGTACGGTGGTGGACAGGGTAGTAGCAATAATGTTGATGGTGTTTATAGTACTAATACAAATAATGCAGTTATTGATTTACAAAAGTACTGCAATGTATCATAAAGGCAGACTAGCCTATTTTAGTGTAAAGGTAGTGATGGTGCCAAACACACACACAGTACCACTAGCTTACTGCCCAACCCCATCACTCATTACACCGTTATGACGATGACACATGTGACCAATTACATTTTTCAGTGTATTTCATAATGAATTCGCCTCACCGCGTAGTAATTACAGAAACTAATTACTTGCAGTCGCTTGATTAGAATTCTCTGCTTGTTTGATGTGCTTAGTTAAATGTGGGTCTGTTTAGATAGATTATCAGAAATTAAATTGATCAACTGCCCTGAAGAAGCATCTGATAACTGGTATTGGTATTTCTTGGCAGCGACTAAATTATGATGACTTGTAAAGCTTAGGTTGTCCTTCATCTTGAGGTGCAACCCTGGTGTTATGACTGTGTGTGGTGAGTTGACCAAATTCTGTGTTGTACGGTGTGTGGTGTTACTGGGAGCGGGATATAACGCTGGGAGGTAGAGACTGGAGCACGGATACTGAGCAGAACGGTTAATAAATCCTCTGATTACCCTACCGTAAAGCAGTGAAAGAAAAGAATAAGCATTGTTCTTGAGCGAGTAAAAAAAGAAAAAGTTGGTATTTCAAGTGAAAATAGGTACCATATGTGATACTCTCTGCATACTGCATTAAAATTGATAAGACATGCATCGCACATGATCAGATTAGTTACTTTGAAATGACAGGAACCAGAATAGTTAATTTGGTATCAATCGTACCCAGCTTCCCGTATTTATTTATTTATTTTTATTGTACACACCACCATGCAGTCAGAAGGCGAGACAGAAATAAGATTTAAAAAAAAAAAAAAAAATCTGCTGTGTGGGCCAGGTTCATCAGCAGCGGTCATTACGACAAAAAATTATTATTTTCACCTTGATTTGCGGGAGTAATTACCTTTTGCTGGGGGGGGGGAGGCAGGAAGGAGGCGTCAGAGGGGAGGGAGAGAGGGACTGATGGAGGGAATGAGGGGAAGGTTGAAGGAGAGGGAGAGGAAACCAGTGGAGTGAGGGAGTTGGGGGGCGTCGAAAGGAAGAGAGAGGGAACTAATGGAAAATGAGGGAGATTGGGGGGGTGAGGGTGAAGGAGAGAGAACCAGAGGAGTGGGGGCGTCGAATAGGGGGAGGAGAGGGGACAAGGTGAGGAAAGTAACGAGTGGTTGTGGGATGACGGGGGACCAAGAAGGAGAGAAAGGCTGCTTGAGGAGGAAAAAGAGAGAGAGAGAGAGAGAGAGAGAGAAAAGGGGGGTGGAAGACCTAGTCCTTTTTAGGTTATGAACACATTGCCTTGCATTTACTGAATATTCGGGGGTCTGAAAAAGCGAAAAATAAAACCCCTGAGTGAATGTATTGAATCAGGACGAACCTCACACATTTTTGGTTCATCAGAGTTGGCTAACGAGACACGATGTTTATGGCGGAAAAAAAGAAGTCACGCAGAGTTAAATTTCTCGTTCCACCTTTTTGTTTGTTATTTTTTGTTTCTAATGGGATTTTTCTTTTTAGATAAATAATGGCCATCTTGTGTTGCCTTACGTCTCTTGAACTTTCTCTGCAGTCGGCGGTCAATATTGTACCGTACCACGCTATAAGTTATCAGTTTTGTTCTTTTTTCATTATGCTGTGTTCCTGTGAGAGACTTATCCATAACCATTAATTCTACTGCTATCCGACTCAATCTCTTATTAATTTTTTTTATCAGCTTCTTGTTTTAATCATATTCGTATCAGTTTTATTTGTCTTTTATCAACATTTCCCTAACCCATTTCTTAACCTTCTTTCTTAATGGTTATGTATCATCCAGTCTTATCGTGCCTATCATCTTCCTTGTTACTCCCGGTTCAACACTATCCTCTTTCTTTTTCATGATTTTCCACCTTGTAGTCTTAACATATAATTTCTTATCCCTTCGTCCTTCTTCACAATCGTTCTTTCTTAAAGTTTTAGCTCTTCAGTTTTCTTCATTCATACTTTCTATTGCTGTATCATCACCCTCCATTTTTTTCTTGTTCCTCCTACTCCTCTTCTTTCTCCGCCCATACTTTCCTTTCTAGCACATTCTCAACCTCCTCTCTTCCTCATTAATCCTTTCTTCATTTAGCTTCATCTCTTCCCTTTTCATTCCTGTCTGTCTTCTTTTTAACACTGCCATTCCTGGATCCTCCCTCCCTCCTTATATCCTTCAATATCACCCCATTCCTCTCTCTCTCTCTCTCTCTCTCTCTCTCTCTCTCTCTCTTGCTCAACAGCAATATTGCTTACAGAATATCAGATAATTGAACGATAAGTGTAGGACCCATCTCTTACATAAGGATTGTGTGATTTGCATCTTGTACAAGTGTGAATAATAATGAGAGTTTTTTCGTGAAAAGAGAGCAGAGTTGTAGATCAGATGAGAGAGAGAGAGAGAGAGAGAGAGAGAGAGAGAGATAAAGGTGAGTGGTTGTGACATGTGAAAGGCGATAAGTGAGAGGGTTGAGAGGTCTGGTGTGCGATGTTAGAGAGAGAGAGAGAGAGAGAGAGAGATTTATACAGTATACTGGAGAAAACTGTGAAAGACGGGGTGAAAGGTGAGTGAAGGGAAGGAGAGGAGAGGAGGAGCAGGAGGATGAGAACAGGGAGACACAGGAGAGAAAAGGAGTGGACGGGGGGAGGGGGGAGGATGTAAGAGTGGCACTTGTACCTGATAACCAGTGATAGAAGCTCACAGATAGTGCTGTGATGGAGCCAGGCAAGGGTGGCTGGCAAGGGACAGGGGGACACAGGAAGGTACGAAGGCAGGGGCAAGGTAGGGAGGCAGGGAGCAGAGCTGGGAAAAGTAGGGAGGCAGGGCCAGATATTTTAACCTGCCTTGTAACCTTTACCTGTGACCGATTTTCCTCAAAACCGAATCTCTTCATCCTTTCCTGTCCCGCAACCTTTCCTCCAAAGTCAAAATCGGATCAACACCATTTGAGGTGACCTTGCCTTTGACCTGTGACCAATGACCTTTTTTTTTGGGGGGAGTAGCCAAAATTAATCTCCAATGCCTTTCTGGTGCTCAGTCTTTATGCCAAATTTGGGTCAGTTCCATCCAATAGTTTTTCCCTACTGCAAATAGACTGACTGAAGGACAAGCAAACCAAACCACATACTCAGCCTCCTCGCTTCTTCGCTGGCGGTGTTACAGTGTAAAGGTGCCTTATGCCACGGATGATCTGATTACCTAGGTGGGGTCAGAAATTGTACAAGAAAATCTCCCCATTCACTGGTTTGCTGTGTGGCATTCCATTCCTCCCAGCCACAACACCATGTCTGACAGTCACAAAGGCCTAAATTTGCTTCAGTGTAACGAGGTGTTCTTCGTAATTTTATCCCGTCCTGCACGATTAAACAATTTACGTTAAAATATGTATAATTCCTGCCTCAGGGTAAATGCATTCTAACAGTGCACTAATATTTTCCACAGGGGAACAGACCAGACCATTGTCGATGTTGATGCAGCGTATTTTACTACCAACCCTTCATCTTCTTGCTTATCTCATTATCCTCGACGGAGATTACCTTCATTATTTTAATTGCCGGCCGCACTATCAGATAATGAGCAACATTTTGTGAAATATTCCTGTTACGTTGGTGTATTGCTTACTTCTGAGGTTTTAATATACTCATTATCAAAGATATTTTATACCTCGTGTTAAAGCCCATGAATATTTGTAGCGCATTAACGTTTCCTTTATTTTCCGTCCAGTTTATTTTTTTATTCGTATATTTCTTGGAGTTTATGAACAGACCAATGTAGTGTGCAGCGTTAGGCTACTACGGTCAGCTGTGAGGACATGTGTTATTTTCACACGGTTATTGCTGTACCATCATTATATCTGGTCATCTGCCTTACTCTCACCTCCTTAATCCCTCACGTATTCTCTCCTCATCTTCCCTCCCGCCCATCTTTCTTCCCTCCCTTATCCCTCCCTCCCCTTTTTCCCTCCCTCCCATCTTCCCTCTCTCCTTTTTACCTTGCCTCACCTTTTCCCCTCCCTCTCATCTTCCCTCTGTCCCTTTTTCCCTCCCTCCCCTTTTTCCCTCCCACTCATCTTTCATCTATCTTCCCACCTCCTTTCTTCCGTTTTTCCCTCCCTATCATCTTCTCTTCCGTCTATCTTCACTCCTCCTTTCTTCCTCTCATCCCTTCCGCGCTCCCCACATTCCCCTCACGCGCTGGACTTCATGAGCACTGGTCAGGCAAACAGACACACGTAACATTTACATACACGTATACAGAACCAGTTTTGTGTATATACATTTCTCTCTCTCTCTCTCTCTCTCTCTCTCTCTCTCTCTCATCCAGTTGTCGCCAGTGCACTCTCACCTCCTCTTAATTCCTCTCAGCTGCCTCTCACCACACCCTCTCCCTCTTGAATGTAGTGCCATCGATTTTGTCCTCAGACGTGTGACAGTGGACAAAGGTGTATGAAAAATGGGATGATGTGGCGACGCTTTTACTGTGACACGATGAAGACAAGCAACATTAAAGCCATAGTTCGAGTCTGGACAAGTCAGACTGGTGGACGCAGTTTGTTTTCCCCTTGTGCCTCTTCAACCAGCAGTACTAGTAGGAACAGCGATTGGTAAAGACTGAGACTTGGTAAATATAGATTGCGTGCCATAATTACCCCGGTGCAGTGGATAGATAGCAGAGTCGATTTGGAGACGCATGGTAGGCCATGTAGCGATTTAGTCTTCATATTACACCTCAGTATCCTTTTCTGTGCTACTGAGCACGATATTAAAGTGATACCTTTAACATCTATGAGAATGCTAAGATGTAATATGCAAAGTAAGTCGCTTAGGAAGAGGTGTTTCGAAACCTCCCATGCCTCTTATGAATTGCACCTGACCACCTCCTGACCACGTTCCTAACCGCTCATGACCACCTCCAGACTACGTTCCTAACCGCAATTGACCACGTTCCTAACCACTCCTCACCACCTCTTCACAACATTCCGAACTGCACCTGACCACCTCCTGACAACGTTCCTCACCGGTCGTCTGCTTAAACCTAATTTAAAAGTGGAATGCAAACCACTTATTACTGAAGGTCATTATTGTAACGCCTGTGATTTTTAGGTACCTTATAATCAGCCTGCATCCCATATTACAGAACGCAGTCAGGAACTATATAGGAAAGCCAAATACACTCCATCATCATCAAAAATCATCGTGAAAAATTTGTTGTATGCATTCCACTTAGCAATTTCACGTTTGCATACGACCCTTAAGATGCAGGGCGCCTTCTGCACATTTGCACAACACCTGGGCGTCCGTCTTGTCATCCCGGGTCATACGGTGCTGACCCTTGTGTGGCCTGGCAGAATAACCAGCTGTGTGTCCAGCCTCGTCTCATCTCCTCATGACAAACCAAACTCTTCTCCCCTAACCCTCTCACCGCCTCCCTCACCTCGCTTGACTCCATTGCTGTTAATTTCTTACTCCTGGTAGCGTGATAGTGCGTGTACCAGATAAATATTGTCTGCTGTGTGAGTGTTGATGGCATAAACCCTCTAACAGGAAGACACATTTCACTGTGATTTATGATACCGCCAGACAATTTTACTCATCTTGGTAGAGAGACATTTTGGAGGGATTAGAAATACTCCATATTCAGGCACGATAATTATTTTATTCTGGTTTCTTATACTCCCAGACGATTAATCTCCAGAGACTCCGCGTAGTGAAGGGGTTAGGTCCTGTGTTGGGTGTCATTAGAACCTCTCTTCATTTACAACCTTATTGTGTAGGTGTTGATGAAGTGTTTTGTGTACCTACATGTTTGGAGTGAACTGGAAACATCGGATATATCATTACCATGTATCTTGTATACCGTAAATTGTTTATGTGCCTGTATTGTATGTGTGTGTGTGTGTGTGAGAGAGAGAGAGAGAGAGAGAGAGAGAGAGACTGTGTGTGTGTGTGTGTGTGTGTGTGTGTGTGTGTGTGTGTGTGTGTGTGTGTGTAAGTTAATGATATATGTGATGACACTGCAAGCAAGCATGACACACACACACACACACACACACACACACACACACACACACACACACACACACACACACACACACACACACACACACAAAACACTGCAATATCGGGATAAGGTTCATAAATACAAATGGGTCTGTAATGTTATCCCTATCATCAGTGCTAATGGGTGTTATATTAATGGTGTCGTGGTGATGTACAGGACCGAGGAGCACCAACAGCAGTGAAAGGCCAGTGAATAATGGTCACATGTTAGAGGGAGATATTTCATTTAGGAACGTGTAATTTTGGTGCACATTTCATTGTTAATTATTACCGTAGCGATTGTCCAGTTTAGAAGCAATAACCATTAACCTTATTTATCCCTTCAGCCAGTTGACGTCTCTTTAACCACATCTTTCCGTAGTTTTTATTGAATACCCTCTGCCTACAGGCCACTGTCTTCAAGTTAGGACGGAGTGAAGGAGTAAGGGAAGGCCACATCACCCTTATTAGCTCGAAAAGTTTCTCTTAAGGTTACAAGCGTTGTTTATATGCCACAAATAAAATGGAAATGGCATCAGCGGATTGACGAGGTTAATTTATCGTACGGTGCTTTTACTAATATGCTGCTAAAACAGTCTTCGGTCATCTGTCTAACGTATATATCCATTGATGTGGGCTGGCTTTTGGCAAATATTTTTTCATTGTAACCAGTGGAATATTTGTTTCGCCAAAGACTCACTGTGTTAGTTCGTCAGTTGGTCAGTCAGACTTAATTGTTCATAGACGTCACATATTGATAATCCGGGGTTAATTCCCAGGCCCAATACGGCTTTGGAGCCAATCCGGGGTTAATTCCCAGGCCCAGTACGGCTTTGGAAAGAATTCTCTCTCCGAGCTTCTTTGTACCGAGGGATATAGATGTAAACCAGTGATTGCAAGTCGGACTCTGTGGCGGCTGTACTTATTTGGAAGTCTCGATTGTGTGTGTGTGTGTGTGTGTGTGTGTGTGTGTGTGTGTGTGTGTGTGTGTGTGTGTGTGTTCCCAGTACGCTAAATATTTCCCTTGCATGATGAGTCCTGACATTTATTCCTTCTGCAGTTCACTTCCTCATTATTTGCCCGCTCCGCAGTCCTCTCCTTCCTTTTGAGCTGATAGTCTCACAGCTTTCGGTGCATTCCCTGTTACAGTTGATTTATACGAGAGTTCCGAGCCTTGCCACGTGATTTCAGTAAGAGACGCAACTTTAGTGGATTCCTTATTGGTAATCATCATCATGGTCTTCAATCAGGAAAACCGGATCATGGCCTTCCATGCTCAGATATCGCAAGGGAATCTTCAACTTTCCCAGCCATCACTCTCCTGGAACCTGTTGCTGGCCCCCCATCGCACCGCCTTGCAGTCTTGTGCCGGCCTGAGCTTGGAGTGTGAGGAATGGCGAATGGGGTAAGAGGATCAGCGAAGGAGAGAGAGAGAGAGAGACAGACAGACAGACAGAGACAGAGACGGACAGACAGACAGACAGACAGTTCTAGTAAAATGAAATGTTTGTGAAAAACCTAAGAGTAATGACATAAGAATTAGGCGAGCAAAAAATACTAAGAGGGAGGGTCGATACGAAAGCGCAGTTGAAAGAAAAAAAAAAAAAGCCATGCACCTTCAATGTATAGCTTATTAGATGAAACTCCCGAGCTTGGGGAAGTGAATTGAAAAAGTTGGATTGTTTGAAGCCACACGCTTGCAAGAAGCGTGCAACTTTGAGGCAGTTTGAAAAGTATGAACAATTGGTGCAACATTGGAAGTGATTTTTTGTCTCTCGTGTCCTCATTTAGCCAGAGTTTTGATAATACTAAAAGACAATAAAGAAGCAATTGCAGTGACGATAGTAGAAAAGGTTATGTAAAGCCTAAGTATCCTTCCTTTCTAATACCAAACCCCCTCTTATATTATTTTCTTCCCTTTTTCATCTTTTCTTCATGTTTGCCATTCTTATCCGAATATGTATTTTCATAGATTCCCAGTTTCATTACCCGATACTTTTTCTTCGGTCTTCTTCCTCCATCAGTTCATCTTGAGTTCCATCCCCACATGCAATTCTCCGTCCTGTGTTCCTGTCATTCTCCCTTCCACGTTTCTTCCTTTCTCTGTCTCCTAGAATTTTATTTTTTCCCCTCCATCCTCCCTTTTTTTGCCTCTCCATCGTCCCCCTCGTTCCAATCCTTCAGTGTTCTTTTCCCCGGCTTTCTCATACGTACAGGTATTTCTATATAGTTGGTCGGCTGTGGGGAAGCCTTCCTGCTTTTCTGTCGTAGCCTTTAACTCATCGAATAGTTTAGTTAGTTAGAATCTTACCTATAACAAAAAGCCTCGACGATATCGACAGGTCTGTTACTGTTTGCTTTCCTTGTACTCTTTCTGTTTCCATCCTTCAAGCAACTTTGTCCCCTCCATCCTTGTTCTCTTTCTTCCTCCATTCCTCTCCTCCTCTTGCTCCTTCTCCCACTCTACCTTCCACCACCAAAGAGCACCATCCAGACGTGGCTTCAGGTCGCAAACTTTCCTTTTACAGAGTTATATTGGAGCGCTTTTGCTTTGAGACCCTCCATCCCTCTCCGAGGAGGCAGAAATTTAGTCAGAATGAAGGAAATTAACGTACTGAATGACTGGGAAGTAGTGAACACTACAGTGAGAGAAAGGAAAAAGAAGACAGGCATTACGAAGAAGGAGAATATTAACCAGTCATCGTTAGCTGGCACTCATTAATGCTTCATAATAAACATCGACACTCACCAGTTGCAGTGTCACTGTGCCTGTTTACGAGTGTGAATTTTGTTGGCGAATCTAGTTTATGAACAGATAACTAGTGGATCTGGTTACTTAAGTTCCGCATTATTCTACAGTCTACCCCATTAATCAAACGCACCCACTTGCACGTAGTGCAGAGGGCGTATTGCTTTGCTGGGCGTGTGTATGTGGGGGGGGGGGAGGAGAGATGGAGAGAACGACGAGTATGGGAAGGGAGGAAGGGGCTGAGGTGCAGGGAAGGAGAGGAACGCTGTGGAGTGAAGGAAAGCTTTATGCAGTGATGAGAGCCTGAGGAAAATAAATAAATAAAAAGGTGCGGATAAAAAGGGGAATAATGAAGATAAAAATAAGAGGGAAGAGAGTAGAGGGAAGGAGGGAGGCAGGGAACTCTATTTGACGAGTCTCCAGGGAGCCAGAGGAGAGAGAGAGAGAGAGAGAGAGACTTGATGGGTACAGCTGGGGAGAGGGAGAATGGAAGGGAAAAGGGAGGGAGGGAGAAAAGAATGGAGAAAGGAAAGATGGTGGAAGAAGTTAGAATGATGCGTCTCCAGGGCGTGGATTCACAAACAAATATTGAGACGAACTCCCTATTTGGTATGTCCAGTTTTGATTCGCAGGTAAAACAAGGCAAATAGAAAATTTGTTCGTTCTCCTCTCATTGTTCCTCCTGCATACACAAAAGAAAATTGTTCATGATAATTTTCTTAAGATATCCGCATAAAGTACTGTGACAAGCACTTTGTTCTTGTGACAGAGGCAGATGTGAGTAACCAGAGACAGTTCGTCGTGAGTGTGTTAGTGGATCTAGCCCATGAGGGGTATTACACACACACACACACACACACACACACACACACACACACACACACACACACACACACACACACACACACACACACACACACACACACACACACACACAGATGAACGGAGTTTTTAATTCTCCCCATAGTGTAAGGTGTGTTCAAGCAACCAGACAGTATACTGTAAGGCAAATGAATGATAACGTAACTGCCAGCGTGTGGACGTGGGAGGATAGAGAACACTTGTGCAACTAAGTATTGATGCGGCAAAGCCATAAAGAGGAAATTATACAGTATGATTATTATACAATTACACGATACCAACAAGTGAGTTTCTAGCATATTCTTCATTCGTAGATACTTCTGTGCTAATCTGTAGAACTGGATTTTTTTGTTCAGTGTCGTACAAAGAACTATCCAGACTATGACAACCGAGGGAAGTATGTACGCGGTAGTTCATCAGATAGACGTGCAGTTCATGGGAAGTATTCATGTGCCTCGTATGATTGGCCTGTGGTGCAGTCAAAGAACCAATTGCGAGTTGTCCATTTTTTCGTTGGTACAAGTGACCAGCTGAATGATTGATTGTTGAATGGTACCGACGAGATTGGCAGGTTCAGGTATGGTGGGGAATACTCTCTCTCTCTCTCTCTCTCTCTCACACACACACACACACACACACACACACACACACACACACACACACACACACACACACACACACACACACACACACACACACACACACACACACACACACACACACACACACACACACACACACACACACACACACACACACACACACACATTCCTCTCGGAACAAGAGTAATAACGGCATCCTTATGAATCATCGAGTCGGCAGGGATATAAGCTTCTTGTAAAAAGAAAAAAAACTGGATACGGTGATAGCACCTCAGTCTGCCGTGTGTGTGTGTGTGTGTGTGTGTGTGTGTGTGTGTGTGTGTGTGTGTGTGCGGAAAGGAGGGCGAGTGAGGGGAGGGGGAGGGGGATTAGAGGGATTCAATTCCCTATTCTGATTGAAGTGTTACACCTCGTCAAACCCTCCCCTCCCCTCCCCTCCCTTCCAGTATCCCCCAATCATACCTCCCTTTTCGTCAGCTCTACCTTCTTTCTCTTCATCCCACTCCCTCCCCTCCTCCATCCTTGCTTACTTCTCTTCCTTTATCACCTACTTTCCTCCTGTCCTTTATCCCATACCTCTCTTTTCACCTCCATCCCAGTCCCCTTCATTCCTCCATCCCCTTCCTCTATCGTATTACTTTCCATCCTCTACTCCAGCTACCTCTACCATTCTCTCCCTCCAACTAATCCTGCAACCTTCCTCACTTCCCCAACCTCCTGCATCCCTCCTAAGTCCTACCTCATCATTTTCTGTACACTATCCTCTTCCCCATGCCTTCCTTTCAATCCTCCCCTTCCTCTTTCCTTACCCCCTCCCCCTCCTCCACTCTCCCCCTCCATATCCTCCCCTTGCCCTCACACTCACCCACTCCTCTCCCCTTCCCGTCCCCCACCCGTTACTTCAACTTCCCCTCCCATTCCATTCTTCCCTACCTCAATCCATCCACCCTCTCTCTTTCCCCCTCCTGTACCCCTACTGTACCCCAGTCCCCTTCCATTTCCATCTCCCTCCCCTCCCTACCACCGTGGTCAGACTGTGTGGCTGGTTCTATTTCGGTTCTTTGTGAGATTGAGATTGGTTTGAGGGAACTTTTTTGCCAATCAGTTCCGCTATTCATCTACTCTCTCTCTCTCTCTCTCTCTCTCTCTCTCTCTCTCTCTCTCTCTCTCTCTCTCTCTCTCAATATCCCTTACAATCCAATCAATTCTCGTCACCCTCCCAGCCCTCCTGGACCCCCCCCCCACTGCTCTTTTTCTTTCTCCTCTCATCATGTCATTTTTCTGCCATTAATCCTTCTTCCATTTCTCATCTTCCAATATCCATTTTTCTTTTCCTATAATTTTCTCGTTAATTCTCCAGCTTACAGAGTTATTGAAAATTCTCTCTCTCTCTCTCTCTCTCTCTCTCTCTCTCTCTCTCTCTCTCTCTCTCTCTCCCAAAAAGCATTCGTCATTCCCCATTCCTTTCCCTCCATCATTCCCCGCTTTTCTCTACTGTTTCTTCCTCCTTGTTTTGCCACCCGTGCCTCTCTCCCTTCAGCTTATCCATTCTCTTCATCTGTTTCACTCCCCCTTTCGTTCCATCCCCTCCGCCCTCCTTCTAGTCCTTCCTTCCTTCCTTCCTTTCTTCAGTCCTTTTTCCTCCACTCTCCTTCCAGTCCAATCCCTCACCCCCCACCCCAGGCCTCATCTGTCCCAGTCAGTAAGTCGTTTGAGGCCGCGGTGTGCATGCATCCTACTCTTACCCCTCTCAGTCTTCTTCATCCTTCCGTTGTGGGGAGGAAGAAGAAGAAAGAAGAAAGGGGAAAAAGAAAAAGTGAAGAAATTGAAGAAGAATGAGTGAGGGAGTGAGAGTGAGCTAACGTGTGTGTGTGTGTGTGTGTGTGTGTGTGTGAGAGAGAGAGAGAGAGAGAGAGAGAGAGAAGAGTAAAGTTTAAGCAACACATAGATTTCTTTTTTCCCGATTGACTTTTGTTGCCACAAGTAGTTCTCTCGCACTCAGTCATGTGGCGTCCATTTGTTGCCGGAGAGGTAGCGGAGAGTGTTTCTAATCCATTAATCAGAGCGATCTCCTCATACGTGGCTGTAATCGTTTGACAGTAACAGGAATAATATATGTTGGTGTTATCGCGTTGAAGGAATTACAGGTTAAAGCCTCTCCCACTAAACCCCCCCAAAACTCCAGGGGCACGGTAGGATATTCTTGTGTTTGCCATCAGAATACTTCATACAGGTGAAGGAAGCAGCCCTCCATTCGTTGGTTAATAAATCATGCATTCCTGTAGTGTTTAAGCTTCCCTTGCTGGTGTGAAATACAGAGCAACACCAAAGCCCCGTGACTGTGTGAGTGTGGGTGGCGATAACCGCTTAGTGTGCCCTGTGTGGGGAGGGGAGGAGGAGGAGGGCACCACTGGGATCCCATTCAGTGTTTTGATTGAAGTGTTACACCTCGTCAAACTCTTTCTATCCCCCCTACTCCCCCCCTTCACCCATTGTACCCCCATTCCTCCCCACCACCCCCTACCACCTTCTCTTTTACCTCCACTTCCCTCCCATCACACCCAACATTTTTCAGATGGTTTTGGGGAGAGGAAAGGATTTATCGGATTATCAGCTGTTAGCGTCCCTGAATTCGAATCCATTACTGGATGTCGATCCGTCCCAAGTGAATCGGGATGAGGACAGAGAGAGAGAGAGAGAGAGAGAGAGAGAGAGAGAGAGAGAGTCGGAGCTTCTTAATCGCTCTGGAATTGATATTAATATTAAAACTTTTGGATGATAATGTTTATTATTTTTACGGTGCCCGGCCACGACCCACCACAATAACAGCCCAGCACCTGTTATAGTGGTGTGTGTGTGTGTGTATGTGTGTGTGTGTGTGTGTGTGAAACTTTTTCACTACGATGATATATGATATAGCTCCTTCTGTCTTGCCATCATGATTTTTTTTTTTTTTTTTATACTTAGGACAGACAATTGAGTGTGCAGTGCTTACTAATAGTCTCAGGTAACCCTTTCAGTATGAGTACCTCCCCATTGCTGAGTGAAATCATGTCAGTATGAAGAGGAAAATGTATATGACGTTATCGCACTAATGGGTTTCAATCTCCCATCCACGTCACCTCTTTCACTTCCCTGACCTTCTTTTCCATAACTCCCTTCCCTCTCTTTCCTCCCTTCCTCCTGTCCCATCCATCAGCCCTTCCCCTCTCTTCCTTTCTTCACCTTCTTTCCTTTCCTTTTTACTACTACCTTCTCCCTCTTCCCTCCCTTCCACCTGTCCCATCCATTTACCTTTCCCTCTCACTCCCTTCTTTCAGTTTCCTACCCTTCCTTCCCACCACTCCCTTCACCCTTTTTCCTCCCTTCCTCCTGTCCCATCCATCAGCCCCCTCCCCTCTCTCCCTTTCTTTACCTTCTTTCTTTTCCTTTCCACCCTTCCTTTCGCCCTATTTCCACCATCCTGTCCCATTAATTTACCCTTCCCTCTCTTTCCCTTTCAGCTTCCTACTCTTCCTTTCCACCACTCCCTTCTCCCCCTTCCCTCCCTTCCACCTGTCCCATCCATATACCTTTCCCTCTCACTCCCTTCTTTCAGCTTCCTACCCTTCCTTCCCACCACTCCCTTCACCCCCTTTCCTCCCTTCCTCCTGTCCCATCCATCTACCTTTTCCCTCACTCCGCACACACCTGCTCTTTATCACTCTCGTGTTAACAGGTTTCATTAGGCTTGTTTTTCTTGCTTCCTAATTTTCTCCGTCTTTCTTTTTCTCTCTTTATCCTTCGCAGTCCTTTTTTTTTTTTTCCTCTCCCTTTTCCTTTCCTTCGTTAACATAACACTCCTTCTTTCCGTCTCTCGTCTTCATTCCTTCTCTTCTCCTTCTGCTCCTTTGTCTGTGCCGTCTCTTTTTTCTCTCCTTTGCTCCGTCCTCTCCATCATCACCCTCTTTCTCCCTCCTTCACTTTCCCTTCACGTCTCGGTCTCTAACATGATGCCACAATTCCTCTTCGTCTCCTTGCTTATTTGCCTTTCTATCTTCTTTTATTACAAGCGAGAACGAAGCCCTCGCAAGTCTCTCGTCAAGTAGTGGCATTTTCTCACAAGTGAGGAGCCCGACCCAGCCTGGCCCAACCCGTCCAGTAACGCATTTGAGAAGCTTATATCTCAGCAACCACAGGGCCGATCACTGCGTGGTTTGCACCATACGGTAACCCAATTCTTTAAGATTTGTTTTTGACAGGTTTCATCTCAGGCGGTGCACGTGCACGTGCCAAGTGCATCATGTTGGAAATCTTCAAAAGCGCCACAGGCCAGACAGTTTGTTTTCAAGGCATGGAACTTGGTAGGTAGATAGCCATCAGTATACTCTAGACATCCTCATGGTAGAAGGCGACATTTCAGTGTTTTCGGATTTAAATGGTCTCGTTCGTACCTCGCCGACAAAGACGTTTTACTGGTTTTACAGTTTATATTGACAGGTATCTCGCAGTGCTTATGTATGCTTCAGGTTCTGGAAATGTGAACGGCATATTGATATAAATCACTTTTGTTTTCTCTTTCCACTCGCACCTCCTCTCAGTACCTCCACCTCTTTTGTTATTTGACCCCCTACCCCACCCCACCCCACCTCCACTTGTGCACCACTTCCCACATGTGTGTCATCCCACCATCACTTGCCTCTGTCAACTCTACCCTCGCAGTTTCCTTGTTTTACCGACTCTGTATGCAGTATCTTAGTTTTATGCCATCTTTAATGCGACATTTTCTCTCTCTCTCTCTCTCTCTCTCTCTCTCTCTCTCTCTCTCATTTCCTCTTTCCCTCCTTCGATCATTTCCATACCACTTTTTTTTCCTTCTCTTTCTTCCCCTTATCCTCCTTACTTGCTTCCTTTCATTTCATCCCCGCGTCTCGTATACCTCTCTCCCTCCTTGCTTCACCTTTTCTCTTTCGTCTTCCTTCTCGTCTGTCTTTCTCTCCTTCCCATCCCGTCCTTTTCCTTCTTGTCTTTCTCCTGTTGCCATCCCTACATCAGCACTTTCCCTTTCCTTCCTCCCAATCTTTCCCATATTTCCTTCCCATTTTTTCCCCTTGTCTTCCAATCCCTCATTTTTCCATTCCTTTCTCGCCCCTTCTGCCTCCCAAACTCTTCCGTATTTTCTTCCCTTTCCCTCCCTTTTTGCCTCCCCTCCCCCTCCCCCCAGCCAGATATAGAGGGGGCACTTTAGTAATTCAGGCCCCGACAGGCCCACTTTTATCCCATAACAGGCTCTGGCCTAACACTGACTGCTATTTGGAGGGAGAGAGAGAGAGAGAGAGAGACAGAGGCAGACAGACAGACAGACAGAGAATGCTTTGTGTGTGTGTGTGTGTGTGTGTGTGTGTGTGTGTGTAACAATACCAAACCGTTCATAATACTGTAATCACTGACTTCCTCTCCCTCAGCTCACCTTGTCAGTATTTTTTACATAATAATTTCACGCATTTCACTTTTCTTCCTGTGTCTTATCCATTTTTTTTTTTTTTTTACCTCTTTTTCGTCTGGCTCTTCCATTATATTTATACCTTTTTCTCTCTTCCTCCCTCCCTAATCTCCGACACTCTCTCTCTCTCTCTCTCTCTCTCTCTCTCTCTCTCTCTCTCTTTCTCCAGCATTACTCCCGGCTTCACTCCTTCCAGTATTCTTCCCTACTTTCCTCCCTTCTCTCCAACAATCCACTCGCCTTCCTTTCCCTTTCTCTTTCATCCATTCCTTCGTTCTTCTCTCCACATTCCTCCCTTCTACCCATCCCTTTGCTTCACCATTCCACTCTTTTTCCCTTCTCTCCTCTCCACCATCCCTCCCTTCTGCCTTTCCCTTTGCTCCACCATTCCACTCTTTTTCCCTTCTCTTCTCTCCACATTCCAACCTTTCCACCCCCTCCTTTTTCCCCACCATCCCATCCTTCCCTCCCCCTGTGCACCACCACTCATGAATTCCAGCAAAAAAAAAAAAAAAAAAAAAAAAAAAGGAGGGGAGGGGGGGAAGAAAAAAAAAATCACCAATACATTCTTGGGAACTCTAATTCAAGTTTGTCCGCCCAACCCTGTCACCTCACACCCACCCTGACCTTACTGATATTCGCGGTTTGGAGAGAGAGAGAGAGAGAGAGAGACAGACAGACAGACAGACAGACAGACAGAGACAGAGAGGAAAAGAGGGGGAGGAGGGGGGAGGAATTGTAATGGGAGGAAATGACTTGCTAATGTCTGATTAATTACCTGCCAGTGAGGCGGCAGTGGTCAGAGTGAGGATGAAGATGAGGGTGAGAGCAAGGGTGAGGGAGGTGGGGGTAGTGGTTGAGGGCAAGGGTGAGGGAGGTGGGGGTAGTGGTTGAGGGCAAGGGTGAGGGAGGTGGGGGTAGTGGTTGAGGGCAAGGGTGAGGGAGGTGGGGGTAGTGGTTGAGGGCAAGGGTGAGGGAGGTGGGGGTAGTGGTTGAGGGCAAGGGTGAGGGAGGTGGGGGTAGTGGTTGAGGCCAAGGGTGAGGGAGGTGGGGATAGTGGTTGAGGCCAAGGGTGAGGGAGGTGGGGGTAGTGGTTGAGGGCAAGGGTGAGGGAAGTGGGAATAGTGGTTGAGGGCAAGGGTAAGGGAGGTGGGGATAGTGGTTAGTATGATGGGAGAGGTGAGGGTGAAGAACAGATGAAGGTGAAGTATAACGTAACAGCAGTGGGAAAGAGGAAGGTTACAGTAAATAAAGGCATCCCACTGAAGTAAGAGCTAATATAACTACATCATCATCATCACCATCGTCATCATCCTAACCCTACATATTACTGGTATATGGGACGATTTGGTTTTCAGAACTGTAAGCTTGTCTTAGTGCTTGCATGGGTGTGATCACAAAAATTTGACTGTAGGATTTTATCACTTAATGGTTGCAAGGGGAGCGTGTTGATCATCTGCTCTCATGTGTACTGACATCACACCATTGATAGGTACACGATATCACAGTGAACTCGGCTCTCAAGTGTACTGACGTTACACCATTGATAGGTACACGATATCACAGTTAACTCGGCTCTCAAGTGTACTGACGTTACACCATTGATAGGTACACGATATCACAGTGAACTCGGCTCTCAAGTGTACTGACGTTACACCATTGATAGGTACACGATATCACAGTTAACTCGGCTCTCAAGTGTACTGACGTTACACCATTGATAGGTACACGATATCACAGTTAACTCGGCTCTCAAGTGTACTGGCGTTACACCATTGATAGGTACACGATATCACAGTTAACTCGGAGGAGAAGGAATGGGTAGAGTAGGAAGGGTGAAGGCACGAGTAAGAGAAGGATCGTACCAGGGCAGAACCAACACATTTTAACCCCCAGCAATTCTGAAACAAAACAAATTTCAACATTCCCACAGTTATCAGCCTCACTTTACTGAAAAACAAGAGCAAGAATGGAAGAACACCTTACAGGGCGGTGGGAATGGTGAGTTGCCAGACAGTGGGTAGCAATTCAGCTGGTGATTGGCTGGAGTAAATCGTCACAGTCGTCCTGATCGCCAACTGGTTTGGTTTTAAATACTGTACCTCTGTTGTTAATGATTTTTGATGGAAGGGTTAATGAAGAAAATGTGCTTGCAGCGGTGAGATCAGAGTTAAGGTATAGGCAAGGCTATAATTTATGGACTGAAACGAGGGGAATGCCAGTTAGTTTGGTTAGTTAGAAAAAAGCCATCAAATTACCCTCACCGATTATCAGAGAGAGAGAGAGAGAGAGAGGGTGAGAGAATTTGTTTGTGAGAGTGGAAGGGAAAGAGTGGTAAAGTTGAATTACGAGTGACAGTGATAGAGATCCATGGAAAGAGGTTCGTTTGATATGCAAATCACGAAAGAAAAGCTAAAGGAGGAAAGGGGAAGGCAGGGAAACACACTGAGATGGCTGAGGAAAGGACAGGAGTTCCGGAGAAGGGGTGACACTTGGAATGGTTATTACAGTTGTTTGTGTATATTTCCATTACACACAGGAAGAGAAGAAATGAGAAAAATGTGAACTAGTTGGATAAGGAAAACACTGGTGATGTTTATATAGTACTTACAACCCCATGCTTATCTGAACGTGAACCCAGTGAATCTGGAGTTATGAGATGAAAGAAGTGTGAATAACAAAACTAATAAAAAAGGTGATAGATGTCAGTGATAAAGAACAGACAATAAATGAGAAGGAAAGGTGTCAAGAAGGGTGAGCGAGAGGTGGTATTACAGTATTGGAGGTGGCTGGGATTTTAGGAAGGGTTAAGTTGAAAAAAGCAGAATTGTGTGGTATGGTAAGTTCACAAATGTTGGTCAAAAAGTGGCTGACTTTTGCGCTTGTAATGCAGTTTTTTAGTTCGTGTATGATGCAGTGCCAGCCAGAGGAAGTGGCATGAATGCTCAGTATGGGTTCTGTGTGAAGAAGCTGAGGCAGCAAAGGAATATAAACAGCCGAGAAAGCAGACAATAGAATGTTGGTGCGCAGCCACTAGAAGTCTGTTCCTCCACTGGAAAACTTAAGAAACTTCGGTGGACACCTTTTACTCTGTGAAAAAGTTACTCATAAAAAATCAGGAAAATCTTAAATCTTAACATCAGCTTAATACTAACAACCACCGACGTTGTTAGCGTTGACAGCCAACATCAGTGTAACTCAGGTGATAGGTAAAGGTTAACGTTCATAATCACATGATCTTAACTCACGAACTCAAACTATTTCACACACAACTTCTGCGAATTTGACTTACCACTAATAATGGTTACTCCAACAAATATTAACTACAGAGTCATCTTATAATAAAAATATTAGAAACTGACTTTGTAATATTTTATCTTTTTATTGCCCACAAAGGGTTCATAAAATTTTGTTGTAGATAGATGGGGCTCATGGGCTCATGGGCACTAAGCAGAGAGAGAGAGAGAGAGAGGATAATCCTGTGATGGCAGTGTGGCTCGTTAGAACTGCCGTAACACTAACTAACGACCACACTGCTGTTAAATGGACTGGTGGTGAAGGAGAGGGTATGATGGGAGTGAATTGGAGATGATGGTGGCTTAAAATGGTGGATGAGAATAACGGGTCGAGAAGAGAGGTAGATTGTGTGTGTGTGTGTGTGTGTGTGTGTGTGTGTGTGTGTGTGTGTGTGTGGAAGGGGGGTGCAGTATGAAGCGGTCCTATAATCTTTGGTGCTCACACGCAAATGTAACTGGTTGGTGGTGGTCACTGATAGCGGAGGGTAGGGCCAGAAGGGTGGAGGAAGGGAAAAAGTGAAGAGATGAGAGAATTAGAATATGAAAAGCGGGTGGAAAAGCAAGGAAATGAATAAAAAGAGGAAGAAGAGGGCGAGGTTAAGGAAAACGGAAGGATGAGAAATGAAAAAGATATTTAGGACAACATGAACGGGGGAAGGTGTGAGAAAAATAATAAGAGGAGGAAGAGGGGCAGAAGGAAAGCTGTAAAAAGAGAAACAGAAGAGGTGAGAACTAGACGGGAAAAAGAGAAACCTGGAAAGCAGTGTAAGGAAAAAAGAAAGCGAATAAGGAAATTATGATGACATGGAAGAGGAAGAGGAAGAAGATTAGGGACTATAATTAAAAGGTTATAGAGTGATAATAAAGAATGGAAAGTGGAAAGGATATGAAGAGAGTAGAGATGAAGGAAGGAGAAGACAGAGAGATGTGGTAAAGGGACGTGAGAGGGGATTGTAAGGAGATGCACGGGAGAGTTAAATGAAAGGCGAGAGAAATGACGGATGCATACAAAAACTGTAGTTTGTTGATCTAAGTAATGGAAGAATAATATGAAGAAACTAACACGAAAGCAGGGCATGCTGACTAGAGGAAGATATACTCGCACAGTACCCAATGAGTGAAAATATTGAAAATGGCACAGAAAAATGCAGTAGTAGAGAGTATGATGTTGAAACAGGAAACGATGGCATCGTGAATTTACATGTGATATAGCGGGGCCTTTACTGTACCACCTTGAGTTTCTGTGTCCGGCTGGTGGTGGTGGTGGTGGTGGTGGTGGTGGTGGTGGTGGTGGAGGTAGATTGGTTGCAGTGGTGGTGGTTGTAATACTGGCGGGAGTTGAGAAACAGTAAAACAGCATGTTAAGTCTGTCTGCAGGCACATGATCTTAAAAATTCAGTAACCTATTTACCACTTGCTGTTAAGGCATCAGTGTAAACTAAAGCTCGTACTGACGAAAAATCATGCTTATGATACCCGGACTGACCTAGCTTAGGTCACCGAATGACATGGCATACTAAAATGCTCTACGCAGAAAGTTAACAGTTGAGTATAATATATATATATATATATATATATATATATATATATATATATATATATATATATATATATATATATATATATATAATGAGAAAGCAAGCATTGTCAAAAAATGGTGAACATGAGGACTAATAAGTTTATGCAAAACATTTAGTATTATCAAATAACATGTGATGTAGACGGTGCGAATAATCATATGCTCATTCTGATATAGCCAGAAACATAAATTTTAAAAAAGGGGGTTATTTGAAAAGCCTGCAATGCTTTTTAAAATACAGGTACATATATACACATAGAGCAATTAGCAAGTCGACACTGACACTGCGTGTACCAGCAGGGGGGGAAATGGTGATGTTTGTGTTGGGAATATCAATGTGGGGAAATTAAAAAGACGGTATTCTGGTGTGTGTGTGTGTGTGTGTGTGTGTGTGTGTGTGTGTGTGTGTGTGTGTGTGTGTGTGTGTGTGTGTGTGTGTGTGTGTGTGTACCTTCTACACCATATACTGTGTTTACCGTCCCAATCCTTCCCCTCAGTTCCATTTGCATGCTTACCTTCCACTTCTTCTCTACTCACTACCTCCTCGTTGTGGTTCCAGAGTTACTTCTCTAATCACCTATGACTTTTTCCCACTGTTCTTCCTCCCCTGCCTCACCTCCTCCCTGCCACGTCAATCTGGCCACAAATGACTCTTTAATACAGCTTTGTTATTATTATTAAAGATTTATAGTTAAAAGGGGAATACACCAGTATACAAAATACACGCGCTCTTCCTCTCCCCATCCCAGCCCCCCCCCCCATACAAATAAACACGGATGCATGGATACCATCATACATTCTCTCTCTCTCTCTCTCTCTCTCTCACACACACACACACACACACACACACACACACACACACACACACACACACACACACACACACATTACCAGCAGCAACCCAAAATAAACAGGTCAAAGACTGCGGGTAAAAGACTGATTACCTCGGGGATACCAGACCGCGAACATGGGTAGCTCTCTCTCTCTCTCTCTCTCTCTCACACACACACACACACACACACACACACACACACACACACACACACACACACACACACACACATTACCAGCAGCAACCCAAAATAAACAGGTCAGAGACTGTGGGTAAAAGACTGATTACCTCGGGGATACCAGACCGCGAACATGGGTAGCTTTTGGAGTGGACGAGACTGAGGGTGGGTGGGTGGGTGCGGGGGGGGGGAGCACTGTGGGTTATATGAAGCACAGTTATATGACACACGACACTGCGAGAGGTGGTTGGGATGGCAGCAGTACTGGAGAGAAGTTAGGTCGCATTAGCTGCCTGAGGTCTGATATTGTCTTCTTTGGTTGATTTGGTTTTTCAAGAGACGATTAAGAATGAGAGGGACGAACTTTGGTTAACAGAGTAGCTTTTTAAAAGATAGAAACTTGCCTCTATGTCGAAAATAAAGAGTATGCCAAATTTGATAGGTACAGACACAGTACATGCAACGATAAATAAAATAGGCAGCGCTCTCACAACCAAAATATGGAAATCGTAAAATGTGTAATATGGAAATCGTAAAATGTGTAAGCTGTGAGGCGGAGATGAAATATGCAGATCCGCAGCAGCGACAAGTAAAACCTGGTGTATATCCCGACACCCACACTGTGTCACAGGCCACGGCACAGTGACCAGGCTGGCGGTGGCAGGATATATACAGAAGCTGAGGATAGACTTCAAAGGCTACAATAGTTATACTTGTTATACTTTAAGTTGACTAAAATTACCATTCTCTCTCTCTCTCTCTCTCTCTCTCTCTCGGCCGTTGAGGGTATTAGGGCTAGGATGGGAAGGGGGGAGGGACGGCTGCAACATGCCAAGATATCAGGTGGGTCTGTTATCCTCATATAATATCTCATTCTACCTGCACACACCCACTAACAACATCCCCCAAGGACGTTATGTTCTTGGCTAGGTTGGAATTTCTTCTCATTATGTCTATTAGCAACATCATGAAAATACAATTGAATAATGTACAGTATATTTAGAATGATGATTAAGGACTATCAAAGGAACAAGTGATGCAGGTTTGGACGAAAAATGTCAGAAGTAAGGTCAAGATCATGAAAAACACGAAAGAGGGATGGTGATGCCCTGGCCGGGGTATACGCTCTGAGTGCTCTTGTTCACGTATGCAACTTGCCCACTTTCCTACCTGAGTATTTACTTGCCTGCCCACCTGCTAGTCTATGTCTCAAATCAACATTGCAACCTCTTACCTATCAGTCGTATACCTGCCGACATACCCACTGATCTCATCCCGTCATCCCCGTAACCTCTGCCACCTTTTTGCCTCAAATACCCACTTCATTGTTTACCTGTGTACCTACCTGCCAGTTTAGTTATCAGGTCACTCTCGCAGCCTCTTTTCACCCGACTTCACAAACCACCTGACGTTCTACCCACCTACCAGCTTATCTGTCAGTCTACTAACCAGTCTCCCGCTGCTGCTATGTACTGCCAAATCTCTTTACCGACTTTCCTTTCTTACCTGTTCCCAAGGCCTACATAATCCTTCAGCCCTACTTACTCTCCAGTTTACGTTGGCACCCACACATCCACCTCTTACCTACCAGCCCACCTACTTACCTACCTACGCACATAAATACATTCCTGCTTACCTACCTACATACATATTAACCCACCAGCCAGCCTGTGTACTTACCTATCAGTAGATCTAATTTACGTCCTCATCTTCACGTTGTAATTACTCAGTACCTTGACCCTCTGCGTATCTGATCCCATACCCACCTACACACCCACCAGCATACCCTCTCCCTTTCACCCATTCCTCTTTTTCTCCCTCTCATCTTTCCTCTTTTTCTCCCTCTCATCTTCCCTCCTTCTCTATCCTTTTCTTCCTTCCTCTTTTGCTTCCTTTTCCTCTATTCTTTTGTCCTCTCCCTCCGTCCTCTTCAACCTCTTTCTGTACCCTTGTATATCTTCTACGTTCTTCCTCTTTCTCCATCGTTCTTCCATTCTCCCTCCGTCCTCATGTTCTCCCTCAATCTCCAGCCTTCTCCTTCTTCTTCCTCTTTTCTCATTTATTCTCCTTCTTCATCCTTTTCCTATCTCCGTAAATCTTCCGCTTTCCATTACTCTCACTCCCATCCTTCCTATTTCTCCACCTTTCTGCTGCTTCCTTCTTCGCTTCTTCCTTCTTACTCGCCTCCCTCCCCCATTACCTCATCTATTTGCATCCCTCCATCCCATCTATTTACTTAACCACTTAATCTTACCTGCCATGTTCACTTCCCTTTTGACAACCTACACACCTAACACCTTCCTGTTCAACATTTTACAGTACCTACCAATCAGTCAATCAACTAATCGGTCTGTTTTATCTATATCTACCTACCTGTCTGTCTGTCTGTCTGTCTGTCTGTCTGTCTGTCTGTCTATCTATCTATCTATGAGAACAAGCACAGTATTCTATTAACTGGCCTACCTCTGCTAAGTACCATTTTTGTCCACCCTCCGGTGTTATGTGTAGTAGTTTAGTTTTACTAATGCTCTGCCCTGTCCTGTCCTGTCTCTTACGTTGCTCTGTCTTCATCTGCCCACTCAGTTTTTCCTTCTCCATCACCTCACGTCTTCTTACCCCATTATCACATACTCTGATAAACTCACGTCTTTATTCCAAATCTTACTTTATCTGCTCTTTCCAACAATTCATTCGTCACCAGTTTCAAACCTGTCAGTATCTATTTACTAATTCCCTTGTAATCTACTCCTCCTAAAAATTTTTTCACTCCCATAATTTTCATGCCACTACTATCATGTCTTTCCCCCTCCTCCACTATCCGTTTCATTTTGAAGTCCTACACCCAACTACACACTACGATTAAAAAAAAAAAAAACACTACACCAGCTTGTAACCATGTACACGGCTTGGCATTTAGTGCCCAAGTGGTGGTGTGTGATGTTTGGCGCCATAGGTCAGTGCCTGGGTGGATGTTGGGTCGTAGGAAACGGCCTTTCTGGATTATTTTTAACAAATCATCTTTCAACCCCCATCCAATCACAGGACAGGTAATTTATTGTACTTTATCGTAGCCTAATCTGAGCTTACCTCACTAACTCAATTTAACTTAATGAAATATGACCATACCTGACGCACCCTAGCTTAATCTAACCTAACCTAACCACTTACCATACCGTTACCTGCCTTTTCCCTACCCTAACCCAACCATATCTATCCCAAATCTAGCCCATAAAGCTGGTGGTGGTGGCAGCAGGGGATGCCTAAGATATACTGATACAGGACAGGTTAAGTACCCCACTGATATACTGCCACCAGATCCTACCATTATACACACACTCCCCCATCACCACTACCAACTCCTGCTCTTCTTAATAGTCTCTTGGTTTCTTCTTCAGCCATTCGAAATATGTATTCTATATTAATTTAGTGTTTATGTCCTTTCAGTCGTTAATTAGATAGTTATCTTTCGTTTAACACCTGTAGTTTTTAAGACACCATTGATGCCAGCGGGGAAAGCCAAAATTTTCAAGGTTCAGATTTCGTTCAAGATTAGTAAATAATTTTCGGGATATGACAGTGATAAACATGCATAAGATGATTTCAGTATACTTTTATTATTACTTGTTTCTCTGTTAAGCCCTTCGTGCCGTGATGGATATACTGCTAGATTAACAACACCAGGCCACATCCGGCACTGGATTTGAACGATATGTGTTACGACAATATGTGCGCGAAAATACTAAATATTTGTATGACCTTACCCGAGTGCGCGCCCAATTGTAGGTGATTTCATCAATTGGAGGTTACTCTGACCCCAACCTCCTCCTGGGGTTCATCGCCAAAGTGTGGGTAACCCCATCACTTCGGAAGTTACTCTTGCCCCACTGAGGGGATCATTCCCCATGGGGAGTTTGTCACCTAGAAAAATCAGCCTCACCTCAAATGGACCATTCCTTCTAGGAGAATAATAATCCTTAAAGAAAACCTGTATATTTAGGGAAGTTCCCAGTCTTAATACGCGAAATGCAGTAAGGTTGATTATACTCCTGCAGGTTAAACCTAAATATGCCTGCTAACCCGCCCACCAGCGATGCCAGCAAGGAAAACTAAACATTTCAGGATGTGCTGTTGATTTCTTTCAAGATCAATTAAAAACTATTTAGGGCATGGCAAAAGTCAACATTCATAATATAATTTCATTTTTTTCATCATTACACTGAATGTACGGTATGCCATGTACAAATGAAAACTTTCCATTACAGGAAAAATTAAAAGATTTTTATTAAACATTTAATGAATGTAAATATAATGAGCTCCTGCTACTGTGTTGCAACGCCTTTTGTATCCTTTACAGGGATAAATAGTGAATACTTAATATTATCACAGTAAAAGGTACTTTAATTTAATCTAACCTGCCGATAGACCTATAATAATTTAATCTAACCTGGCGATA
This sequence comes from Coenobita brevimanus, assembly GCF_032717465.1. NCBI lineage: Eukaryota > Metazoa > Arthropoda > Malacostraca > Decapoda > Coenobitidae > Coenobita > Coenobita brevimanus. Next base: position 18,118,114 of record NC_136995.1, read on the forward strand.
GACTTATAACAAAATAATCCAAGATTGGCATAGGGAAAGCCTGAATTTCATCATCTTCCTCATCGCTTCCATGATTTGTTGCTGTACTTCCTTGTTGCTCATTAGCGAGATATTCAGTGTATTGTAGTCTCTCTCTCTCTCTCTCTCTCTCTCTCTCTCTCCTTAGATGAATGTATTTTTCAAAAATCTGAGTTTTTTTTCTCTTTTAAGCTTTCAAGCATAAGATTAAATTTACATTATGTCGAAATATCTTCCAAGCGCTGGTTTCACACACACACACACACACACACACACACACACACACACACACACACACACACACACACACACACACACACAGAATCACTCCCACTAACTCATCTTTTCACTCACTCCAGCAAGTCGTGTGTATACCATCCTCCCAACTCATCACTGCAGCTTCACCCCTATCACATATTCCACCACAATTCCGGCAGTGACAGACAAACACGATACCACCGCGTCTGGGGAAGACCATGAAGTGCGGCATACCTCAGTTACTGCCTTAGCAACCGGGTGAGTCTCCTGGTGTGGAAAATATGATGACGAGACCGAATATAAGGCGATGGAGTTGGTGTAATGGAGAAGGCTGGTGCGGAAAATTATGCTTACCCTCTTGGGATTTACTGCTCTCTCTCTCTCTCTCTCTCTCTCTCTCTCTCTCTCTCTCTCTCTCTCTTGCACTGTTGCATTACTCGTTACTGTAACCATTATAGCCACTTTTTTCTTCCAAACTCTCTATACCTGTATACCTTCTCGCTTATGGTAGATTTTACTGTGGCATCCGTACACCTGCATGCTCTGTCAAACTCTCCATTGTAACACATGGAACTATTTTCCGTCACGAATTCAACTGACCAAATCTGGGAGTCTGTAAAGGTCTGTCTTTTCCTCAGACTATGACCTTTAGTCTTTTAGAGCAATGTATCTCAGAATCTCAGAATGACTCCCGTGATTTTTCTCCTGTTTGACTTTCGTTAGCGTGAAAGCTTCCAACATTGGGTTCCTCTTTTCCTTGTTAAGAAAAAAAAAAAAAATCGTACACTCACAGTGGTCAGTGGGCTCACCGTTACCGCCACAGCCTCACCACTAACTTCCCCGCCTCTACTGCCGGTGTGTAATTGCTGTATTATTCAACTAGCAATATTTCCATCCTCCCTTCTCTTCGTACGTCGGGTACCCAGTGCTCTAACACCCTACATCTCAACTTTGAATTGTATAGACAGATATATACAGAAAGATAGAAAGAGAAAACAGTTACCGTGGACAGTATCAGCCCTTGGATGAAAAGTACTACCCTTCTCCATATTTTGTCCTAGGTTGCTTGCAACAAACACCTGCAACAAGCAGATTCTGCGAGTGAGAGTACAAAATTCCTTAGTAGCTATGGTCATCTTCTCAAGATGCCAGTGGAGGTAACTTATCCTGCAGACAAGCGAGAAGTGCCCAGACCCGCCAATGCAGGTAGTCACTCTCACAGACATTATGAAATCTGAATATAAATAGGCAATACGTGAGAGAGCGAAAGAAAAATTCCTTTGACAACGGAAAGGCAGTCTCATAGGGGAGGTGGGAAGAGGGAACAGCTTGTAGTCTGTATATGTGCATAACACGTGCTGGAAGTAGCCGGAAGTATATAACATAAATTACACGACAGATGTGTTAGCGAACTTTTGTACTACTGTTTTGTGCTACTCTCGCTAAATTTGAACGTGAAGTTAAAAGAAACACGAAGACACTGAGCAAGGCGAAATGTGAGAAAGGGATGATGATCGTAAGAACATAGGTGTGGCGTGCCAGGAGGGAGCAGTAGTTGGGTGGTGTGGTGTGGTGTGGTGTGGTGTGGTGTGGTATGGTGTGGCGGGGTGTGGTATGATGTGGTGTTCCGGGATGTGGTATGATGTGGTTTGATATGCTGTGGTATGGTGGGTTGTTTATGGCCCCGCTGCTTGAGTCCCCAGAACAAGAAAAATAATTATCATAAATGAGTAAACAGTAAATTAAATAATTATAGAAATGGAGGAACTGGACTGACAAAGCAGGTAGGCAGCGGTGAGGCAGGATATTGGTGAAGAAAACACACTTAGGCAGACAGCAAGACGGACAGGAAGGTGAGGTTAGATAAGGCAGGCGGACACATATAATAAGAGGGAGGTTAGGTTTGATTCAGTTAGGTTTGTTATAAGTTTGGTTGGCGAACACATACCGACCGGAAAATTAATTTAGGTTAGGTTGCATCAGTCAGGTTAGGATTGGTTAGGTTAGGGTAGGTTAGGACTGGTTATGTTAGGTAGGATTAAGTTAGGTAGGCGAACGCATACTGGCAGGAAAATTTGGTTAGGTTAGGCTGCCTCGGTCAGGTTAGAATTGATTAGGTTAGGTTAGGATAGGGCTGGATTCAGTTTGATTAAGCTGGATTAGGTAAGGCAAGAACAGGTCATACCATTAACTATATCCACAACTTGTGCATCACGGTTATCACCACCATTTATAACCACTAATAGTATCCTACCACACCACCACAGCCGCAACCACACCACCACCATCACCACATTTTCCCCTCCGAGAGAGTAAATCAAAGTGTTTGAGGAGTCAGCATGTGTGTGTGCCAAGCCTCTCCCTCTCTCCCTCCCTCTCATACCCTCCTCATTCCCTCTCCTCACCCACTGCCATCATCTTTCCCCTCCACACCCCCTTCCTCTTCCTTCTTTCTCCATGTACCACAATCATCATTATTCTTCTCTCTCACTGTCTCCTCACTCCCTCTTCCTTCTTTCTCCATGTACCACCATGATCATTATTCTTCTCTCTCACGCTGTCTCCTCTCATCTTCCTCTGTCTCCTCTGTACACCCACATTCATTATCCTCCTCCTCCTCCTCCGTACTGCATCTTATCATCTCCTTTTCACATTCTTCCTGTTTCTTTCTCCCTATCATCACCCCGTTCTCACTGCACCAACCACCACCATCACCAATAATCCATCTTAACATACTGTAGATCTGTATTCCCTGGAAAGGTTAGAAATTAGGATTCTTGCATTTTAAGACCTTTCGTATGATGGAAGGCTCAGATTTATTTCCTTCCGTCATTCCTTTGATGAATAAATTGTGAGATGTGGAGTGATGACTGAGAACCATCAGGGGAACAAATTAAACTTTGGGCGATAAAGGTCAAAAGTCAAGGTCATGTAAATCATGAAACAAAGATTATTCCTATTCTGTCTAGAGTGCAGCTTTGCCGAATACACGTCAGCAGTCAATCTTGTCATTTATTAGTGTCTATACTGTATGTTCCATACTACTTTACTAGCCACTTCTCTAGGGACATTAGTGCCTCTGTAATATATACCCGGTACTTGTATATATATAAAACTTTTGACCACATGATCAGGTACAAAAGAGCACGTTTTAAAGCAGTGTGTTTTGTATACAAGAAATATTCCATTTTAGTATCAACATTTCCTTTCCTTGCGTTCTTTTGAGTAATCGCTCATTGTCTCATCGTTATCTCTTGTCTCTCTCTTCACTCATAATCATTTTCCTGCATCCTGCTTTTCTCTCTCCATCACCTTCCTTTGGGTTCGTTTCATTAATCGTTCATTGTCTCTTATCGTTATCTCTATCTCTGTTTACCTCTACTTTCTCTCTGCATCCTCATATTCTCTCTCCTTCACCTCCCTCCTTTGCCGCCTTCCGTCTGGTGCCAGCAAACTGCCATCAAATCTCCCCCAACAACCTTCAGTGGCGAGAGGGGCCCGTATACCACCAGCCCCACCTTTTTTTTTTTTTTTTTTTTCATACATTTTCTCTTTTCCTTCTTCCTTTTATGTATCCCATCAAATTTTCCTAATCTGGTAATTTTTTCTCCTCCGTTTATTCCTGTTTAGTCGCAGTCTTTATCGTCCTCCATACAGTTTTTTTCCTAGCACTGTATCCTTTCCTCTTCTATGTCCTCTTACACTTCAATTGCACGTTCCTCTGTTGCAAGTATGTTTTCCTTTACGTTCTCACTTTTATTCACTTACTGATTCACTGCATTTGCATGCCGCCTATCCACTCTCCCACTTTCTACTGCATTTATCTCTCCTTGCTTCGGATGAACTTTTCTCTGTCCGATGTTTACACCTTTACCAGTAATAATATTTTACCTC
>NC_136995.1:18127283-18132283 GCF_032717465.1 Coenobita brevimanus
TCCTGTACCCCCACGCCCAACTCCTTCCTGCTTTCCATCCCTCTACCCTCTTTCTCCTCCTCACATTACTTACGATTCCTTCCTCTCCCTCACTCCTACAAGTTTGCCTCGTATCCCTTCCTCACACTACCTTTTCCCCTCCCTCCTACTTTCACTGCCTCACTCATCCCTTAGTTTTACAGTCCTCCCTCCTTTTCTCACCCTCACTCCCCAACGTCACACTCTTTTATGCAATGTATTCTCTCTAGTTCTCTTTATATATATAATTTTTAACCTACTCTTCCACAAATACTTCCGCTCTTTCCTCTGTTTCCTTTCCTTTCGGCACATTTAATATTCCAGTCACTTACCTTTTAAGACCACTTTCTCCTTTGTTCCCTCTCCTTCATCCTTCTTTATACTCCCTTTTATGGCTATTCACCTCAACTTGCCCACCTCCCCATCTTATACCATTCCCTTATATAACCCATTCCCCTCTCATCACTTTTCTTTGTGTCATCTCCCATTTTAAACAACATTGTCCATTACCTTCTCCATCCTCATACTCTTGACTCTTTTCTCCTGATTTACCTTGTATCTGTTTCACTTTTTTAACCCTGTCAGTACAGAGTTATTTTGTTACCGTCAGTCGATGTTCTCCCAGCTTAAGAGAGGCGCTTGTATTACTCCTAACCTTTTACCGGCTTTACTTTCTTCCCTCTTTACTCTTCCCTTAGGTCCAATATAGTGTACCGTCCAGTCTCAATTAACTTGCTCCTCGCTCCCCTTCATCTCTCCCCTCTCATCTTACCCTTCTTCATCCTCTTTACCTCTTCAAAGCTGCCCCTTGGGTCCTTTCGTCTTTTCATCCACCCTCTCAGTTTTATAGACAATTTTTCCCCTTTTATGATCCTCCTTTATGCCCCTTTCCCTTTCACAGCCTCTCTGCCTTAGTCTATTATTCTATTTGTTCTGTTATTTCCCTATCCTCTCTTGTCCATTACCGTACTTGTCGTTATTCTCTTCTCACATCCTTTCGCCTGGCTTGTTGACACACACACACACACACACACACACACACACACACACACACACACACACACACACACACACACACACACACACACACACACACACCTCACTGCTTCACAAAGAATGTGGGAGTAGTTTCGGACATGGTGGTGGTGGTGGGGGAGTGGAGTGGGCATGGTTATGTATTGATGTGTGTGTGTGTGTGTGTGTGTGTGTGTGTGTGTGTGTGTGTGTGTGTGTGTACGCGTTTAAATCATGTGCGTACTATACGTGTGTGAGTACCTATGAACTTATACCAGTACAGTCATCAGCGAGGTAAAGAAGCCAAGAACACTTTGTATGTATTTTTCACAGTTTACTCTCACAAACCAAGGTCTTGCTTACATCTTCACTGCAACGGCTTTAAGAACACACAAGTCACTTTCCTCACACTTGTCTCTACATTTGTCACTATCTTATCACGTTAACTCATTTTCCACTGCTATGCATGAAGTGGGTAGTAGACACGAAAGTGACAAATCACAAAACTTGATGTGAATATTGATGATATTTATCCTACTGTTGTGCTTTTCCCTTTGCCATTTATATATCGTATACGCACCATGAACGATTATGACAAGGAGGCTAAGTTAATGGTAATGGTGAAAATAACGACAAAGACGGTGACGATGGTGGTGATGATGATGATGATGACAGAAGCCGTCTCAGCTTCAGAAACTAAAATAAAAAACGAAAAGTTCTCTCGTGTATAAACCACCATCTGAAGTGAGAGTTGAAGTAGGACGCTGATGACAAGCACTCTAACAGCAATTCCGCGCCGTAAAACCACACTCACTGGGGAGAGGAAGAGGATGTATTATGAAGTTCCGGGCAGCATCAGGAGCACGAGATGAGGCAGGAGATATAGCAGAGGAGGGCGAGAAGAAAATACGTGAAGAGGGAAGAACAATGACGACTGGGAAGAAAGACAAAAGAGAAGGAAGAACAGGGAAGTGCAGGGAAGAGAGGAGGAGCTTAAGGACTCACAGGAGAGAAAACATACAGAAAGGCGGAAGAAAGAGGGATACGACAGACAGACAAAGGATTTACGAGGAAGAGTTTTCCAGCCAAAAATGTAGAGATATCCAGGAGAGCAGTTTAGATGTTGTTGTGGGTACAGGCTTTGGAGGATGAAATTTTGTGCAAGAGTGTGAATATGTGGGTGGATGTGAGAATCCTGGAAGTGCTGTTGCTGCCCCGGTGATGTCAGAGTGATGGGAATGGAACAGAGGAGAAGCATGACATAGCTGGGCAAGATACTTCTCTCTCTCTCTCTCTCTCTCTCTCTCTCGTTTTTTTTTTTTTTTCCTTTTTCTGTAAGTGAGGTGGAGGGAAGGAGAGGGAGGGGTAGACCGAGGATGAGGTGGAGAGATGGAGTTGAGAGGTATATGAGGGGGGGGTGAGTTGGGGGGAGGGTAGTCAAATGGTGGGTGACAGAGTGACTTGGAGGCGTTTTGTCTGCGGCCACCCTTTGCGGAATTAGGGCGTCGGGCTATAGATAGATAGATAGTTTTTCCCAGACACCTAAATCCCCACCCACTCAGCTTCTCAGCAGCTTTTCACAACACGTATACTTCAGTGCGTTTTAACCTTTTCCTTTTTTTCCTTCCCTTTTTTTTTTTTTTTTTTTTTTTTTAACCAGCAAAGTTACAAAGCATGGGAAATATACTGATAAATTACCATAAAAAACGATAATGGACAAGCCGGACTGGAAGAAAGGGAAACAAGTGTGTGAGGCGGAATAATGACCAAGGCAGTAACATAACGAATACGACAAAAGCAAAGACAGAAGAGAGGTATAGTGACAGGAAAGAAAGGGGAGTGAGATATACGCTGATGGTCGCGAGTGAAAGAAGCGAGGGAGGAGAGACGGAGAAGAATTTAGGAGAGGAGAAGGAGAAGGGAGAGGGGAAAGGAAGGAGAGGGAAGAGGAAGAGGGTGAAGCATGAACAGGAAGTGAGGGAGAGAGGTGAGGTGATTAAGGAGGGGGAGAAGGGAAGACCTGACGATGTTGGAGGAAGGGACGGAGACACGGAAAGAGTGGGTGGGGGGATGTGGAGAGGAAAGAGGGAGAGTGAAAGGGACAAAGAATCCCTGGATGAGAGAGAGAGAAAGAGAGAGAGAGTGAGTGTGTGTGTGTGTGTGTTTGTGTGTAGGAGAAATTCTGAGAGATAAGGAAGGAAAAAGAAAAGAAGAGAAAAGAAGGGAGCGTCAAGAGGAGGATTCAGTGAGAGGGAGGAAGATTGGAGGTCACAGCAGGAGGGAGGGAGAGGCGAGACAGGACCGAATGTGATGGAAAGAATAACAGTGAAAATGTGAGGGGCAGTATGGTAGGGGGACGAGAGGTGACTGGAGTGGTGGGAGGAATTTTTTTTTTTTTTTTTTTTTTTTTTTTTATGTGTCCGACTCTGGGCATAGGCATCACAGCCTGCTATCAAGGCCCAGCAGTCCTCCTACATACCATACACCTATACATGTCACCACTTCGGCGCTAACACCCACCGTCCATATTGAATACATGCTAGGGCTGTCTCATACAGGACTGGTGTACTGGTATTAGCGGGGGTATTTTTACGACATGTCGGCGGGTCTTCTGGTAGATCAGTAAAGCCTGATTTAATGAAATTCAAATCCTTCAGCTGTTCCCTGCCCCAGCGGAGATTTGAACCTGGGTCCTTTGGGACTGCAGGCCACCTCTCTACCGATTATAACGTTACATACAATCTAAAGACTTATTATTTAACAATTATGTCACGTCAAAATACGCACCTCTTTACTTCATCACGCATAACCCTCTGATTGTTAGAATTTTGATTTTTGTTTCCTCCGTGGTGATGATATCGCGGAATAAACTGGTTAAAAAAGAATGACGGAAAGAATTGTACTGAAGGTGAAATAAGGTAAAGTAAGAGTTGATTTTAAAAATTCTGGTGAGATGTATGTCAGTTATTACTTCCAGAGGGTACGTAACAGCCTAAGGATAAATGAACATTGTTAAAGGCTTATAATTGCCAGACGTCTCCCCAGAGTTGAAAAATCGTCAGTCGGAAACAAGGACGGTGTAAGAAGACGTCATTGAGGGAAGTGGTCAGTATATTGATGTTGTGTAAATATGGAATCATCAGCATGACTTAAACATCCATCAAGTGACGTATGCCTCCTATTTACATCACTCAGTACATCTTCTCTGTTCTTTGTTCTCTCTGCCTCACCCTATAACACTGCACTCTAGGACACTGTCAGGATGAGGGACAAAGAGGGGAGTGGGAGGAAACAGGCAAAAATATAAGAAGAGGAATGGAAGAAAAGGCAAATGGAAGAATGAAAGAGGGAAGAAAGAGCTGAGAGACAGAGGGAAGAACAGACCAGGAAGAGGAGGAAAGTTAAGACAGGGTGGAGAAAAGGGAAGAAAGAAAAGACTGGGAGGAAAGGGAAGAAAGGAAAAGAAGAGAAGGTAGAAGGAAGTAAGAATGAGGGAAAGAAAGGGGAAAGAAATAAGATTGATTGGAAAAGCGGGAAGGAAGGACAGGGTAGAGAACAGAAGGATGGAAGAAAAGACAGGGAGACATGGAAGAGGGAAGAGGAGGAAGGTGAAGGTTAAGAAGGAAGTCCAGAGGTTACACAAGGAACGAGTGAAGGGAGGAAATGTGACAAAGGGGGAGGGAGGGAAGGGGGGCTTTTAAGGGTGAGAGGACGGAAGAAGGAGCAGGGGAGGGGAGATAGGGTCAAGGTGAAGGAAGAAGTTCAAAGGTTGTAAGACAAGTGGGCAAAGGAAGACAGTATGACGAGGCAGGGAGGCATTTAAGGGTCAGAGAGGTGGGGGAAAGGTCAGGTCAGAGGACGTAAAGTTGGTACAGGAGGAAGTAATGGTCAAGGGAATGAAGAAGGGATGGAGGGAGGGAGGGAGAGGCAGGGGAGGCTAGGGTCAACTGAGAATGAAGGAGGGAAGG
>NC_136995.1:18137283-18204783 GCF_032717465.1 Coenobita brevimanus
CTCCTTAACCAGCTCCCCTCGCCTCCCCTCCCCTCATCTTCCCTCTCCACCCACCACCTCCCCTAACCCGTCATTATCTATCCCTTTTCTTCTTCACTCTGGTGTACAATTTCTATTACAAATTTTCCTACACACAATATCCTTCTTAGAAAAATTTAAAGTTCATTTCATTGGGCTCTACACACACACACACACACACACACACACACACACACACACACACACACACACACACACACACACACACACACTGATAATGTAATGTGTCATTGTAATTTTTCCTCTTCTCGACATTTTCCTTCTTTCCCTTTTTTTTCAACGTGTCTTCCATTCCTTTCCCTCTTGAAATCGTTCTTCCTTCCCTCCACTCCTTCCTTGCTGGTGTGAGGGAGCGTGGTGATTGGTAAACTTATCAGACTGCTATTTTTACCCCAGCGTGTAAAGTTAGCACCGTCACCCCACAGAGTAGCGGGTTGTGTGTGTGTGTGTGTGTGTGTGTGTGTGTGTGTGTGTGTGTGTGTGTGTGTGTGTGTGTGTGTGTGTGTGTGTATTTGCTGGGTTGTGTATTGAGGTTGTGAAGAAACGGTGGTGATATGGTGTGTGTGTGTGTGTGTGTGTGTGTGTGTGTGTGTGTGTGTGTGTGTGTGTGAGAGAGAGAGAGAGAGAGAGAGAGAGAGAAATGAGAGTAGGCTGGGACAGGTGAGGGGAGGGATGAGCTGGCAGCTGAATGGGATGCTGGTGTCATAAAGGCATTGGGGAGATGACCACAGCATCACCACACAATGCATCACGGGACGGCCTGGGGAAGTGTATAACAATGCATTACTCTTTATGTATACTGTATATACTTCTTATGTATGTATACCGTATATTTGTGGACCATAATAACGATACCATTGAACCAGTTAATGTGTTTTGGGGAAATATTATGTTATGCTTCGTACACAGACCTCTCTACCACCTACCCCCATTACTCTTTCTCTCCCACGTTTCATTCATCTTTTAATCCAGTTTATTTTTATTTTTTTCTTACATCCATCCCTATCTCTCTCTCTCTCTCTCTCTCTCGTCTCCCCTTTCCCTTCTCTCCACTCAATTTCCTCCATCCTTTCACACACCATCATTTAATTTCCTCTTCCTTTCTTCCTCTACTCTCTCTCTCTCTCTCTCTCTCTCTCTCTCTCTCTCTCTCTCTCGTGTCCTTATTATCTTTCTCCTGTATACCCCTGTGCAATTACTACTTTCATCTTTCTCTTGTTATCCCTCTTCTGTTTCTGTTCCTTCTCCTTCTGTCGTTATTCCTTTGTTATTATTACACAGTTCTCCCTCTTCTATATTTATCTACTTGTTTTTAGCCTTCATTTTTCCTCTCTTTCAATTTTAGACTAGTGAAGCGTGAAACCTTTATATCACACACATTGTTATAGGTAAGAGGCTGTTGGGTGTGAATATCAAGCTTTATGCTGTAATTTGAGGGTTTGTATTTGGAGTATTGGAGGTGAAGTCAGCTGTGGCGGATTAGTAATGTGTTGTTCTGTGTTGTGCTGTGTTGTACTGTGCTGTGCTGTGCTGTGTTGTGTTGTGTTGTGTTGTGTTGTGTTGTGATGTGTTGTGTTGTAGATAACCAATGCACAGGACACCAAATTACGATATGATGTGGTTAGTGACTGCGGTAAGTCAATCCGTATCATATAAGCTCTGGACACACCACAAACAGGCACTAGCAACGCAGTACACTATTTATCTATTTATTCTCCCTTAGAAAAACATTTATTGCATGAGTAGGCAGTTATTTTCCTTTCATTTCCACGAGACTTATTAATCTTCGTCGCGTTTTTCAAGGAACTAAGAGAAGTGCACTGGGAGAGTATAAGAGGAAAGATAAAACGACGCTTCCAGGAAACGTAAGAACGAGGGTGTAAGAGGGAGTGGGGGAAAAAAGTGGGTGAAAGACAGTAAGACAAAGGAGAAGAGGGTGAAGGAGAGAGAGGGGAATAAGTAATGATAAATATACGTGTGTTTGGATGGGGAAGAAGAAACCATGACTGTGATATTAGAGAGAGAAGTATTTAAGTAATATGAGAGAGAGAGAGAGAGAGAGAGAACGTTGAAGGAAATGATGAAGCCAGACACTACATCGAATGCTGGAGAGAGAATATGAAAGTGAGGGAGAATGTGTGTGTGTGTGTGTGTGTGTGTGTGTGTGTGTGTGTGTGTGTGTGTGCGTGCGTGCGTGCGTGCGTTCCTCCTTCCCGTCTGTAGACTCTCATGTATATTTTCCACCACTACACTTTCTCCATATTATTATCCCTGTCACCCTCCTCGCTCCCTCACATCCCTCTCTCCCTCCCAGCTATACCAAAAAACTACTTAAAACTAGAACACTTAGCTAAGTCCCAGTCATACCGCTGCTACTAACTCTCTATTCGTACCTCGCACTGTTTGCATCATCTCTCTCTCTCTCTCTCTCTCTCTCTCTCTCTCTCTCTCTCTCATTTTAAGGGCTTGAATGCTGCGTAAATGAAGGTGTGGCTTATTTCGTCTTGGCCCTGTGGTAATAGCTTTTCTGCCTGCCATATTTCATTTTGGATTGAGTGAGACCGATGATGATGATGATGATGATGATGATGATTGTAGAGACCTGGAGCTTTGGAAATACCTCTTGCCACTGAGAGAGGTAGTGTGGGTGTGTATGAAGGGCCGGGACTGAGGCACAAACAGACAAACAAAAAGATGGATGGCTGCCGTCAGATCATATTTTACGGTGGGTCAGGTCCTTTGTGATCATTAATATGTTTAATCCTTCAGCCGGGTTTGTGACCATCTCTCTCTCTCTCTCTCTCTCTCTCTCTCTCACACACACACACACACACACACACACACACACACACACACACACACACACACACACACACACACACACAGCCATTCTATAGGTCTCTCCTTTCCTCCACCCTCCTCTTTGAATAATCTACTCCCACGTCCCCTGCAGCCTCCATCCTCCTCTCTTGTAATTAACACAGAAGTAGACCCCAAAAACGCATGTATAATAAGGCAATAAAAGCATTGAGTGGGGGAATAAAGGAAGGTGGAGAGAAGTACTACAAATAAGAAAAGAAAATGGAGACGAAAATACTGAAAGGCAGGTTCAGAAAAGGGACCACAAAAGCACAGCCAAACAAAAACAAAAACAGCACAGACTTAAGAAAAAAATAATGGAAGAAAGAAACGAATAGTAAAAAAAAAAATGAGAAGGCGAATGAAATGATTAAATGTTCGTTCATAATTAGTTAGATATCCTTGTTAGAACCACGCATTGGACATACATATGGGAAAACAATCAGTGCACCTGTGTCTGATTAACTGGGTGCTTCAGTTAACATAAACCTTCATGCCAGTATTCCAGAAACAAATCTCTTCAGGATTCAGTGAAGTCATTAAACCATTTTCTAGGATGACGCTTTTGTATTTTACTCGTGCTACTTCCAGGGCCTTTTATTCATCTCAGACATACTTTTCAAACTTGGGAAGGGCACATTAACTCTTCCTTTGCAAGACATCTTTAGTAGGTTCACTAAAATCATCTCAGCGGGAAAAATATAATCAAAACTACATCATACTATCGACGGTATTCAGGTTTATTCAGTATTGTTGACCATCCCAGCCTGACAACCGTTTTTCTTTGCTGACACACTCTCAAGCAAACTTACACATGCGTGAAAAGTTTTGATCAAAGTCCACCAAGTTTTATGCGCGTTCCCTGACAACCAGCCACAACCACAAGTATTACTGCCACCACAACCACACCTACCACCATCACCATTACTATTGCTACTGCTGTTACCATCAAAATCATTACCACCACAACCCCCATCACCATCATCACCACCATCACCTTCACTAATACCATCACAGCATCATTACCATACCGTGTGATCGCTATCTTGTTGATGCTCATACATCCGAGGTGGTGGTTTCTCTCTCTCTCTCTCTCTCTCTCTCTCTCTCATTGTCTTTACATCTAATTTTTCACCACTTTCTCCTAATCTGTCTCATTCTTATTTTCAGAACCAAACTTTTCGACTGTCTTTGAAATTTCGTCTTTGCTTATAACTCCCTTTCTTGCCTGGCCTCTTACTATTTCTTCCCTGCATTTTTTCTTTATCTCGTCTCCTCCTCTTTTCCTCCATTTAACTTTCCTTTTCCAGTGTTCTTTCTCGTCCATTCTAACTTCTTTCCTCTCTCTTTCTCCCTCATCTCCACTCATCAGTCTTACTTAGTCTTTGTATTTTAATTTTTCTAGTCGTCTTTCTTCCCTCCTCACTCTCAGGTCTCCCCTGCTTTCTTTCATCTTACCTACTTTCTGTCTTCCTTTCTCTATCCTTCCCATTAATCTGATCCCCCACCCCCTCCGCCTCCCTTCCTCTTTCCTTCTCCTCTACCTTCTTTTCCTTTTTCTTTCCTGTAGCTTCTCTCCTCTTCCCATACTCTCCTTCCGTTCTCCCTCCCTCTTTCTTCACAACCTCCCGTCAATGCACAAACAATATTTTACACACTTGTCACTCCCCATCCACCCTCCATCTCTCTCATATATTCTGCCTCCACGCCCTTTCCTCTTCCCTCTCCTCCTTTTTCTCCTTCATCCCTCCCTTCCCCTGTCTCCTGTGTAATATATGAGCTGGATCAGGAGCTACACAATACACACTACACCCCCTGCCCGTCTACCCTCTTACACCATTACATAACCTCCGTTGACTCGCAGCCCCACGCGTACCCGAGGCTGTCAGGGAGGGAGAAGAGAGTTCAGGAGACAGACTGTGTGAGAGGTAGAAAGTCGAAGAGGGAAACAGAATTTGAAACACGTAAATGAGCTTGTGTGTGTGTGTGTGTGTGTGTGTGTGTGTGAGAGAGAGAGAGAGAGAGAGAGAGAGAGAGAGAGAGAAGTAAGGCAGATTATGAGGGACGTGGAGAGGCTATGTGAGAGAGAAAAGAAGCGGTGGTTGGGAGGGAGAGACCAAAGTGGAGTGACTAAGCAAAACAGACATAACAACACAACCTCCTCCTCCTCCTCCTCCTCCTCCTCCTCCTCCTCTGCCTCCTCCTCCTCCTCCTCCACTCTGACATTGCCGTCTGTTCTAATATAAAGTCATTCTCTTTCCACACTCAATTTTTTTTAACATCTCAACCCTTTCTTTCTCTTGCCAAACAATTATAAATACATTTCTCACGTGAATAAATTGTTTAGTATCAGTGTGTAAAAATCATGAGGTAAGGAAACTACATTTTAAAAAGTAAAAAAAAAAAAAAAAATCCTCCGTGATGTTTATTAGCACAAGAAGCTGACCAGAGGAATACTGATATTATCTTCACTTTCGGTATTATCCATTAGCAAAATTGTCCTCGGATTATTAACTTCAGAATCGTGCTGTAACTCTAAAAATAATTCTCTCTCTCTCTCTCTCTCTCTCTCTCTCTCTCTCTCTCTCTCTCTCTCTCTCTCTCTCTCTCTCTCTCTCTCTCTCCTTCATCTTCCCCCAAAAGATAGGACACACACACACACACACACACACACACACACACACACACACACACACACACACACACACACACACACACACACACACACACACACACACACACACACGGCCATGACATCAAAAGGCTCTGTTGGCAGTGACAGATTAGGCCAGGGAAGAGGGGAGGAGTAGGAGTGCAGGGAGAGAGTAGAGGACTGGGGAGGGTAAGGGGGAAGGAGGAGTGCTGGGGGAGAGTAGAGGACTTGGGAGAGTAAGGGGGAAGGAGGAGTGCTGGGGGAGAGTAGAGGACTGGGGAGGGTAAGAGGGAAGGAGGAGAGGGCCGGATAAAAGACTGAAAGAAAGATGAAAGGCGGGAAGTAGGGGACACGAGGAGGAGATGAAGAAAATGAAAATATGTGAATGATGTACAGGATATTTACAACAGTATCAGGATATCAATGGACTTAAACTGTAAAAATACGTCAGTTAAGGAGTTACGTGAATTTGCAAACAAGATGGCACACGATACCATAAGTAGTCACATCATCATCATCATCATCATCATCATCATCATCATCATCATCACCTGCTTCTCCCATGGTATCCCCAGTCAGCCTCAATTACCTCATCCATTAACACTCCACTGCTGGATTCAGGACTTTTACGATTGTCTCCACTCCGACCTGTTATTTTTTTTTTTTTAATCTGACCTTATGTAACACTTGTCGTTTCTTATTACGTCATTCACCTTCCCTACTTCTTCACAACACACACACACACACACACACACACACACACACACACACACACACACACACACACACACACACACACACACACACACACCTCCCCTAACCAACTCACCCACCTACCAACCCCAACACACCCGCATCGGACACGACCTGGGTTGTGAAAGAAGAAAGAAGTAGTTTGGATCACTATCTTCACTTCTATTGTTATCTCTTTTCATTCTTATTCTCCCTGTCGTTGTAAATCATTCCTTCCCATCAGTCTAATTTTTTTTTTTTTTTTTTTTTTTATGTGTCCGACTCTGGGCATAGGCTTCACAGCCTGCTATCAAGGACCAGCAGTCCTCCTATATACCATACACCTCTACATGTCACCACTTCGGCGCTAACACCCACCGTCCATACTGAATACATGCTAGGGCTGTCTCATACAGGACTGGTGTATTGGTATTAGCGGGGGTATTTTTACGACATGTCGGCGGGTTTTCTGGTAGATCAGTAAAGCCTGATTTAATGAAATTCAAATCCTTAAACTGTTCCCTGCCTCAGCCGGGATTCGAACCTGGGTCCGTTAGGACTGCAGGCCACCTCTCTACCGATTGAGCCGCCGCCTCCCCCATTGCATTTGTTCTGTCGTTCTGCTCTCTTCCCCCTCACTGACTCTTGTTTCCATTTACAATATTTCTTTTCTTATCAGTTCCTGTCTGTCCATCATTCCATACTATTTCTGTCTTTCTTATAAAAGTCTTGTAACGCATTCACAACCCCACCTCCATTAAATCTTCCATCATTCATTTCCCTTACATTCACTCAGTAGGTCCTCTCTTTAAGCACTCCATATCTCAGTCTTCATCTTCTGTCACTACCCTCCCACACCCATCTTCACCCTTACAACCCACCCCTACATCCACCCTCTCACCGCCCTTTTTTTTTTTTTTTTTTTTTTTTTTTTTTTTTTACCTCCCCCCCTTACCATTCTCCCACACAACAATCACCAACCCTCCCTCACTTCCAACATCCTCCTCTAAACTCACTCCCCCACCTCCTCATTCACTCCCCCACCTCCCTCATTCATCCAGCATACCACTCTCCCCCAGTCTCCCTTCCTCCACCTCAGTTACACAGTGTTTACACAAGTCATTTTTTCTTCCTTCTCCCTGTGACAGGCAGGCAAACTCAGAGACAGCAGACAGAGCGACAGACAGGTGGAAGAGACGGGAAGGGGGGGGAGGGAGTTTTGTGGGGGAGGGGAGGTGTTGTTGGTAAAATGTTCCAGTGTAAGTGACCCATGGAAAGATGTTTGGGGACGTGGAGAGAAAGGAGAGGGTGAGGAGGAGGAAGTAAAAAAAAAAAAAAAAAAAAAAAAATCACGGGATATGAGTTTAGAAATTTGAGGATTTTGGGAGGAAGATGAAGAGAATCTAAAAGAGGGATATCAGCGATTGAGAAAGTGGGAAGTGGAGAAGTAAAAAGTGGAAAGAAAGGAGACGAGAATGGACAGTGGTGAAATTGAAGGGAAAGGGAGAGTAATGATAGAAGGAAGGGAGATGAGAGCGGATAGGAATGGGAGAGAAGAGGAGACGAAATGGAGAGAACGGTTTAACTTAGAAGGATGGGAGATGAAGGTGGCTAGCAAAGGAAGTGGCGAGGAGACGAAATGGAGAAAGAGTTATAACTCAACTAAAACTATGGATGAGTCTAGCAACGGGGAAACACATGGACACCGGTAAACGGACGCGAGAAGTGAAAAGATTGAAACATTACCAAGTGAATGCAGGATGTTCTCCACACAGCAGGTGCATGTCCCCACCCCTACTCACAGATGTTAGTATTCCACGAATTCGCGTAGTCACATTTCACTAAACATATACCATATGTTTGAATGAGTTGATCTTTGACCCCATAAAACCCATTAAAGGTTTAAATCCGTTAAACGAAGAAAAATGTGTCTGGAGGTATTTACACAGGGAACAGCTGTACCACGTTTGAAGTGGATTGGTAAAGAAATGAAGGAATGGCACCACACTGAATAATATTTTGTAGAACGAAAGAAGGGAGGAAAGAGAGAAAGAAGAAAGAAAGTGGGCAAATACAGCACTGTCTTGACGATAATGTGGGGACCTTAATATCAGACGAGGGTAAAGAAGAAGAGACAAATGAGGCACAGGATAGATAAGGACTGGGATTTAAGGAATAGGAAAAATGGAGAAAACAGTGAACTCTAGGCAGAGAAACAGAAGAGAAAGAGAGGATGAAGAGGGTAATACCGATGATTAGGTAGATAAGGAGTGAAGAGAGGCAGGAGAAATAATGGCGAGGTTCGTGAGTGGGGAGAATGAGGCAAGGAGATTACAGAGGGTTATAAACAGCAACAGGTCCATGAATATTTTGGTGTGTGTGTGTGTGTGTGTGTGTGTGTGTGTGTGAGAGAGAGAGAGAGAGAGAGAGAGAGAGAGAGAGAGAGAGACGCTCCACAACATCACATTCACATCATTCCAAGTGACCAGTTCGGACAAGCAAAATCCGACTAATCACCTCCGCAGTACCAGCTCCCACTACTAACACTACCGTGGATAAATAATTACATAGTCATTACGACAGGGATCATATTACATTGTCACCAGCATCACCACTGACCATTGTACCCACTAACGCAACAATTACTACCGGTATTTCCAACATCATCACCAAAATAGCGTAATAATCATTATCATTATCACAGACACATAATTACCAACACCATCAAAGACGCCAATGCCACCATCACAATCAGCACAGCAGCAGATGGAGGGCGGTGGCTGGGAAGTCCTGTACAAATACAAACATCATTCTCTGTCTCCCTCTTTTAACCATCTGTTTGCCTTTTTTTTTTCTCTTCTACTTTTTTACTTTGTCTGACACCATCGTTTCCCTTTCTTCTATTGTCATCTGCCTGTAATTCATCTTCTTACATCTCATCCAACCGTCCATTACAGTTTCCTCTGCTGACTGGTCACTGCCACAGCTATAAAAGTCTACAAACATTACCGTAACCATAACTACCATCAGTCACACCAGCAATCATCCCAGCAACCATCATCCCAGCCACCACCACAACAACAACTACCACTACAATCACACCTACCATCGTCGCAGCTATCACCATAACCACAGCTACTAGTGCCACAAGTGCCACTACAGCCATAACTACCACCACAGCCACATTAACCACCACGACCACAACCATCACTACCACAACCACCACGACCACAACCACCGCCACAGTCACAGCTAATATCGTCATCATCACAGCTACCACTACACCCACGACTCAACCCATTACCATCACTATTCACGGGCCAATCACCCTATTCCACAACAACCAGCATCACAACACCAACACGAACAACTAGCACCGCATCAGTCAACATTCCCATCACCACCACCACCACACCAGCACCCAGAAGACCCGAACTCATCAACAGTCAGTTAGGATTCTGACCCTCACGACCCACGGCCATTCCCTAGCCCTGCCTTGCCTTTTACTGCCCCACTATAAAATGTGAAATAGAGCAATCAGTTGGTTAGTGGTTAGTGGTGGTGGTTGTTGAGTGGCCGGTGCTGATACGTGGCATGAATACTAAGTCCATTGTTTCATTTTGCCCTGAATATTCCGACAACTCTCCCATTCCTCTCAAGTACTCCCTCCACACCCGGTGCTGAAGAGGGATGCCTTCACGTGGTGGCACTTATTTGACCCGACGATTCCAGCGACCTAAGATCATGGAGGCACCACTGGAGTATCTGTCCACTTTCATTGATTAGTTCAGATGGTGTGCCATCAGGGCCAGGGCTTTTGTTATTTTTGTAGAGATCAGATGGCTAGAACAATTTCTGGAAGTATAGGTGGGACATCGAGATCTGCTGCTTGAGGAGCTTTTGGGCTGTTATCAAGGAAACTGTGCTCCACCAGGTTTCTTCGATTCGGTAAAGTATTGAAGTGTTGTTCCCATCTTTCTAGGATTGTTTGCTTGTCTTTCAGGAGCTGTCCTTCGACTGATCAAATAGGCGTTATGCAGCATTTGGTTGGCCCATAGATGGTTGTTGTGGACTTGCAGAACCCATGTTGGTCATTAGTGTCTACAAGGTTTTGCAGCTCGTTTGCTTACTCAGTCCACCATTTGTTCTCCCTGACACGCGGTTTTCTCTGGGTTTTACTTCTGAGATTCAGGAATTCAGTTTTTAGGGTTAAGGAGCTAGGATAAGTCAGCCAGTTTACGTGCTCTATTTTTCATTGCAAGTAGGTCACATATGCCCACAGCATTTTCATCAAACCAGTCTTTCTGGGGGTGAGTGGAGAAGCTTAGGGTTTCTTCTGTAGTGCTTTGAAGCATTGGCTTAATGCACAGCGACTCTGTGTCTAGGTTTGTTGCTTTGCTGTTTGGGTCAAGTGGTGGGCTTTGAGAGTGCACGTCTGTAATAGTGGTGCAGAGGGTGTTACAGAGCGCAGCTTCCTTTAAGATACTACAGTTTAGTCTCTTGGGGAATAGTCTACGGTGCATTGGTGGGCATATGACTAGTTGCAGTTTGGTGAGTAAGGTAATTGTCTGTTGAGCACTCGGCGCCTCTCATAACTTGGTTTATAAGAACTTCTCTTCGGTATCGCTGCCTTACAATGACATAGTGAGGTGCCAACGTCTAGATCGTGGGTGCATCCATGTGGAATTGTGCTTATTAAGTTGAAAATGGTGTTGGTGATGACCAGACTGTGTTCCGAGCATAAGGAAAGCAGTCTGAGGCCATTGTTGTTCATGAAAGCAACACCATGGCAGCCTATAATGTCTTGCCAGAGTGATTATCTTTTCCTACTCTGGCATTAAAATCTCCATGCAGGATAAGTTTGTTATTATGTGGTATTGAGCAAATGGTAGCATCCAGAGGCATAAAAGGAATCTTTAACAGTGTCCTTAGAATCAAGAGTTGGGGCAAGACACTGATGGGCGTTGAATATTGACCTTTAGATAGTGGTATACGCCAGAACATCAGCCTCTCTGATATACCCACAGGTGATTCTTGGATCTTCTGTAGTAGCGTGCTTCGGACTGCAAAGCCAGTATCATGGTTTCTTTTTACACACACACACACACACACACACACACACACACACACACACACACACACACACACACACACACACACACACACACACACACACACACACACACACACACACACACACACACACACACACACACACACACACACACACACACACACACACACACACACACCGATAAAAACCTAATCCCTGCTCTAGCTTCGCGAGCGCGGATGTAGATATTACATTAAAAAATTTTATTAATGGCATACCTCGAAAATTATTCACTGATCTTGAAAGAAATTTAATGCATGTCTTTAAAATTAGGTTTTCCCCGGTGGTATCACTGGCCATACCGTCCCCGCTAATACCGTCATGCCAGTGGTGGTGCTCCTAGCGTGATTATGTGATTATCATACAGAACAGCAAACATTTTTATTATTTAGTATTTGATTGTTTGTGTGGTTGTTTGTACGCTTGTTCAAATTTTGCAGTTGTGGATCTGGCCATTAATATCTCTGTTCCATCGCGTAAGCATTTTTTCCTTTTTGCTGCTGTAAAAATTAGCTGTAAAAAAAGTGGAGACGAAGGGGAGCTGCAAGGCTTGGTGGATGAGTTTGGGAGAGTGTGTAAGAAACAGAATCTAAAGGTGAACGTAGGGAAGAGTAAAGTGATGGTCTTTGAGAGAGGTGAAGTCAGTGAATGTACAGTGAGGTTGGATGGTGAGGAAATGGAAAATGTGAGTACGTTTAAGTACTTGGGGAGTGTGATGAGTAAGAATGGAGGTTTGGAGGGTGAAGTGCTTGAAAGGGTACAGCAGGGAAGAAAGGTTGCTGGTTCCTTGAAAGCAGTGATATGAAACAGGGAAGTGAGCATGGAAGTGAAAAAGTTACTACATAACAGTATTGTGATACCAACTCTAACGTATGGAAGTGAAGCTTAGACGTTGTTGGAAGAACACGTCAAGAGTGAGAGCAATGGAAATGAATTATTTAAGAGGAGCCTGTGGAGTCACATGGAGAGACAGGCTGACAAATGAGGATATAAAGGAGCGTTGTGGTGTAGATGTGGATGTGATAGGAAGCCTTAGGAGGAACACACTGAGGTGGTTTGGCCATGTGGAGAGGATGGAGGGTGTAAGACTGACGAGGAGAGTGTATGTGAGTGAGGTGGAGGGGGGAGAGGGAGGAGGAGGCCGAAGATGAGATGGAGGGATGGAGTGGAGAGGTATATGACAGAGGGGGTGTGAGTTGGGAGCAGGGCAGTGAAATGGCGGGGGACAGGGCGACATGGAGGCTATTTGTTTGTGGCCACCCCGTACGGGATTGAGGCGTCTGGCAATAAATAGATAGATAGAAAAATAAGCCATCAGATCTCAATACCAAAACAGAGAAGAGTTCTTTTACTTAATATTAATTGTTGACTCGGAGTAAAATATGACATCATGCCATCACCTCCAGCAAGTGAACACTGACCCTGCATAGCATTTTAGTATGCTGATTTATTTGTGTCTTATTGAAATGTATGTGTGGTATATTTCTGCTTTATATTGCAAGGAAAGAAAATGCAAGGAAACAGAAGAGTATAGTTCAGATTGTGTAATAATGCTGATGACAGAGGGATATAGAAGACACGTAGTGGACGAGGGGAGAAAGACTATCATGGAAGAAGATGGAGAGTGAGGAGGGAGGAGGGGTGCGGCAGCTAGGAGGGTGGTGGAGGGAGGAAGAGAGGGAGGGAGGAAATAAAGAGGACAGGACATGAGAAGAGGGGGGCAGGAGGGATGGAGGAAGGGATGGACAGAGGAAAAGAAAGACGACAGGACAAGGGAGGAAAAAGGGATGACAGGAGGTTCTGGTGGAGAATGTTAATATCACAGTCAGTATTAAAAATGTTGTCAGCGGTGGCAGGACTGGGACAGGTGTCAGGCTGCCCACACTCAATTCATTGGTGCTGTCTTCCTCTTCAGTTTCCCACCCTATTTTTAGTTCTCTCTCTCTCTCTCTCTCTCTCTCTCTCTCTCTCTCTCTCTCTCTCTCTCTCTCTCTCTCTCTCTCTCTCTCTCTCTCTCTCATTTCTGTTTACACTCTCTTCACTTCCACATTCATACCAGCGCCTCGTTGCTTCTCCTTCTCGGTTGCACATCAGTAACTGGGTAGTATTTTCCTCGGTTAAGTGGAATAGATTGCACCTTTCCTTACCCATTTATATTGCATACTATTCTTTACTTTCCCTTGTACGTTACTTAGCTGTCTTTTTATATTCGCTTTACGTTACTTAGCTGTCTTTATATTTTCTTTGTTACTTAGCTGTCTTTTTATATTTGCTTTACGTTACTTAGCTGTCTTTTTATATGCTCTTTAGCCTACGTTACTTAGCTACGTTTTTTTAATATGGACACATAATGCATGAATAACGCACATGGTAACGTTATGTACCGTATTCAGAAATGTACTGGTAGGGGAGAGGTATTGGGGACCCTGGTTAAGAGGATCCATTGTCTCTGTCGTGTCTCTCGTGATGCCTCTTTTACGCTCCTGTCTTCCCCGCCACAGCTTCATGCACCTCGTCTCGAATTCGTGTCAAACCCCAATGAGATCGTGCTAAATTAATTGCCTGTAATCAGCAGTATTAGGACCCAGCTTCGGTAGTTCCTTTACACCGCCTCGAAACCGTGTTAAGACCTAATGGGATCTGGTTAAGCTAATAAGAAATAATAAGTTGAGCAGGGTATTGAACCCCTATGTACAGAAACACGGAGATTGTAAAAGAAAATTGACCAGCACTGTAAATATCTCCATTGTTTCCCAGATATAATTACTTTTGTTTTTGTTTTTTCGTGCACTATTTTTTCGTATGCTGCCTAAGTGTTCTTTTCTTTCCCCCTCCCCCCTCTTTTTTTTCTTTCTTTTGTACACTTTTCCATCGTTTCGTCTACCCTTATCCCCCTCCCCAGTCCTTCTTCTTATGTTTCCTCTTGTGTTCCATCTACTCTTTCCCCTTTTCCATCCTTCTTCCTCTGCCGCTTCCTCTTGCGTTTCAACTATCCCTCCTCTCGCATCCCATTTCCTCTTGCATTTCAACCATCCCTCCTCTCACATCCCTCTTCCTCTTGCACTTTGGCCATCCCTCCCCTCACATCCCTCTTCCTCTTGCGTTTCAGTTATCCATCCTCTCACACCCTCTTCTTGCGTTTCAGCCATCCATCCTCTCACATCCCTCCTCCTCTTGCATTTCAACCATCCTTCCTCTCACATCCCTCTTCCTCTTGCATTTCGAAGGCCGCTACGTCTTTAACCGGATCGCAGTTCGCGGAGTTTCCAATTTGGGAAAGTTAGTGAAGCCATGAGAAGGTTTTGCTGCCCCAGGCGAGGACAGGATAGGACAGCGCCACACACCACACTGTCCCCCTCTCACATCACCACACACCACACTACTTCCTTCCCACATCACCACACACCACATTACCCCCCTCCCATACCACATCGCATCACACCACCACACGTCACTCCTTGCCACCCACACCGTCCCACATTACACACCACCGTACTTAACACACCACCACACATTACACACCACCACACGTCACTCTTCACTTATACCACCACACGTCACTCTCCCCGTATCCTGCCACAAACCACTCTGCCCTTACACCACCGTGCGTCACTCTCCTTTTACCCCACCAAACATAGCACACCACCACACATCACACTGCCTCCCTCCCACATCACCACACATCATACACCACATACACCACCACACGCCACTCTCCCTGCCTCCCACACCACCACACAGAGGAGGGGATACAGGGAAAGAGAGTTTGTAAGGCCACCGAACAGTTAAACATACAGTCGCGTACGTTAATTCCACTCCACTCTTGCTTAACTTTCTCCTAAATTAGAAACAGTGGACGCATGGTAGGGGAGGAGGAGGTGGGAGAAAGGACGAAAGATGGAGGATAAGAGGAGTTGAAAAAAGATATTTGTTTCTCTGATATTAAGAAGACTAAACAAGAATGGAGAAGAATTAACGCAAGAAACTGTTCCAGGAGGGATCATTTTTTCCATTAAAATACCTTTGTACGATATGAATTTTATATAGTGTACATAATTGGTGATGTTAGGTCATTTTTTAGGAGGAAAAGTAAGTGTATTGGTTATCAGTGAGAATATGAGGGCCCAGACACCCATGAAAAATAATAACTGCACCCCTTATACTCATCCGTTACCCTTTTCACCCTCACGCCGCATCCAGTGAGGGACATTATAATTAACAGTAATGGTCAATTGTTCGCTTCACTCCCACTCTGATAATCTGTACATAACCTAAGCTTTACCGTCACTTGAATGTATGTAGAGAAAAAGAAATACTTAGGGAGGTAGGGACACTTAGGATGAGTGGAGAGATAAAGACTGTGAGTGGAGTGAATGAAGAAGACCAAGAACAAGGTGAAATAATGAAGAGGCGTGTAAGCAAGAGGGTAAAAAATGCATTATCGGTTGCAGTGTTGGACACGAGATGGTTGGACAATTAAGAATGACTGTCGCATGATTCATAATGACCAAAATGAAGCTACAGCGGTTGAGTTCTGGCATTCTATAGCCTTAACAAGATTTGAGGCAACGATGTCAGTTCACACCTTCTCTATTACAGGTATCCCATTAATTAAATGATACCTGGTAGCAGCAAGGTTAAGTTAAATGATATGGCTGTTCTAAAAGTTCTCAGATAACCATATAGCACTTCATAATAAAAAAAGTAGACAGTCATTGCAAGTTCTGCTATTCGATAATCGTAAGTAAAGTGTTACCAAGCATAAATGTGAGTAGTGGTGGAAGGTATAATGCGTTTACTACCTGACAAAGATCTCTAAACTCTTTCAGCTTAGTTTATAGCCAGATATAGTTAGACTGAATGTGACTAGTAACCAAGGACACTGATTCCTGCCTCATAATTAAAGCTCATCAGATTTCATGCAACCCGATTTAGTGTTCAAGTTATGGGAGTGATCCAGTTCCGTCATGTGAAAAAAAGACTGACTATAGTACTTGTAATCCCTCATTTATCTGGACGTGAACCCAGTGGACTGCAGGCTGAGGATTTCCCTTTGCTGTAGCCCACCAGCCTTGTTTGGGGGGATGGGGAGAAAGTGAAACGCGTTTGTATCACCGGGCAGCTCCACCACCCGGCCTTATCGGTACCACCACGTGAAGGCCCCTCTCCAGCACAAATGTGAGTTAATAAAGAGTTTATGAGTGTGGTAATAGTGAGTAAGCAGGACATAACTGGCATAGTGTCGCTGTCCACCGTCACATACATCCCATTCCCGCCTTATTGACACTTTATTGACGCTTTGCACGACGTTGACGATCGGTA
The DNA here is from genome assembly GCF_032717465.1 of Coenobita brevimanus. Lineage (NCBI taxonomy): Eukaryota > Metazoa > Arthropoda > Malacostraca > Decapoda > Coenobitidae > Coenobita > Coenobita brevimanus. Next base: position 18,154,002 of record NC_136995.1, read on the forward strand.
ACGCGAGGTGATGGCAGGTGGCTGGGTTGAAGTGGCTGAATTTGGAGGGTAACGGCCTGGTTTCATATGAGAGAGAGAGAGAGAGTGTGTGTGTGTGTGTGTGTGTGTGTGTGTGTGTGTGTGTGTGTGTGTGTGTGTGTGTGTGTGTTTGTTTGTTTGTGTGTGTGTGTGTGAGGGCCAAATTATTATTCTAAAAATCGTCAGTTCATCCCTGGCTTTCCTTCAGCCCTTCCACCAAGTTTAGTACAAATCGAATCAGAGCTGAATTAGACACACACACACACACACACACACACACACACACACACACACACACACACACACACACACACACACACACACACACACACGGCGAGCAATACAGTTGTGGTTATAAAATGGTGCCAGTAGTGAAGGTGTTTACGACGATTATTTGTAACCTCTTCAGTATGAGAGGCCCTTCGTAAACTGAATATATAAACCTATAGTCAGTTTGTTTTAACCTGGCAGAGATCCCTAAACCCTTACCAGCTCAGGTGAAGGCCAAGAGTAGTCAGATTTGAGGTTAGAATTGACTAGTAACCAAGGAGACTCATTCCCACGTCAAAGCAAGGTAAAGCAAGGCTCATCGAAGCTCACGGAACCGCGAAACTCTGAGGTATAATAGTTCTCGTAGTCAAAAGGTTTAAGTTTGTATACAGTGTCCAACCATATCATCTTTTTTGTTTTCGTTTTAAATTTTCTTGAAGTTTTCCATATTCTTTCAAAACGTAATCTTTGTCTTTCTTCTTTCAGGTAAGGGAGATCTGCAGCTTACACCTGAGATGTCTGTGAGTATTGGGTTTTGATGTTTGAGTTTTCATCTCTTCTTTAACAGCATTTTTACTTCCATTTATCTCCACTTCTTTTTCCTTTTCCCCACACATTCCATTCGCCTCCCTTTTTCTTCCCTCTTGTCTCTTTATGTTTCACATTCTTTCCCTTGTCTTCATTTTGCTGTACTGTCATATTCTTTCACTCTTTCTCCCCTCTTTTCCATTTTCCACTTTTCTTCTTCTTGCATTTTCTTCCTCCTGCGTTCTCTTTTTCTAACCCCCACCCCATCCATTCAATATTAATCGCAAACACTAACAACAACAACAACTACTACTACTAGTACTCTTATTATTATTATTATTATTATTATTTTTTTTTTTTTTGGGGGGGGGGGGTGTTGGTGGTGTCGTGGATGTAAGAACTAACAACCAGTAATTCAGAAGGAAGGGATTGTTGGCTGAGGCTCTTGTCTGTAATGAATTGTTGTGTTACTGATTATTATTTTGATTAGATCCTTTGTGGAGTGTCTTTGTCTTTGAGTCAGGAAGTGGAGACATTTTTTGATCGTAAAGTGTGTGAGGAAATTGTAAGTGCATTTTCGTGTGCAAGCAATGTACCGTAATTATACTGAGAGAGAGAGAGAGAGAGAGAGAGAGAGAGAGAGAGAGAGAGAGAGAGAGCGTGCCTCTTATTATGTTATTTTATCATTCCTCTCAGTTCCCCAATGGCCGTTCAAGGATAATTTCTTTCTTTTAATTATTTACCCTCGCCTCTCCTCCACTCCTCTCTCGCCTGTCAGTGTCTGCCTTTTTGCGTGTTCCATCTGTCATCAATACCCACGTTCTTTCTTAAACATTTTATTAATTGAGGAGTGAGGGAAGGGTGGTGTGTGGTTTTTGTGATTCATCTGTCATGACTCTCCCATTTTTCCGTCAGTGTGTATATTTTTTACTTGTCTCTCATTTCTCATTTGTTAATCGTTGCTTCCTGTTCGTTTTATCAAAGTCCCCCTTCCAGCCACCCAGTCCCCCTTGTTCATCGTCCCCTCTCCCCACAATCGTCCCTTATCCTTTCGTCCCTCCCATCACCACCCACTGTCAACAGCCCCTTGCTACCAACTCCCCCTGTCAGTACCCCCTTCCTACCACCTCCTCAAATCAGTATCCCCCTCTTACCACCTCCCCCTGTCAACACTCACCCTCCTACTACCTTCCTCTGCCAACATTCACCCTCGTACCACCTTCCCCTGCCACCACTTACTCTCGTACCACCTCCTCCTGTCAGTACTCCCTTCCTGCCACCTCCCTCTGTCAGTACCCCCCATAACACCACCTCCCCTATCAATACCTCCTGCCCACCAACTCTCCCTGTCAGTATCTCCTTCCTTGCATCATCTCTTATCATTATCTCCTATCTATCACCTTCCCCTGTCAATATCTCCTATCTGTCACCTTTCCCTGTCAGTATCTCCTTCTACCACCTTTCCCTGTCAGTATCTCCTTCTACCACCTTTCCCTGTCAGTATCTCCTTCTACCACCTTTCCCTGTCAGTATCTCCTTCTACCACCTTTCCCTGTCAGTATCTCCTTCTACCACCTTTCCCTGTCAGTATCTCCTTCTACCACCTTTCCCTGTCAGTATCTCCTTCCTGCCACCTTTTCCTGTCAATATCTCCTTCCTACCACTTTTTCCTGTCAATATCTCCTTCCTACCACCTTTTCCTGTCAATATCTCCTTCCTACCACCTTTTCCTGTCAATATCTCCTTCCTACCACCTTTTCCTGTCAATATCTCCTTCCTACCACCTTTTCCTGTCAATATCTCCTTTCTACCACCATTTCCTGTCAATATCTGCTTCCTCCCACCTTTCCCTGTCAATATCTCCTTCTACCACCTTTCCCTGTCAGTATCTCCTTCTACCACCTTTCCCTGTCAGTATCTCCTTCTGCCACCTTTCCCTGTCAGTATCTCCTTCTGCCACCTTTCCCTGTCAGTATCTCCTTCTGCCACCTTTCCCTGTCAGTATCTCCTTCTGCCACCTTTCCCTGTCAATATCACCTTCCTACCACATCCCTCTATCAGTACCCCTTTCCTACCACCTCCCCTATCATTAACTCTCCATCCCACCATTCCCCCTATCAGTATCCCCCTTCCACCACCTACCCCTGTCCATCCCACTCTCCACCTTCCCACCACCAGCCCCCCAGACCTCCCCTGTCAACCCCTTATGAGCGTGCAGCCGTTGAGAAGGCGACACAAAAATTGTGGTGAATCATTTTTTTGTGGATGGAAAGTTAGCTGAGATGCGGCCATGAACTGTCCTACCTTACCTCCTCTTGCCCCTGCTTCCCTCCATCCTTTATTGTTTTACCTCTTAGTGTTTCTCTACCTTCTCCTTCAGAGTTTTCCTGCATTCCTCTTAGTTTCCCTGCGTAATTATACTTAAACCTTTTACTTCCCCCTCCTCATTCGCTCCATCCCCTTCTCTCCATCTCTGTCCCCTGTTCTTAAGGTTTACATACATACATACATCATCTGTCGTCAGTTAATCAAGAAGAGGTTAAGTCTTGTGGATGTTTGAAGTCTCCTACAGTTGAGTAAAAGTGTTTAGTGGTAGCTGCTATAAAATCTTTAGTGTCATCGGCCTGTGAGACGTCTAGCATCAGCACCAAGAGTGGCCAGACTGAAATCACATCGGTCTCTTTATTTCTTTGGCAGCCACTTCGCCGCATCTCTCTCTCTCTCTCTCTCTCTCTCTCTCTCTGCAGTACGGTTGTGTAGTGGATAATAAGAGTAATTCCCCGCCTGAGCCTCACACTCCACCCGCCACTTACCAACACCACTCACACCATCATTATTACCTGATTCACCTGATAATGGATGCACAGCTCTGAATAATTTTAAGCTTTGTGAATCTCTGAAGTCGTACAATGAACTGAGTTAACGGGGTATATTTTGTGTAATTCTGGTTCTGAAATGATACTGGTGGTTGTAAATAGTGTTTCCTAACGCCTAACCCGTTATCATTGGCTGGCCTCCCCTGGTGCGGCCTTATTGAACATCGGTAGTTATCAATTGATGTACCAGTCTTCTGCTAATTAGTCTGAGTTTTGCCGAGAATTTTGTTTATTGGTGGCTCGCCATTGGATGTGGCACACTCAGACGCCGTATTACTCCTCCCCATTAACCATGTCCATTGATGTGGTTCGACACAACGTCCATAATTTCTCCTGGCCAATCTTCTCGCCCAACATAGTGCAGTAACATAGTTTTCTTGAGGATGATGGGTTAGTACTCTGCATGTTGCAGGAGACTTCAACAATTCTGGTGTACCGCACCGGTTCTAAACATCGTCAGGTGGCCAAGATAGAATTTAATTGGATAGGATTTAGTGGACTTTATAGATTAGTTCAGGAAATATTGTATTTTACTTTGGGCTTGTGGTAAATTCTAAGGTATTATAATTTAACAATCAGGTTTCTAAGTCAGAGGGAGGAAAGTAACAGAATTTGCATAGGATCAAAAGTTCATGAAATTGTCAAGCTTGGCAATAGTACTTTACGTCGTGTGTATGTATGTATATGTATGTATGCATGTGCGTGTATATGTATGTGCGTATGTCTCCCTATCTCTGTCTGAATATCCATGTTTTTGTCTGTCTTTATCTTTTTATCTGCTGGCCTATATATCTGTGTGTTTGCCCGTTTTTCTGCCTATGTGTCTGTCTGTCAGTTTGTCTCTGTACATTTCTAATTGTTTGCTTATATGTCAAAAGCTATCTTTCTGAGCGTCTTTGTATCTGTCGCCAGAAGCCTCTTGCCAGCCAAAGCAGCCATGACCAAAAAGGCCTTCATGCTTCTTATTCCATCGCTCATCACAACCCCGTCCTGTCAACCCAAGCCGCCCTCCCTCATGTACGTAAACAAAAGAACCACGACAGTCATAGTATGGAGCCTGTCTTGACGTCACGCTGCCGTAAATTGTTTAATAAGGAAAATTATGTCCACATACTGAAAGTCTAAATACCGTGAGGATGTAACAGTTTTAGCCCTTCTTGGACCCTAATAGTAAACACACCTTCAGTATACTTCTTCCTATATCGTCTGTTCACACTCACTAGATTTCCTGGAGCACATCCCGGTGTCGCATTATGCCAGACTCTTAAGGATGTGAGGGTGTTCACAACAGGTTTGCTAGAACACAGTTTCGCCGATATCTGCTAGCGCTCTTTCTGTGAGATATGTTCATAAAAATTCTTGAAATTTTTGTGCAATAAATAAGTCTGCATGGCATTGAATTATTATGAGAATAAACATAATTTGGTAATATTTTGTCAGTATACTCTACACCGTGGTTTGGATATGAAATGTATGGTAGTTCAGTGACTGAGGATAAATATGTAAACAAGCAGTCACTTACACAGTTTATATCAGACTCGTTAGTTTGTGGACATCAGGACTAACATTTCGTCAGAGTTTGTAGCAGTGAGAGTCAGTGGGTCGTATTATCATGATGTTAGGAGGCTCCCCATCACCTACAGTACCCTCACCTTGCCAGGGAAGGGGTACAGTCAGCATCATAAAACCTGTCCCCACTCCTGCCTGTCTCTCCACGGACTTGTAAATCAGTGTGGTGGACCTGCGGCAAACGACACTTATGACTCTGATATAAGGCCAGTTGACGTCATCACTGTCAGTAGTATCGGATTTACCATACTGTTTTTCAAAGTGCATGGAGAGAAAAGCACGATAGGCGATAGGACTTTTGGTGCTAATTGTACATATGTGGAGGGGGGGGGGCAGAGGGCAGGATGGAGACAAGGATAGGGAGTTGGTATAAAACGGACCTGACGGTATAAGAGGGTAATGTGCCACAGGTATATGTCACTGTCACACACACTGCCATTACCACACCGCCACCACTGCACTAACACTAACGAAGGGTAATGACGCAAATACACACCAATACACAGGACATGGCCGAGGTGAAAAACAAATATAACACTATAAGATAAAGATAGAAATAAAGTTTGAAGAGACGACATTGAATGATGAAATATATGAGTATGTTTGCTAATGATACAAAAATAGACCAATGACTTAGAACACAAAGTAAAATTTGAATGAAACTCAGCTTTACATTAGTAGAACACACACACACACACACACACACACACACACACACACACACACACACACACACACAATATCATTAAAGTAGGGTGACTGGGGAGGAAGAGAGAAGCAGAATGAAATAATCGAGCGAATCAAACATATCTCTTAATGTTTTTTAGTTATTTTTTTCACTATTTTTCGACCTAGATTTGTAGACTATGATTTGTGCGCACTTTTTTTTTTTTTCACTTTTATCCTACTCTTTTTTCCACTGGCTTTTGTGCATCGTTAACTCTAGTTTTTAATACGTCTTCGTAATTATCTCCCTGATCTGTATTATTTCGGTTTCTTCAGTATACTGTTTATGGTTACGTACAAACAAGTATATTCGTACAGTAAGGTATATATTCTTTATTATTTCTCCCGTTTCTTTCTGCCCACCTCCCTTCCCCTTCTTTATTATCATACTTTTTCCCTTTCGTCTGTGTTCTGATTCTTTTTATGCTATTGTACCTCGTATGTTTTTGCTCTTCTTTCTTGTATATTCTTAACTTCATCCCCTGTTACCTTTATTTCTTAATTCCTTACCCTCTCCGTTTCTGGTAATCTTTCTTCTTTTTCCTGTTCCTTCGTGAGCTTCCCTTCTTACCATCGTCTTCCACCACTCATCATCCCTCATTCCGTCATTCCTCCTTTCCATAATTTTCCATTCGATTGTTTTCATTTCTTTCCCATCTCTTTTCATCTCTTCCCTCCACGTATCACCTTCAGGTCTAGAGAGAAGGACAGGAGGGAAGGTAAAAATTCTGATTATCTTCCCAGGTGATTGTTAGGGAGTGTATCCTAATTTTACGGTGATCTCTCGCTGTCGTATGGTACTCGTTGTTACTCGTTTGTTTCCCCTTCTGCATCCTCCCATCTCTCTCTCTCTCTCTCTCTCTCTCACACACACACACACACACACACACACACACACACACACACACACACACACACACACACACACACACACACACACACACACACACTCACACACACACACACACACACACACACACACACACACACACACACACACACACACACATAATCTCTTGTACTTCATCTATCGCCTTTTTTTTTTTTTTTTTTTTTTTTTTTTTTTTTTTTGGTCTCCCCCTCCTTCTCCTCTTCTGGTACAGTTTCATAATCTCTCATTTTCAGTTTATACGGAGCTTTGGTGGCTCTGTGTTTACCGTTCTCGTCTTGTGATACTTCAGTTCAAAGTCTTGGTTTTGACACCACGCACTAGCGAATATTTAAATTGGGCGCTGCTAGTGTGTCCGTCCTTCCACGTGCTTGCAGATGTTTCCACCCTGTCATTTCTACCGATGGTACACACACACACACACACACACACACACACACTAGTACAGCATTTCACCTTTCATATGCATCTCTCTTGCTATTGACACCTTTTCCACGTTCATACTTCGCCAGACTGGGTAAGGGTTAATTTTAGTTATCACTCTGCCTCTAAAGATAAGGTTCGGTCAGGCAGTGCACCAAATGACTGATACCGGTACTCAAGAAATACACTCCTGTCTGATCTCTCCATCCTGTTTTCTGGCATTCCTCTCCTCCTTCCAGCCACCTTACTCCTAAACACTCTCTTAATCTCCCACTCTCCATTGACCCCATGTGGTGGAAGGGACAGAAAAATATGAAGGAAACTCATCGGTGCGTGAGAGAAATATGAGAGGAGAGAGGGAGTCAGGTGTTGTGGTAATCAGCTGATCTGGCCCAGTCAGCTGATTTCAGGGCGTCACAGGCTTACCCACGTGGAAGACCAAGAACGACACCAAGGCCACAAAAGCCAGCTTATTTATTTATTTTTATTTTTTTAAGAAAAGGACGCTTTAGAGGAAGAGCTGTGGGTGTGAGGAGAAATCACCATCACCACCACCACCTCTCTCTGTCTCTCTCTCTCTCTCTCTCTCTCTCTCTCGTGTCTTTTATCCCTCCTCCTTCTCTGCTTCCTTCTATTAGCCTCACTTTTCCCCTCTTCCTTTTCCTCCTCTTACCCCTTCCTTCCACCCAGTCCCTCACTTTTCCCCCTCTTCCTTTTCCTCCTCTTACCCCTCCCTTCCACCCAATCCCTCATTTTTCCCCTCTTCTTTTTCCCCCTCTTACCCCTTCCCTTCACTCTGCCTCGGTTTTCTCCTCTTCCTTTTGCTCCTCTGTCATCTTCCTGCCATCCATCCACCCATCAAATCACCAGTTAAATTTCATATATATTTTTAATTAGACCCATTCATTATTCTCCTCCTCCATTACTCACATCATCAGTGCACAGTTTATTGCAGGTCATTTATTTACATTTTTTACATTATTATTGCCGTTCAGTTAACTGCTGAAGAAATTTAATGTAATTTGTGGTCGTGTATGATGTTAGTTGGCCAGTGTTCAAGGCTGTATCTTGTAGTTTCTCTCTCTCTCTCTCTCTCTCTCTCTCTCTCTCTCTCTCTCTCCCCTGGGGCAACTCTTCCACTCCAAACGTACCCATGGCTCTCTTTCACTCAGTCTACACAAATATGTTTTCAGATTTTTTTTTTTTTGGTGGGAGGGGTCTTTTTCATTTACCTGGTCAGGTGACGTGCAACACTCAGCCAGCCAATTAACATATATTTACCCTCCTTCACTTCAGAGGTTTTTTTCTAAGCTCAATAAAAGCATTTGGTGCCAACAAGAAAAATGAAAGAAATAAAATGCCATCGCAGAGAGAGAGAGAGAGAGAGAGAGAGAGAGACTAATGTGAAATAAAAGAGAAGGGGAAAGTAATGAAAAAGTTGTATTCCTGGACGTGACCTCTGACCTCGCTGACCAGTTTTTGTAGAAGACGAAAGGTGAAGAGGCAAGAAGGGGATGGTGAGGGGGAGTGATGGTGAAGGAAGAAAGTGATGGGGAGGGGGAGTGATGGTGAAGGAAGAAAGTGATAGGGAGGGGGAGTGATGGTGAAGGAAGAAAGTGATAGGGAAGAGGAGAGATGGTGAAGGAAGAAATTGATAGGGAGGGGGAGTGATGGTGAAGGAAGGAAATGATAGGGAGGTTGATTGATGATGAAGGAAGAAAGTGATAGGGAGGGTGAGTAATAGTGAAGGAAGAAAGTGATCGGGAGGGGGAGTAATGGTGAAGGAAGAAAGTGATAGGGAGGAGGAGTAATGGTGAAGGAAGAAAGTGATAGGGATGAGGCAAGGTGAATGGTTGAAAACAAAGGAAGAAGAAAAGATATGAGGCGTGTGAGCACCTTAACTAAAGGCTGTCAGCACAATCCCTCCCCTCATCGATTTTCCTTCTCTCCTTCATTTATCTTTGTTCCTCCTCTCTACTTATTATCCATATTCCTCCCCTCCTCCCTTTATCCGTTATCCGTTCCTCCTTTTATCCATTTTCCTCCTCTCTCCCTTTTACCCAACTTCCTCCACTCCTACTTTCATGCTTGACTTATTTTCTCCCTTTTATCAAACCACGAACACTTGCTTTGGCTTGGGATAAAAAGGTTTCCTTGTTTGTTTTCCTCTCTCTCTCTCTCTCTCTCTCTCTCTCCTAACTATGACAATTACCCCTGAACTTTGCGTGAGATAAAACTGATAAAAACATGTAATTTGTGTGTTCGCGTGAGACATGAACCATTCACTCGCTTGCCAAGAATTCACCCCTTATAATTTTCCTTAAACTCTCCTTACCTTTTTTCTTTATACTTTCATATAACAATAACTTAGAGCCATTTTTTTGTCTGAATGTCATACTCTGTCATTATCTCTTCTCTTGCTAGCTCTGTCTCTTCGTTTCTCTCCTCTAATTACTCTCTAAAGCTATTTCACTTTCTTTAAATTTTTGCACTTCTTCTTCCCTCCTGTTCTCCTCTTTCCTGTACTTTATCTTATTAATTCAGTTTACCATTCATTCCTCAGCTTTCTCATTTCATTCAGTTTCATTCATTTTATTATTATTATCTTTACCTCTTTCAGTGCCTCTCTATATACTACTTAATTTCACACATTTCCTCGTAGATTCCCATACTGTACTTATTTTTTGTTTTAATTAACCCTTTTATTTCATATCAGTCGCGTTGCTGTTCCACTCCTACTTGTCGCCATCCTTCCAGTTCCCTCCTTTACTGATTTTCTTTTCCTGTGTTACTTCGTTTCTGTTATATCTTCCATTTCTCTCGTTTTCCTCACTCCTGCGTGAATTTACTTTTCTCCTTCACCTGCACAAACAGCAAACCCATTTAGACCCAAGTGTTTTCCTGCAGTTGAATAAAGTCATTAGTCAGTAGCAGAATATAATGATACAAAGGATGTGAGTGGGATATACACACAGCTGCAAAACATATACCTGAACATGAGTGCATAGAAACCATGATGATTATAGGTCACAGTAACACATGTTTTCACACACACACACACACACACACACACACACACACCTTTCGTAATTCTCAACTCTTGACCTCTGCTCTGTTGTTGTTGTTGCTGCAAGAGGTTAGTAAATTCAGCTATTTCAACAGATGATGTGCTCATTGCTAATTTAATATGAGTGTCATTACTTTTTGTGTCATTTGTGTATACAAGTATGCCACTAAATACGGATGTAAACATACCATCATCATCATCATCTTTGACATTATCATTATCGTTGCTGTTATTATTATTATTATTATTATTATTATTATTATTATTATTATTATTATTATTACGACTACTACTACTACTACTATTATTATTGTTATTATTATTATTATTATTATTATTACTGTTATTATTATTACTATTATTATTATTATAAATATTATTATTATTATTATTATTATTATTATTATTTCACTCATCTTAAATGTCGGGACCAACTGCCTAGCCCCGGGCTCCTACGCTCCTCATGGGGCAATGTAGGATTGGATGATGGATAATGGATGGATTATTATTATTATTATTCCTCCACATTTCTCGTCCCACCTTTGGACGGGATGAGAAAGGGTCTAAAGGCAAGGAAAAAAAAGTTAGAAAGAGAACTATCCAAAACTCCAAAAGTTACTACATTAAGTGGGCCATACACTCATTCACTCACTATTCAAGCCCCCAAAATATTGATGATGCATTTTCAGGCAGGAATCTTGGGTGTTTAATATTATTTTATTCAGCACAAAATGAACACTATCGTTATTTCTTTATGCTAACCACTTACATCAGAGGAAACTTTATGGCAAATGTGGAGGGTAGCGAGGAAGTAAAGTTCACGCCTTTTTAATTTACTGTTAGGAAGCCTGTATTATAATTTTATATATTAATTAATTAATGTATTTATTTATTTATACAGTTCAGAGCAGTCATGACGCTAGGAGAAATCCATGCACTGTTATCCGTACCTGTCAAAATTCCACGACTCTTTCTCTGCTGGTCAAAGGGATTGCTACCACCGCTCGCCTCACAGATTTGTGTATGTGGCATGGTAGTAGTATGTGGGATGAGCGTTTCTCTGCTGGTCAAAGGGATTGCTACCACCGCTCGCCTCACAGATTTGTGTATGTGGCATGGTAGTAGTATGTGGGATGAGCGTATAAGTAAACATACCATACATCATCATCATCATCATCATCATCATCATCATCGGGCCTCTTTTCAGACCCACAGGTAGGGAGAGGTAGGGTACAGAAAGCCAGGAAAGAGGAAGGAACACCATAGTGGGGGAAGTGATCAATGAAATGAGGCACACATCTATCCACTCAGCATTCAAGGAAATACTGAGGTGCGCTGTGCAAATTAAATCGCCAAGGAGAAGATGCTGCGTAATTTCTTAAGGGCACAAGAAATGGGTCTTGGTGTGCCTCCCCGCTGAGCTAATAATATTAGTTATCAGCCACCTTTATTGTGTGGAAAACTGGTTTTCTCTTTAATTACGAGAGAGAGAGAGAGAGAGAGAGAGAGAGAGAGGTAATTAAGAAGTGGGGAGTTCAGTAGGCCCCTTAATGAACTTTGGTCCGAAGTAGTGAGATCGACTTACCTTTTCCTCCCACGTTGTTTCTTCATCCTCTCTCTCTCTCTCTCTCTCTCTCTCTCTCTTGACCAGACCCATATCCACAGAACAGCGGAGGAACAGGAATAAGAAAATCCACTAGAATAGGGCGAGGATGGAGAGGAAAAAAAGAAAGGGAAAGAAAAAAAAGTGAGAGTAAAACCATCAAAGGACGATTACATATGATAGTGAAGCAGGTACATTGAAACCCGAAAAAAAAAAAAAAAAAAAAGAAGGAATAGAACAACAGTGACAGGAAGGGGATAATGAAAGTACTGAAATGAGAAGGGAGACTATAATATAAAAAATGTCATTGAAAACGAGGGAATTGTGATGACGTAATGTACAGTTAACAAGAGTTCCACCTGGACCACCTAGTCGCGGGATATGGCTAACGTGGCAACAGCGCGTGTGTGTGTGTTCGTGTGTACATGCCCCGGGATTTATCGAATCATCAAGCTTCATCCTCTGTGCCGTATTATATTATTATGTGGTCATTGTATTATGCTGTGATATTGGCTAATACATACTGTGTGATTGGTATAATGAGCTGTGCACTATGCTATTTATTAAGGCTGATTTATATACTGTAAAATAATTCTTCTCTTGTAGCGTGAACCACGATACAGGATGAGTTGTGGTTCAGAAACATCGCGCCATTTATGGATGAACTTACTGTTTCTGAACCACAACTCAACCTGTATCGTGGTTTACGCTACAAGATAAAAGAATTGTTTTATATAAATCAGGTTTCATAAATAGCATGGTGCACAGCTCATTATACCAATCACACAGTATTTATTATCCATTATCACAGCATAATACAATGACCACATAATAATATAATACAGCAAAGAGGATGAAGCTTGATGATTCGATAAATTCCGGGGCATGTACACACGAACACACACACGCTCTGTTGCCACGTTAGCCATATCCCGCGACTAGGTGGTCCAGGTGGAACTCTTGTTAACTGTACATATAATTTATATATATAAAGGTATAAGTGTGTCATGTAAGAGGGCTGGGAGGAAGATCACTAGGTAACATAAAGAAAATAAATAACGAGAGGAAGAAGTGGGAAAATAAGTGCTTAATGGATGATACGAAAAAAAAAAAATGGTATGGAAACAGGAAGAAAGATGGAATGGGAGAAAATGAGAGAATAAAGGAATATAATAAAAACTGGGAATAGTGCAAGTGAGGAAAACTTGCATCATAGGTAAGGCAGATGAATGGTACGATGGAAGGGAATTGAGGAAAACTGACTAAATAGAACGATGATGTGAAGGCGGAAGAGAAAAAATGTGCAGACGTGATGGTATGAATGGAAGACTGGAGGAAAGGAGACGAGGAAAGGAGAGGACAGAGTGAATGAAGAAAAGGAGCGGAGGAAATGAAAGAATGAAGAGAAAGAAGAGAGAGTGGAGAAGATAGGAGTGAACAAAGGGACAGAAGAAAGGGAGAGGAGTAAAGGAGAGGACGAAGGGATAGAACGACGAGAGAGGAGGAGAGGTTAGTAGGAGGGCAGGTGTTGGAGGAAGGTACGGGGCTGGCGTGCAGGAGACCATTCTGATAACAATAATGGCTATAGGGTGGTGGCAGAGGGCAGGGAAGGGAGTGTGGGGGGTAGAGGGAAGAGAGATTGCAGGATAGGAAGAAGAGAATGTGATGGAAGATAAGAAGGTTGTGACGTATCATTATTATCACCATTATCAGCACATTAACTCTTGTTCCCCGTGTAAACACTGGGTGGGGATATCTATAGTAAGGCGCTTTGATCTCTGTCCCTGTATTAATCAAGGTATAAAGGCAGTCACAGGTATGGTCTTCTCATTTTCTATGCCGTAGGAGTTACAGGGCCATTTACAACTCGTGATCTCTGTTGTCGTAAGCTAACCCTACCAAACTTCGTATACCAGAGGTCATAGTGTACATTTTCTTACCTGTGATATAAGTAAGTCTCCAAGAGCCCATGTAGGCATTATGAATGTGGTGCGGAAGGGGTACAGGAGTGGACAGTGGGTCGAGGGGTGACCAGTTTAAATCCCAGCCAGGAATAGCCTTACTACTGGCAATCTGTTAACTAATGCATTAACAGATTTTCCATATTTTCACCAGCGTTCGTAAATATGACTGAAATGTGGCGTTTGGCTGCCTCAAAATTTTCCATTTTGTCACGCTGATCCAAACCTGGCTATTTATTAGTTATAACTGATTCCAGAAGACATAAGCTCGAAGAGTTGGCCGCACTGGGTACAGGGGAAGAGGGGGTTAGGTTCTGCAATTCATAGTCACGTTCCTCTTGTTTTTATATGTAGTTTTCAGTTTGTAATGTGAGGTGGCTTTGATAATGAACTGATAGGTGATGTTAGTGGCGTTTGTGACAAGGGTAATGAGTATTTGTAATAATGTGGTGTTTGTGATGGCATGTATGATTATGTTAGCGGTGGAACAAGCGGTGGTATGAAGTGTGGCGTTTGTGATATAATGACAAATGGTATTAACCGAGGTACCGTCAATGGAAGAGGTGGTTTGACCTGTATCCCTATTAACAAAATTAAATCTGGTATGAAATCTGCTGTTAGTGATGCGGTAAATGTAGAGTTTGTTAGAACAGGTGTTAGTGGTGACATGGAATGAAGCATGAGTGGAAAAAAGTTTAAGTTGCCCAGAGAATGTTGTTTCGTAATATTAGCGGTAAAATGAAGAATGGTATTAATGAGAGGTGGTTTGAGTGGTGGAATGAAAGTGGTATAGTATGTGGGAGAACATGCTACTAGTGTAACGAAAAGTGGTATATGTGAGACTTGTTATTAGTAGCAGAATAAGACTGTATTATCAGTGGAGTGCGAGGCAGCGTGAGACGTAACACTAATAGAGTGATACGGTAGATAATGGACGGGGTTGATTGATATATGGCGTGAGAGATGGTAATTACTTATTTTTTTGTCTGACATTGATTCCTAACCCCTTTTTAGCTTCGTTGATGGTCATATGAAGGGAGATTGGAGGGCGGAATCGACTAGCGACCAAGGAGACTCATATTCACCTCAAAACAAAGGCTCATCGAATTTTGTGCAACCACGACATAGTATTCAGTCTACGAGAGTAACCGGGTTCCATCAAGTGAAAATAAACGGCCTATAGTGACTGATATAATGACACGTGGACACCACCAGGGCCACGAAATATAAGAAAAAAAAAATCGACTGAAAATGATAAAAGAATGTTGTGGGAGGACTGTGGTAATTCTGGCTTAACTTGCGGTCCACTCTGTGCAAATGGATGGCCCCTATGCACGGCTTTCCTGCACCACACACACACACACACACACACACACACACACACACACACACACACACACACACACACACACACACACACACACACACACACACACACACACACACACACACACACACACACACACACACACACACACACACACACACACACACACACACACACACACACACACACACACACACACACACACACACACACACACACACACTTTCTCTCTCTCTCTCTCTCTCTCTCTCTCTCTCTTTTCAAAACTATGTCAGCCCATGGAAGGACCACTCAGATAAATGTGTGTGGTGGCTGATGCAGGTCTGAGCTGGCGGACGTGAAGTACAGTGGTGAGTGTGTGTGTGTGTGTGTGTGTGTGTGTGTGTGTGTGTGTGTGTGTGGTCCTCTTCCTCTGTATTTTATCTTCCCTTTCCTTTTGTTCTTCCTCTCTTCTCTCCTATCTCTTCTCCTTCCATTTCCTCTCCCCTTCATCACCCACCCCCCATCTCTCTCTCATAGCTTCACCACACACTGCTCATCCTTTAGTCAGCGGTGGCCTTATCAGCCTTTTGTACTCTTGTGCCGCGGGCTGGTTGCAGGCACTCACTCTTTTACTCTATATTTTTTCGCTGTTTTGCTTTGCCTATAGTTTTATTTTCACTTCCATTATATTTCCTTCTGTGGCTGCCTTTTCTTCTCCCTCCCTTTTTTCATTTGTTTTGTGGTTGATTTTTCTTGTTTTTTGTCATTCATTTTTCTCAGTTTAAGCATTTTTTTACGTCAGTATTTTGCCCTTTTTGCAGTATTGTATTTGTCTGTTTCTCTCATCCCTTGTTTTGCCCATTCTTTCTTTCGTTTCATTATCAGTGTTTTATCCTTTGCTTTTTTGCATTTATTCTGAGTATTTCCTCTTTGTTTTTTATATTATTCTCTCGTTCTGTGTCGTGCTTCCCCCCCCCCCCTTTTTTTTAGTTCTCTGTCCTTCCATCGTTATTCTCGTTATTCTTTTGTGTTAATGCCTGTTTCTTTTCCCTTTGTGCTTGCTTCATTATTTCCTTTTTATCCACCTTGTTCTCTCTTCTGTTGCTTTTTTTTTTTTTCTCTCTCTCTCTCTCCTTTAATGTTATCCTTTCATTACTCTCATCTTTTGTTTAGGGTACTTTTCTTATATCATCATTTTCACTCATCTCCACTTTTCCCTTCGTTCTGATTGTTCTTTGTCCTCTTTACCCTGCTCTGCTTTTCCTTTGTCCTCCCTCATCACCTTCTAGTGCTTCTTTCATATTACTTATGCTCACACTTATTCTCATTTTGTGCATTTTTCTCTCGTTTCCCTTTGATCACATTACTTTATTAATATCCTTCTCTCTCTCTCTCTCTCTCTCTCTCTCTCTCTCTCTCTCTCTCTCTCTCTCTCTCTCTCTCTCTCTCTCTCTCACCATTTTTTTCATCATCCTTTGTTTTTTTCGCCATTTGTCTCTCCTTATTTATGTTATTTTTTTCAGTTCAGATATCCTTAAAGGTTATCATAGTCTTTTTTCCCAACCCTTCTTTGATATTTAAATAATAGATATTTATTTTCCTCTTGAATTTTTCAGTATACAGTAGTTTGTTTTTGCCCTTGCGTTCTAATCTAGTTTCCTTCTCCTTACTTTTTTTCTTGAGTTTCCCCTTTTCTCATCATCTCTTCTTTTCTTTCCCTTCCTTCCTTCTCTCCTTCACCCTTCCTTTCCCCTCCTTCCTTCCCTCCTTCACCCTTCTTTCCCCTCCAAACTTCCCTTCTTCACCCTTCCTTTCTCCTCCTTCCTTCCCTCCTTCACCCTTCTTTCCCCTCCAAACTTCCCTTCTTCACCCTTCCTTTCCCCTTCTTCCTCCCCTCCATCACTCTCCTTTTCCCTTCTTCTTTCACCCCGTCACCCTTCTTTCCCCATCTTCCTTCCCTTCTTCACCCTTTCATTCCCCTCCTTCCTGCCCTCCTTCACCCCTCCTTTCCCCTCCTCCCTTCCCTTCTTCACCTTTCTTTCCCCTCCTTCCCTCTCTCCTTCGCCCTTCCTTTCCCTCCTTCCTTCCCTTCTTCACCCTTTCTTTCCCCTCCTTCCATTTCTCCTTCACCTTTCCTTTCCCCTCTCTCCCTTCATTCTCCCTTTCTTTCCTCTCCTTCCTGCCCTCCTGCACCCTCTTTTCCCTTCCTTCACTCCTTCACCTTTCTTTCCCCTCCATCCTTCCCTCCACCCTCCCTTCCCCCTCCCCACAGTACCCCTCCCCTCTCACTCTGTTCGCCTTGGCACAGCATAGGAATGATCGCCAATGACGCCTTGCTGTATCCTCTCTTCCCTTCCTGCCTCTTTACCCTTATTCCCACCCAAAGATATAGTGTTGTTTAGGAATCATTTTTCTTTTCTTATTAATTACAACCAGTACTTTCGATAGTGTGTTCAGATCCCGGTGTACAAACCTATATAGACAGAGAGAATTATGGCTGACATCCAGTGACGCGCCTTAAGTATGAGGGGAAGCAGTATGAGGCAATATGACGGAGTGGTAGTGAAAGTTTGGTGAAATGTTGGTGTTGGTGTAGAGGCGCACTGTTGCAATTTGTTGAGAACTATTGGTGTGCAACTTCAAACACACACACACACACACACACACACACACACACACACACACACACACACACACACACACACACACACACACACACACACACACACACACACACACACACACACACACACACACACACACACACACACACACACACACACACACACACACACACACACACACACACACACACACACACACACACACACACACACACACACACACACACACACACACACACACACACACACACACACACACACACACACACACACACACACACACACACACACACACACACACACACACACACACACACACACACACACACACACACACACACACACACACACACACACACACACACACACACACACACACACACACACACACACACACACACACACACACACACACACACACACACACACACACACACACACACACACACACACACACACACACACACACACACACACACACACACACACACACACACACACACACACACACACACACACACACACACACACACACACACACACACACACACACACACACACACACACACACACACACACACACACACACACACACACACACACAGAGCTATTTCACGTCCACAAGCTCGGACCTGCATCAGCCACCCACCACACACAGTTATTTGAGTAGTGGTCTTTCCACGGGTTGACATAGTTCTGACGAGAGAGAGAGAGAGAGAGAGAGAGCAAAATTTGTAAGCCTGGGGAAAGAAAAAGCAACCACAATGGATTCACAGAAGTTTTTGTCGCCCTTGGGAAGAACGGCTCTGTTTGTTATTCTTCTTCCTATTCCCTTTATTATTATATAAGCTTTCTTTTATCTTCAATATATTTTGTGTGTGTGTGTGTGTGTGTGTGATTATCCTTGCCTTGCACTATCAGAACATGCTTTATCTTGGCATTATTAGAGAGCATGTGTGCGACATAAGTTTCAGCGTAATAACACACCACGAATGAGTCATGTCTGTGAACCTGTGTTGCTAAAAGTTTGAATTAAGGTCTTCTCATCCCATAAGCTTATATATCTAGCATTTTAATAGGGCACTTGTAATGTTTTGAGAAGTCATCATCTTTGACTTTCTAACTTCATGATTTCAAGCCTCTATTATTCACTCTTTCATTCTTCACTTATCATATGTGTCGTCTTTTGCAGCTCTTCATTAACGTTCATTCCATGCCCCCCATACACTGTTCTGGCTCTCCTGGCTCTCTTTCTTATCTCTTATCCTTATTTCATCATCCTTTTCCTCCGTGTTTCGATGTTTCCACTTCGCCGATTTTCATTTCAGTCCCTCTGCTCGTCTCCCCTCTTGCTCTTTCTTTTCTGTCTTGTGTTTCCCTTCTTCCCTCCTTTCCTCTCTCCCCTCTCCTTGCTTTCTTTCTCCAGCACTGAGTTCCTTGCACCGGCCACACCAATTCCACTACCACTGAGAAAGATGCCGTACCATAAGAGTCAAAATGGTCTCCCCAAAAATTCATCCATGACAGTACTTGTAGATCTGTAACTGTTGAAAATTAGACCCGTGTTTTTATAGCATTTATTACTTAAAATTTGCTCAAGAATATCTTCCTCAGGTTTCATACATTTTTTTTTTCTAACACCGTATGTATGTTTTTATCTATATACTTATCTACCTCCCCATAAGTCTGCTTACTTCTCTATCAGTTAAATATCATAAGCAACAAGAACGAGGAAAAACAGCGGAAATGAAAAAATCAGAAGGAAAGAGAGAAGAAAAGAGAACGTGAGGAGGGAGGAGTGCAGTGAACAGTATTAATAAATGGTTAATTGGCACTGGTAATTGACGGGGCCGGGTTCACAGGCGGTGAAGTGTTTTGTCATCTATCTGCCTATCTCTGTCTATCTATCTATCTATCTGTCTGTGTCTATATATCTATCTGTCTATCTGTATGTCTATCTGTCAGTCTCCCTGTCTATCAGTCTACCTATCCATCCATCCATCAATCAATTGATTCATTTATCCATGTGTCAATTCTGTCTAGCATTACACTGATGTCTTTCATATATTTGTACACCTCGGGTTATCCATTGTCTAATTCCGCATCCTGTGAGAGGGTCTTTACAAAATAATCTCCAGGTATTCACATCATACTCAGTAACAACCCCCTTCCCACAACACGCCATACTACCTCATACACTCCCCTGCCTCTTCTCTCTACCCTGTTCTTGATCTCCCCATTCACTTCAGCTCCCTCCACCCCACTCTCCTCGTCAGTCTCTCACACTTTAGTCAGCCTCCACGCCCTCCTTATTATTTCTATTATTTTAGCATTTCCCATTGCCTCCTCAGCCACCGGGGTAATTATTGGTAGCAGAGAGGAAGATAAATGATGATAAATGGTAACAGTGGTTATCAAGGAAAGAGGAAGACTGAAGAAAGAGGTGACGTGAAGGAAAGTGAATCTCTGTCTCTGTCTGCCTGTCTGTACCTACCTACCTACCTACCTACCTACCTACCTACCTACCTACCTACCTACCTACCAACCAACCTTCCTACCTACATACATACCTACCTACGGTACATATCTTTCTGTCTGTCTGTCTGTCATTATAGTCAGACGCCTTAATATCGGAAGGGGTGTCCACAATCGAATCACCTCCATGTCATTCTGTCCTCTGTCATCAAGTTGCCTTCTCTCCAGCTCACTCTCCTCTGTCATATATATCGGATACGAAATTACTTGAGAAAAGTGAATTCTTGAGGTCTCCATCCTACATTAAGTAAAATCGTCTAGAAGCAAGAGTATAATAACAGTAATAATAACAAGAACCATAGTAATAATAATAATAATAATAATAATAATAATAATCAGATGAAGAAGAGGGATGATAAAAAACAGGTTTACAGTAGAGAGGAGTGGTTGAGGCAAAGATGGTGGTGAAGGTGACACAAACACAAGTACCAGTAGTGAACATGGCGTTGGCAGGCGATGGTGATAACAGATGAGAATATAAGACGTCACTGAGGCTGACGTAAGGAGGAGCCAGTTTATGCAAATAGTATCTGTTGACAAAGTGACAGCACCACACGGACTCACCAGCTGATTCTGGTAAATATGAGAATATGTTTTTTCTTAGGGCATCCAAGCTGGCAGGAAATGGTTACATAATACAAAACATGATAATATTGCATCGAACAGAATTATTTGCAGTACTGCACACTGGCAAGAACGTTGATTTAAGTAGCACTGCGGTATATATAGGCTACGTTACAGGGAAAATGTTGAAGTAAGAAGCACTGCGGTACATATAAGGGATAACTTACGTGGTATTTATTACATATTGGCCTAACACCCGATAAAAATACAATCTGCACTGCATAATTAACAGCGGTAGATAAGCCGGAGGCAGCAGTAATACACACACACACACACACACACACACACACACACACACACACACACACACACACACACACACACACACACACACACACACACACACACACACACACCAAAGACCCTCACACCTCTCACGGCCCAACTGCCTCACAAAATTCTGGTGTCCAATAATCTTGGTTGTGAGAGGCCTAAGTGGCAGGCCTCTCTCTTCCCTTCCATATATTGCCCCCTTACCATTACACCCTCTCCCAGGTCCTCCTACCCTCGCTCTCAGCCTCTGCTCTCTTTTCCCACCCACCCTCTCTCTCTCCCTTTCTTCAGTCACCCATCCCAGACGCAGCCGTCAACGTCCCTTCCCATTCCATTCTTTCCCACGCCCTCCTACCCCTCTCCCGCTCTCTGTCTTAACTGCTCTTTTCTCGCACCCACCCCTCTCCCCCTCTTCCAGACCTTCCTCCCTCCCCCCCCACCCTCATTCAGCCTCCCCCTCTTCTCTCATCACCACCCTTTCCCTTCCCTTTCTTATATTGCCCCATTCCCACTCCACTCTCACCCAGTTCCTCCTCTCCCCTCACTCCACTTGCCCCCCCCCTTCTCTCCCCTCACTCTTCCAAGCCACCCAGCCCTGCCGCAGCCACCACCGCCTCCTTCCCATTCCACCCATTCCCTCAGTCTCTTTCCCCCACTTCCATCACCTCCCTCTCCCTCTCCCAGCCCCTTTTCCCTAGTTACGTCACAGCCACCCCCCTCCCTCAGTGTTACCCCTCACTCCTCTTTCACTCTCGTCTATTTCCGTCTCTATTTCTTCCTCCAGCGCCTTTTTTTCCCCCATCACCACACTGTGTCCAGCCCTCTTCCAGAACTGCCCTCACTCCCCCTCCACCGCCCAGCCCTGTCACACCAATCAGCCTTCTTCCTCTCTGGCTGTTTCTCTCTCCGTCACTTCTCTCCTGATTCCCCTTCCCCTCCCTCACTTCCACCCCCGTCATTCCTCCCACTTTCCTTCTCCACAGCCTCCAGTCATGCTCATCTTCCCTTACTCTACATCATCATCATCATCATCATTTTGTTTCCCAGCAGCTAAATAATGGCATAGGTCAAACAGTAAACACACACCCAAACAGGTCAAAATGTCTGTGTTTCGGGGAGTCATTATTCTGACATTTACCCAGACTTTTATCTAATAATTAATTCACTGCCTTCCTTTCACATTTTCTTAACTAGTAATTCTCTCTCTCTCTCTCTCTCTCTCTCTCTCTCTCTCTCTCTCTCTCTCTCTCTGAACTTTTCTCCTCAATCACTTTTTGTCCAATTCCAGGTTCGATACAAGAGCCAGACCCATTTTCTTTTTGCCCATGACTTTTTCTTTTTTTAAATCAAGGGTTTAATAGGAAGGGAAACAAGAGGAAGGGTCAGGTGGGTGAAATAGGAAGGTAAACAAGAGGAAGGGTCAGGTGGGTGAAATACGAAGAGAAACAAGAGGAAGGGTCAGATGGTTGAAATAAGATAAAACAAGAGGAAGGGTTGGGTGGGTGAAATAGGAAGAGAAACAAGAGGAAGGGTTGGGTGGGTGAAATAGGAAGAGAAACAAGAGGAAGGGTTGGGTGGGTGAAATAGGAAGAGAAACAAGAGGAAGGGTTGGGTGGGTGAAATAGGAAGAATAGTGTTGGAGTATAGGTGTTTAGTGTGTCAGGTGGAATTCATAGGTAATCGGTTTATTTCTACGGTATCATCCAACCCTCTTCCCCTTAACGGCCCCTCAGACTCCCTCACTCTGATGTCCTCCTAGCCAGTCGATTTGTACTCAGCCTGAGAAACATTTTGTACTGAGAGGGTAAGAGAATTTCCATTAATCTCCCTAGCACCACAACGCTTATTTTATCTCTTTCTTTCTGTCAGTAAACGATTTTGTAATGTGCAGGGCCTCTCGTAATGAACGGGCCTAGAATAACGTGTCTCTTCTTAGGATGTATCTCATCTTATCTCTGTTTTTCCGGAGAGAGAGAGAGAGAGAGAGAGAGAGAGAGAGAGAGAGAGAGAGAGAGAGAGAGAGACGTATATAAGACAGAGGAAGCAGCGGGAAAGATTTCTCAAGAAGGATAGAGACGACAAAATGATTGATAAAAATAAGAGAGAACAGATTTAAGTGGCAATGCTACGCTACCCATATTGGTCAACAAGAGAGGGAAAAACATGAGAATTAAAAAAGGCAAAAAGACTGGAGGAGAGAGATGAAAAAGGAATAAAAGCCAATACTCGCCCCAGGCCAACTCTAACTTTCCCGGAAAAAAGAAATTCGTGCCAGTGTTACGACCTTCAGCCCCTCTCTTTCCCTTTTAGTGGTTAGGTTTCCATCCTCCTCCTTCTTCGTTATACTTTCGTTCTCCTTTCCTTTAATTATTTTCATCTGTAGGCTTGCTTCATCTCCGTATTTTCGTAACCTTATGACTCTCTTTATATGTAGGTTACTTTATGTTTTAATTCTTTTGTAACTTTGTGTGTATCTTTCATTTTCAAAGATAGTTTTGGAACCTAACATTATCATCCAATCTACGGTTATATTTCTCGTATGCCAAACAATGTGCTTGTCTTCCCAGCTCTGTGTTATTCATTACGATTCTGTCCACTTACTCCTCCATGCCACTTCCTAATCTTCTTCCACCTTATAAAAATACATCAGATCTCCGAGCATACTATCCCTCCACATTCTTCCACTATCCCTCCACCCAGCGTACCTTCCCATTCTTCCTTCATCCCTCCACACATCCAACCTCTCTGTGCCTCACTCCACGGTTCATCAATGGTGACGGGAACAGAAACACAAAAACATATCCAACCTCTGTCACAACTCACCTCCACTCCCTCCCACAACTCCACCGGCGCTATAGTCATGTATACATCTATAGGGCTGTGCCTGGGAAAGGTGGGACTATGATGTTTGGCTCACAGACTGAAGCTAAAGAACAGGTGATGCGCCAGGAGTGTTTAGCTGAGTGTTACCTCCAGCTCATTGAAAGTTTTAAGATGGTGCAAAGAGCGACAAGTCAGCTGGGCCTAAAACTGATCACCACCACCAACCGTCCACTCCACAGGCACCCTCTCAATCATCTCCCTCACTGGGTCGTCATTTTCTTCCTTCGCTTTGGTGGAAGGGGAAAATGAGGAGGGAGATGAGAGGGTAATAGAAAAGGGAGATGAGAGAGGGAGGGCGGGAGGACTGTGATGGAACGTGACATATACAGTATGCTACCACCGTCACCCACCCCATTGCCACTACCTGTATGGCTGGTGCCGGAGATGGAGAGTCATAAAGATAAAAGGGGATGACATGACACACACGACAGCTGATGGAATGGGAAGTGGACTATGCTTGACGCGGAAAAGAAAACAGGGATGCACACGAGAAGAAAAAAGTGATAAGAAAAACAAAGTGGATGAAAAAACGGAGAAGCGGTGACAAGAGAAGGGAAGAGAGAAGAGGACTGAAGACAAGACACGAGAATTAAGAAAATGGGATTGGAGAGAAAACAAAAGCATAAAGCACAGGAGAAATGGAGTGAAATGGAGAAGAGAAAAAGAATAACGCGTCAGAAAAAGAAGTGAACAAAAGAGATAAAGACAACCTAAAAGAACAGATGAGTGACATGGAGGAGAAAAAAAAAGTGAAAGAAAGGAAAGATATGAGCTAAGACGAGGTGAATTTAAATGAATAAAGGTTGGACATCCTTTTGCCTCAGTTCTTTCATGTTTTCTCACTTAACCTTTCCTCTCCCACTCACACCCTGCCAGTCCCACGCTCCTTTCTCCCACACACTTTTAATTCCCATTAACTTCCACTACACGTTTTTCATTCTTTTTCACGAAGCACGCGCGCGCGCGCGCGCGCGCACACACACACACACACACACACACACACACACACACACACACACACACACACACACACACACACACACACACACACACACACACACACACACACACACAGGAGGACTGCTGGGCCTTGATAGCAGGCTGTGAAGCCTATGCCCAGAGTCGGACACATAAAACACACACACACACACACACACACACACACACACACACACACACACACACTCTCTCTCTCTCTCTCTCCTGCAACATGAATAGACTAAAAGAAGCATCACTCACTGGGGGTTTAACACTGTCACCTGCTCTTTCACTAACAATTTAATTCACTTTATTTTTACCGTGATGGACGTCAGTGTCGCTTTCCACCTACGTTGGAACTATTTTGACGTTCATATTTCTGGATGCTTTTTAAAATGCTTTTATGGATGGTAAAACACACACACACACACACACACACACACACACACACACACACACACACACACACACACACACACACACACACACACACACACACACACACACACACACACACACACGATCTCTCTACCTACCTATTCATCTACCTATGTATCTAACCACTAAGGTATATCAACAATCTGGTAACATTATCAGTGCAGGTCAATAGTACCTTAGGTTCAATAGTCACCTTAACTTTATTCCTCACTGGGGTATGTGATGGACACTGATATAACGCTCCTGGAAAAATCCAATAATTACAATATACAACTTAACAGATATTCTGGTATTAATGTTCAGCTCATATAAACATTAATGATACGGTCATTGATAAGTGGTGAAGGGACCCTTTTGACATGCTGCGGTACTCAAACAATTCTCAGATTCAAGGGCAACGTAAAATTACCACATGATGGTGACCCATGGCTTATATACACAGTGTCCAGGGAAAACCGTGGGATAATTCTGAACAACGTACTGTACCAACGTGGGTCCAATGCTCAGCTGTTTCGGAAGTACAATTGCTGATAATTTTGTGGGTGAAAATGGTCGCATTCTCTGTGGTCACACACAAGTTCATCAGTACTTGTAGCTTCATGCTGGTTGAGAATAGGAATCATGTGCAAATTTAGCCTTGGAATATCCTCATGAAGTCAGGCACACTTCATGGCACATCCTGTAATGTTATATTTCAGGTGAAGTAACGAGTTCAGCTAGTGTTTATTTATGTGTTTGCTTGTGCGTTCTGTTTGCATGGATGTTTTGCTTGTTGTGTGTGTGTGTGTGTGTGTGTGTGTGTGTGTGTGTGTGTGTGTGTGTGTGTGTGAAACTGTGAGCAAAATATAAGGTACTGTCTTGTATTTCCTTTAACTCAAACACCATACGTCTGCTAGGGAGAGGGGGGGAGGCAGGAAGGTAAACAGAGAATCAGGCCTGGTGGAAATCAGACGCTACATATTCCAGCACAGACACCTGATACTGAATGCGAGGGTAGGAGATGAAATGGTAATGAAAGGAGGGAAGAGGGAGGGGAAGGAAGGGCAGAATGTGTTTGCATATGGATGAAGGGGAAATAATTAGCAGGAAAACGGAAAACAGGATCAGGGAAAAAGGAAATGGAACCAGCAGATGTAAGAGACTAAGATGGTTACATTGTTATTTTTATTCTTATAATTATTATTATTATTATTATTATTATTATTATTATTATTATTATTATTGTTATTAATTATTATTATTAGAGACTGTTGGTTATGGCCTCCCGGGTTCCAACACAACTCTTCTCATTAAATAACTTCATTTTAATACGTTTCACCCTCTTCATCAGTGCAGGACGGTCCGTATATTGCCGCCCCCCCCCCATCTTGTATGTCACGAGGAAGGCTTGGTAGGCTTTTGTGAAGAGTGAAGACATTTTAGTTGCTTCAGGAAATTACTAATGGACACAGTAGTCAATGGACGCAAAAAAAAAAAAGCAGACTGTGTAAGACACAAAAGGATTATGTGAAGCAAAAAAAAAAAAATGCAAGGTTGAAACTGGTTACAGTGACTGAGCCGCCCCTTAAACGCGTGAGAATCAGGTTGTTATATAAGGACCACCCTATATATTATTTTTTTTTTACTATAACTCCAAATTATAGCCTTTGTTGTATATATGTAACATCCTTTGGACTGGTGACGGTAATATGGAAATAAAGGAGTGGAAAATGATGTGAAAATGTGCAAAAGGTGAGCAAAAAGTGACAGGTGAAGGGATGATCAGCGAAAAAGAAATGAAAAGAGAGTGAAGAACTAAGATAATAGCCCCATGATGACACTCATAAGGCTCACATAAAAAGGATAATGACGACAAATTTCACTCTTAATGACACACTCGTGTCACTCACCGCCCCGCCTGAATACACACACACACACACACACACACACACACACACACACACACACACACACACACACACACACACACACACACACACACACACACACACACACACACACACACACACACACACACTATATTTTATTCATGATTGTACTCATAACACAAAGCACTTTCCGTTCAAGATATACCGGCAGCTACAGCATTAAAAACAGCCGAGTATTTAAGAGCAAAATGAACTTCGGTCTTTACAAATCTAGTCACTAACAAGTCCTTACAGGAAAAAAATCACCTGCAGAAATATGACTGCAAAACACAGGTGACTGACATAGTTACCGTACAGAAAATGGGGGAAAGGGTGGGATATTTTGAGTGGTGATCTGAATGTGACTGACTGACTGTACCCAATCAAAGCTTTACATCAAGACTACACAGTTACAATATCTGTGGTGACCTGAGGCTAACTAAATGACTGACTGACTCACCCATACCCAGGGAATCAATCGACACCAATAGAACAATCTGGGAAGGGGGGTCAGAGCTGAATGAACTCACTGCTGCCATTTGAAGCAAGGAAGGAGTCACTGACCCTTGAGTAGTGGATGAACAGAGCCACTGACTAAACGTAGGGCACAATTACAGAGCCTGCTCGTGCAGACTGAAGACCCTGAATTAAAGCAGCAATTTGCCACATATGTGAATGAAAAAAGGAAAGGAGACTTAATTAAGGTATGTAAGTGAAGGTCCCAGGCCACACTGCATGACTGTGTGGATTAACAGCGTGTGTAATGACAAGCTGGTCATGTAAATTAAAGAAGGAGGTACCAAAAAACTGAAGCTGGGGTGAAAAGGTTATATCCTGTTATATACATACTGGGAAGGAGGCTAAGGAGGCTGGGTCAGTAGGGTAGATACTGAATAGGTGTTGTGGGAGTTAGGAAAAAAAAAATGAGTGGATGGTAACTGTATGGAGGAGTAGCAGTAAACCCTGGGAGACTGGGTGTGGGTTAGCGTTTGGGCCTCCTATAGCAGAAAGTGATATTAGGAAGAGAATGGTGGGTATTGCAAACAGAAGTGAAACGGGGAAGAAAAAAATTGTTTGTAATGATTACTGATAACTAAATATCTTTCGAGGAAGATTATAAGATTTTAGAAAACTAAGCGCCTCACTGTAGCCTATATGTATTTAAATTCTGTGCAATCGGCAGCAAAGTTCTGTTGCCTTTCTTGTTTCACTCACAATGAACTTTGAAAATCAGTCACGTGAATTCACTCTTATTAGTATCACTTGCTGTGGATGAGATTTTGTAGGCTTATGAAATGTAACGCTTTTTTAGGCAAACCTTTTCCAAATCTCTGCATATAATGAAAAGTGGACTGAATGAAGACAGGCGACTGCAGTGTACCCCACCAGCACAGCATACCGGTGTATTATCCTAGAAACTTACTCAGCACCTCCCCTTTCAACAACTGCTCCCCTCCCCTTCCTGCTGCTGCCTCTTCCCTCCCCTCCCAGCTGTAGTTCATCCACCCCTCCCAACTTCTGCCCCTTCCCCTCCCAGCTGTGCCCCCCTCCCCTCCCGATTCTGTCCCTCTGCCCTCCCAACTGCTACCTCCCTTCCCTCCCCTACCCTCCCAGCTGCTGCACCCCCCTCCCCCCACTACTCCTATATTTCCCCAGCAACAGCGCCACAGTATCAGGCAGGCAGGGTGGCTGGCTGCCTGGTTGGAGTGAGAACAATCACTCATATTTTATGAAGAAAAGAAGAGGAGGAGGAGAACATGAAGAAGAGGTGGAGGTGGAGGTGGAGGAGGAGGAGAAAGAGGAGGAGGAGGAGGAGGAAGTGGAGGAGGAGAAAACTCTGAGGTTGTCGAAGAAGGAGAAGAAAAAAGTCTGAGGTTTTCAACATACGTGTATCTCAAGAAGCTTGATTATAATTGTCATAGATCAGCAATACTGGCCAACCGTGCACGGACTCAATGTAACCTAATGAGAGAGAGAGAGAGAGAGAGAGAGAGAATGGAACCTAATTACAAGAATGTCATCAACAATTATTTTGCGTGTATTGTTTCCACCCGGCATAATTACATCACAAGGGCCATTAAGGGCAATTTGTGTGTGCAGTTCCGGGTTTGTTAATTAGGCTGGACTCAGCAGCGCCAGCCACATCACGAGGTACTAGACAATATTTAGGTACACAAATGAGGACATTATACGGCTTTAACTTGGCCCTGATTTTTGTCCTTTGCAACTTTCACATACGTCATTGGCGGAAAAAGATGATACAACGGCCTTACATCCTTTCCATAGCACTTTTTCGTGACTAGCACCACATTGTAACGTTAATCTGTTGGTACGGTTTTGATTTCAAGATGGGGAGATGGCAGTTTTAGGCCAAGTTAGCGTTAAAACTGCATCGTTGTATAAATTTTAGAATTAAAATACAACTGAAAACAAGGACACGTAAGGGTGTATACGACCAAGACTAACGAAGACAGTTTAAATGTACACAGTAAAGACACCAATTCTTATTCATTCTCTCTCTCTCTCTTTCTCACTCTACTTTCCGCAAGAGCCAGCTCTAATCTTTCGCGCGCGCACGCACGCACGCACACACACACACACACACACACACACACACACACACACACACACACACACACACACACACACACACACACACACACACACACACACACACACACACACACACACACACACACACACACACACACACACGTACGTACGTACGTACGTACGTACGTCACTCATAATCCTAGGAATTACACAGGGAGAATGATGCTATTAAAGCTGACGACAAACTTTAAGTGCTACGCATCCCTGAAAGTTCATCTTAATAGCCGGTGCTGGTGGAGTGGGGAAGGTGGGGAGAAGGGAGAAGGGGCAGGATAGAGAGAAGGAGGGAAGAGGGTTAGGAATGAGGAGAGGGGAGAAAACAGAGAGGGGAGGGTTTAGGTGGAGAGATATCAGGGTTGGAGGAAAAGAAGGGATAAGGGGGAAGGACGGAGAGGATGGGCGAGGGAAGAAGATGGGGGGAAAATAGGAAGGGGAAGCGATTCAGTGGAGAGAAATGAGGGGAGTTCAGAAAGCGATGGAGGGAGGGGGAGAGGAAAGGAGGGAGGGGTAGTAATGGGAAAACAATGAGAGGGGCGAAGATTGGAAGGGAAGGGAAGAATGAAAGTTGAGAAGACACTACTAAAAGAGTTCTGAAAAGGGGAGGGATTGGAGAAGCAGTAGTAGGAGTAAAATGAAAAGTCGAGAGGAATGGGAGACAAAGAGAAGTGGAGAGGAGGGCGGAGGCGAGAAGACAATCGAAAGTGCTGAGAAGAGAAAATCAAAAGGAAAAAAGAAAAGAACTTGAGGAAGGAAGATAGAACTAGAGAGGCGCAGGAACACAGATGGGAGAGATGGCGTGGGATAGAGAGAGGAGGGAGTGGAGAACAGAAAAGTACGGCATGTAAAAGAATAGGGAAGAGGAAAGTGAAGGATTATTACGGCCTGTGTACATATAGCTGGTCCATAAGTACACACACTGTACACACGCACACCTACCCATGAGTACCTGTGGATAAAAACACGTGTACTACCTTTGTGTGTGTGTGTGTGTGTGTGTGTGTGTGTGTGTTACATAACCGAGTTTATGACCGTCATCATCACGCACACACCAACTATTCGTGTGCATTGCTAAGTGCTCGCGTGTGTATATCTCAGCGTATCTCGATGTCCATATACATAAACTTGGTGTATGTACCCGTGTGTGCATTAAATTTTTGATCGTGTGTACATACCAATGTGTACTGCTAGACTTCAGATGTGCAAGTATGTGTATTTTGAAATGTACAGGTGTATGTATGTATTTGTGTGTGTATCTATGTAAGTATATAAGTGCCTTTTTAACAGACTCTTTGGTGTACGTGTGCATTCTGGTAATCATCTGTGCTTCATGTGGATGTGTTTGAGTCTCTTCGATGTGTGTATGCATGTCATTGTGCGTTTTTCTTAACCCTATATGAGTGATGATGATGGTGTGTGTGTGTGTGTGTGAGGGGGGAGTAGTTGCATGTTAAAGTGTCGTGCAACTTTCACACCACCTGCCTGCCTTACTGCTTACTTGCTTGCCGTACTCTTTGTCTGCCTGTCTGCCTTCCTGCCGCGCCAGACTTTACCATTTCTTTTATTTCAGTTCACTTTTTTCTTCTGTGTAAAGACTCTCCCTGCCTCACCATACTTCCCTGCCTTCCCACCTACGCCACCTCACCCCACTTTCCCTTCTTCCCACCCGCCTCATCCAACTCCCCGACCTTCTCGCTTGCCTTACTCCACTTCCCTGCTTTCCCATTTGCCTCACCCCACTTCCTTGTATTTACTCCCCATTAAGAGTGATACAAATGTCTGTGAGTAACTGGGAGCTTGCCGACACGTTCAGTCTTTTAGTTACAACAATGCGTATTGTTACCTTACTACCCAAGTACCGCTATCTACACTGCTCTCTACACAAGGGCTATAAGCAGTGTACATCGTGGGTCAGCCTTATCCTCACAACGACCACTGAACACCAACACCACACACATGTAATGGCGATGATGAAGAGGGTAATGTGTGTGAGAGGCCGGACAGGATTTTGAGGTGATTAGAAGACACCTTATATTTATGGTAAAGAAAAATGAAGGACGGTATTTTACCCCACCTCTTTTGTAGTATCTAGAGTTCGTACGTTGATGATGGTGATGATGATGATGATTTACAAAGACTGCCGTTACTGAGTGTATAGAAGACTGATGGAACTGGTGAGACAAATGTGTACCAATAACGACGCCTAGATGCCGAGTAATAGAAATTTCCTCATTTTTCTCTGATTTGGCCCGAAATTGCGTTCTCCCCATCTTGAAACCTGAGATGTAACCCTAGATTAAAACTAGGTCATGGAGACCTGCTATGGAAAAGATGTAGAGCAACAGCATTATCTTTTTCTGCCCTTGAACTACGTGAATATATAAAGTTTGTTCACCTTGGCGGAGAATTTCGTCCTTTTGCATCATATTAGGAACCACGACTTATTAAAGGTGTGGTTAGTGGCCCAGTTCCCTCATGAAAACAAACTGCCTATATTTTTCATTCCCCACAGAGGCCCCTGCAACAACACAAGCCGGTATAATTACGACCATGATCAGTGGGTTGTTGTTGAGGCCTCGGGCTCAACCTAAGCGTGAACTCGGTGGACTGTAGGATTAACATGCGCTTCTCATGCACCATCTGGCATTAGATGGATAGGGATAGATTTGATTGGCGTTTGTATAACCAGGTAGCACATCCGTCAGGTTATATCAGTGCCACCACGTGAAGGTGTGCCTCTTCAGCCAATTATAATACAATGCACCGCACAAGGAAACACACGGGAAAAAAGACTAGGTAAGATTACTAATGTATACGGGAATATTGTCAGTTACTGATAATCACAAAGCAGTGCGACCCTTACCTTTACCTATGCTTCCGTCCCTCCCCCCTACCTCCTTACACACACACACACACACACACACACACACACACACACACACACACACACACACACACACACACACACACACACACACACACACACACACACACACACACACACACACACACACCATACTCATTTTTTATACTTGACCACACCACACACAGGGTAAGTAGAGGACCCTTAAAATAAATCGCAAGACAAACTGCCGCTGTGCACACCACTGGCGCGGCGAATACACACACACACACACACACACACACACACACACACACACACACACACACACACACACACACACACACACACACACACACACACACACACACACACACACACACACACCTGACTCGTGTGGTCACAGGTGCTCAGCGGTTACAACTGCACTTTCACACGCAGACAGGCACACACACAGTCATGCTTAAATTCACTCACACTCCGATACAGTCACACACTTGCACTTAGCCATTTGAAAGTCTTGCACTGACTGAATATGTTAACCAGAATAAAATTTCTAGGTGATACACAGCAAGGGAAGAGTTCAATTCAGTACGGCAAGCAGGTCCAGTTACTCACAGACACACTGGAATACATTCACGCATACTACTACTAAAAAATATGTAAAAGTATTTCATCATGTTGTCCACTTTTCCTCATACAGTTTCCGTTCACTAGATCTGTTTCTTGCTCTACCAATGACAAAATCACTAACATCAGCGCAGAGTGGGATTACATTCGTGTCATTTCTTCTAATTACCGATACTTATTTTACCTATATCCCCTCTCTATAGCCTAACCCCGGGCCTCAGCACCTCACAAAGACTACCAATAACTGCATTTTACCGACTTTACTATCTGTACTCATTTGACACCTTTCTCACAGCGACTCCATACTACTGAAACTCTCGACAGTGTTGGTAGTACATTAAAGCCAGCTGTGGCGGCCTCAACCTCCATCCATCACTTCCATCACACTGTCATTTTTACCCCAGCCTCCAGAAGACCCTATGATGAATGACACGCCTCCCCTCTCCATCAATAGGAGTAGTTTTTTGTAATAATATGTAAAAGATATTGCTTTACGGTGATGGTAATACCAGGGGAATACAGTAATCTGCGCGAAGACTAAGTTGTTGATGATACTAAAATAAAAACTGATTTTATTTAGAATCAGAGACAAAGACTTCACTGATACACGACTGGATCTGTACTAAACTTTGATGACAGATTAACAGTAAGGAGGGATAATTTGAAGAATGCTTGAAGAATACACTATAGCTAACTACCATTACCCTTTCCACAACACATTCCCACCCTTCCACAGTTGCTTGAACAAAGTTTATGCTAAAACTGAATGTTGGCTTTCCAATACCAACACGTAAGTCAGCTCCATTCACCATTTACCACTCGGTTCAGCATATTTTCCTGTGCTTTCTGGCCACCTTTCACGAAACCTCTCAGTATAAACCTTCACCTGTAACTCTGTTTCCTTGCCGGGCACAAATACTTTCCTGGTGTCAAGAAGAAAGGGTCTGAGGCAGGTGTGTGATGGAGAGGGGGCAGAGGGCAGAGAGTACAACTTCTTTTTTTTATGCTTTCGATTTTAAGTACAGAGTAGACAGTCCGTTATCTAATGCACAGCAGTCCACCTAAATATCACACTACTTGTCA
Source organism: Coenobita brevimanus (assembly GCF_032717465.1). NCBI lineage: Eukaryota > Metazoa > Arthropoda > Malacostraca > Decapoda > Coenobitidae > Coenobita > Coenobita brevimanus. The sequence goes on from NC_136995.1 coordinate 18,188,668, forward strand.
CCAGCTTGGCATTAATTCCCACCGTCCTTACTGTCTGCATCATTCAGTAGTGTGATTTTTTTTTTTTTTTTTTTGTGACATGTCGCTAGCTGTTTTATCGAATCTCCAATCCACAAATTGTACAGTATATTCGTCTGGTGTAGCTGGGATCGATTCGCGTCTTTTCCAACAGCAAGCCAGCGCTCTGTCCATTCCACCAACACTTCCCCTGGGGGAGGAAAGTGTGAGAAGGGAGAGAGGGGTATGTTTTTTTTTTTTTTTTTTTATGCGAGGAAGAAGGAACCAAAGGCCATGAGCCCGCAGTAACAGTTCCCTCCAAGAGAAAAACAAAATACAATAGAGAGCCAAATTCAAGATCCGATCATTTTGAGATTCCTGGACACACTGCGTTTGAAAGACTGGAGATTATAGGAAGCAGGAAATACAGACAGAGGGAGCCAGTTCCAGAGCTGACCTGTTGCATAAATGAAAGACTGGGAGTAACGGTTAACTCTTGCATTAGAGAGTTGGACAGAAAAGGGATGAGAGTTTGCTGCCAGACGGGTGCTACGCGCCCGTCGTAGAGGTGGAGGAATGCAAGCAGACAGTTCAGAGGAGCAGTGACCATTAAAGTAGCGATAAAAAAGAGATAAAGATGCAACAGAGCTGTGAAGAGACAGAGGTTGAAGGGAGTCAGTAAGAGGAGGAGAGTTAATGAGACGAAAAGCCTTTGACTCCACCCTATTGAGAAGAGCTGTATGTGGGGAGCCTCTCCACACATGAGAGTTGTACTCCACACAGGGGCGGATAAAACCCCTGTATAGAGTCAACAATTGTGCAGGGGTAAAGAAAGAGCGGAGTCGGCTTAGCACACCCAATCTCTTAGAAGCAGATTTTACAAGAGATGTAATATGATCTTTCCAAGATAAGTCCCGAGTAAATGAAACCCCAAGCATGTTCAAGGATGATGCAGGACACTTTAGAAACCACACTAAACCACAAAAGAAGATCCCACACACCACACCACACACCATATCAAATCACACTGCACACCACACCACATCATTCTCTCTCTCTCTCTCTCTCTCTCTCTCTCTCTCTCTCTCACTTTCTTCCAACCTCCAAAATATCACCCATAACCTTCAGAACTTTCCCTCTTTCTGCCACACACCTCCCACCCTTTTTCACCCTCTAACGAACAAACCCACAAACCCACATAAATTTTTTTTCTCGGTTTTCTGGCCATGGAACCGAGATTCAAATAATTAACTACCATACATCTATCCTTAGCTGAATACTATCGTTTGGCGTCTGGCTATAGATAATGCTGATAGAGATTTGATGTACTGCTCTTATATAAACTTAATCATTCAGGCTGAGTTTCGACACGTTCCTAAATGACACACACACACACACACACACACACACACACACACACACACACACACACACACACACACACACACACACACACACACACACACACACACACACACACACACACACACACACACACACACACACACACACACACACACACACACACACACACACACACACACACACACAGTCTGTCATAAATGACTTTGCCCACTGTATCTCTCTCTTCCATGTTGCCAAGCCCTTCTCCCGTCACCTGTCTCCTCTGAGGCCTGTCTACTTCTCTCTTGCCTGTTCTGTGGCTAATCTCCGTCTGAGCTCTCTCTGTCTCTCTATCTATCTATTTATTATGATTTGCAATTATAATATGTAGTCCTACCACAAGTCCACTCCTCCACCATTCAACCACCTTATTTTTACCTTGTTCTTTTTGTCTTATATCCTTCAGTGTTTGGACGAGCACTGAAGGATCATCTCTCACTCGTGTTTGTTTTCTCAGTTCGCGTCTCGTCTCTCTTTCATCAAGTATTTATTTATCTTCTTCCCCCCCCCCCTCTCTCTCTCTCTCTCTCTCTCTCTCTCTCTCTCTCTCTCTCTCTCTCTCTCTCTCTCTCTCTCAACACCACACACATCTTAGCCCAAGTTTTATCACCCAAGAGGACAGGTGTCACTGGTATGAGAGGCTTTCTCTTTGACCTGTCACCACTTCTGCCTCTTTTCTGTTATTCTATTACCGCCTGTCTCTCTCTTCTGTTTACCTGTTAATCAGCACATCCTGTCTATCTGCCCGTCTGTCTGTCTTACATGTTTATCTAGTAACTCCCACAGCCTTAGGACGTATGTTATCTTGTATCGTATAAGACAAGATAACATACTATATTTCATCACAGGAAACACGTCTTGATACTGAAGGGGTTGCAATTGTTTTTATTCCCCTTATCTGTAAAGAAACACCTTCACTCACACCCTTATCACTGACCCCCTCCCTCTTTATCTTCACCCTTACTCTCACCCTTACCATTACCAATATCCATACCCTCACCCCCTACACCCTCACAATCATCCTCACCCTCAGTCTTACCACTGACTCCTGCCCCACTTCACCCTTATCCTCACCCTTACCCTTACCATTACCCTCTTCCTCACCCACAACCTTACCACTGACCCAACCCCCCCCACCCTCACCCTCACCCACACCCTCACCCTCACCCTTATTGTTACCATTACCCTCATCATCATCCTAACCTCTGCTCATTACCCTTATCCTCACCCTCACTCTTACCACCGACCTCCACCCTTTCACCCTCAGTCTGACTCTCACTCTTCATCCATTCTCACTCTTCACCCTTCACCCTCACCTTCACCTTCACCCTCGCTCAGACCACTGCTGCCATACTGGACGCCAGGTTAATTAATCAGACATCAGGGAGCCATTGCCGCCCCTCCTGTCTTTATCCACGAATCTCTCTCTCTCTCTCTCTCTCTCTCTCTCTCTCTCTCTCTCTCTCTCTCTCTCTCTCCCACACACACACATTTTCCTTTTTCACTTTCCTTTTTTGTACCTTCTAAGTACTTCTGCTACAAAGAGTGCCCGGTAATATCATCCACAGTAATCCTCAGTGTGCGTCGTAAGACCTTTCTAGGTATTACTTTTGCAACACCTTTTTCTCGCTTTCTTCGCCTCTGTCTCTTTTCCTTTTCCCTTGTCTCGTCTGTTATTCTCTCCTCGATCTTTTTCTTCATATTTACTTCTTATCTGTAGTTAAGAACGTCAGATGTGTAAAGGTAATATTGATCTAAATCCACATACAGTAATGCAAAAAACTTCCAGATGATCCTTGTCCATTCAAGTTTTCCATGTCTTGTGTTTCCCTCCTGAGCCTACAATATACCATCTTCTCCACTCCTCTCACCTCTCATCTTCCGTGGTTCCGCTTTCCCTTCGACAGTTTCCTCCTCTCCATTCACCTCGGCCCACCACAAGCCGATAGCGTGAGCCGAAATCCCCCCGGAGGTGAATCCCTGTCAGGCCGAATCCTCCCATGTGTTGTTGTGGCCCGGGTGGTGACGGGGAGGACGTGGAGGGGAGAGAGAGGGAGGGGGAGAGGGAAAGGAAGAGGGAGGGGGGGAGAGGGAGGTGGAAACGGGGAGAGAAGCAGGAAAGCATGGAAAAAACATAGTGCATTATTATTTTTTTTTTTATTAAAGAAGCAGAATCCAGCGCATGAAGATTGCAGTAGTTGTCTCTTCCCAATACTGTCAGCAAAACGCGAATCAAAACCAAATTCCTTCACTTGGAATATACTTTTACACACGGCATTAAGGAGACTGTGGGTACTTGGCAGGGTGTCATCATACCGTGCAATTATTCGAGTAAAGAGAAGAAAGTTAAGCCATGTTGAGAACGTTTAATTTTTACTACAGTACTTACATCCTAGATTTTCGTCCATTTTACAGATTACATCACGTAGCGCAGTGGCAAAAAAAGACAACAGTACGGTCCTGCATCCTTTCCATAGCACTTCTTCGTGGCTAGCATTATATTCTGTTGTTCATCCATTGTTATAGCTAAGAATTCTAAATGGATAGATGGCAATTTTAGAGTCCAGGTTAGTGTGAAAAGAGCATACTGACGTGATCTTGCTTTACTTTTACTATAAATTTTGGAGTCTCTCTCTCTCTCTCTCTCTCTCTCTCTCTCTCTCTCATTTATATATTTTTACCCTCTCCCCTCACTTCTATATCTTTTCCTCCTTCCTTTGGCTTTTCAGTTAACACAGTTTCTTTAGTTTTCCCTTCCCCTTGATTCTCCCTTCTCTCTCTGTCTTTGTTCTTTGTGACTGTCTCTTCCTTCTTCATTTTCACACTCTGCTGTCCTCATTCTTACCACAGTTTCGTCTCTCTCTCTCTCTCTCTCTCTCTCTCTCTCTCTCACACACACACACACACACACACACACACACACACACACACACACACACACACACACACCGCTCGCTGGTGCAGTGGTAACGCTCTCGCTTGGCAACTGGTGGACGGGAGTTCGCCCCTCACTTAGGTTGCGAAATGTTTCACTGACGAAGTGGGTGGTTACTGTCCCCCTTGAGCAAGGGGACGGGTGTGTGGGTGTGTTAAGGTCACAGCCTTGCCCTTAGATCGGACTATATGAGCTCTCAGCTCCCTTCCGGGAGGGTAAAAGCTGACCATCACGACCATCAAGTGATCCTGACCGACCCGGTGAATTACACACATACACACACACACACAACGGTAGGGAATGTCACTTACACTGCCTCCCACACGGGGATTTAGCTGAATGATTTATGAGCATATCCCTCACGCTGTCAGGTGTACGCGGCTACCATACATGCGTGTGTGTGTGTGTGTGTGTGTGTGTGTGTGTGTGTGTGTGTGTGTGTGTGTGTGAGAGAGAGAGAGAGAGAGAGAGAGAGAAGAATACAAGACATCGTTCTGCCAGTCATCATCCATTATCAGTTCTATCTCAACATTCATCCATCTTATTTGGTGTTGTCACTGCCATCCATCCTCACACCCACCACCCTTACCACCACTGTCACCGCTACCACCAGTGTTAGTACTGTTACAAAGGCCTTTATTATCAACAACACCGTCATTACTCAGTTAGGACGGAAATGACACACGATATTGCCGAGGACACACGTAACAGGTTGTGGCCTTAGGTAAGAGTTAGCTGTACCCTTTTCATTTTAACTTGGCCTAAAATTGCAATATCTGAATTTTAAAGGCAAAGCTATAAATGACATTAACACCTAAGGATGATGCTGAGTCACGAAGAAGTGCTACGGAAAGGGTGTAGAGCCGTAATATTGTCATTGCCACTGAGCCATATACGTGAAATAAGCTACAAAACGACGAAAGTCTGGGCCAAGTTTAGGTGAAAGAACTATTGATAACTACATACAGACAGACAGAAGTAAGAGTTTTAGGAAGGAAGGGAAGTAAGCGTGTGGAAGCCGTGGAAATATTCAAGGGGAGGAGACAGCAGGAATGAAGAATGACGTATTGTGGAAGGGAAGAATTCGCAGGAGTCAAGAAAGAGGAAGTTGCAGGAACAGTGTGTGGTGAAGAAGTAAATAATGTGGGTGCAACAATATGGAAAGGAAAATTTTGCGTGATAGTGTACTGGGACAAGGATAAAAAAAGAAAACTTGAAAACACACACACACACACACACACACACACACACACACACACACACACACACACACACACAATATCTATATCTACACATTTCTGTCTATAGCCCATATCTGTCTGTCGATCTATCTATGTCTATTATTTCATAAATATTACAAAACCAGATCATTAATGCCGAACGAATGCAATTTCTGTTATTAAGTTCATATGTACAACTGTGATTAACAATTCCTTTCAGTGTCTGGTGTTTCGGCAACAACCCTGTTGATTATTTATGGTCTATTAAGCATGTATATCTTACTGGGTTCTGAGAAGGTGTTGAATGTAAAGTTTTCTAGGATATGCACGTTATTTTCCACTAGGTTTTGAGATGTTGCTGGTGACGGTGCACCTCATAATATTCTTATGTTCTAATCTCGGGTCAGTGCCATTTATATTGACAGTCTGGGAAAAAGTTTAAATTTTACCTTCCCTGGCTTCCGGAAGGGGTTCTGATTTGGTGTAAAAGTACAGGGAGGTTTGAATATAGCGCCGCACAAAAAACTCGCCTATTGGTTATCGTATGTGTTGTGGGGACGGCTCAGTCTGCTGGTATGGGCGTGGGTGTAGCAGTGGCGGTAGGAAATTAATAAATGACGCAGGGTAGACACTGAAATCGCCCTACGGATTGGATGAGAAGCGTTATATTTGGACCACTCTGAAGGAAATATCGAGTGTGACTGTACTGTTAACTCCACCCACCAGTCTCACTGCCTCATACATATTCACTCCGTCTGTGCATAATAATAATCAGATACCACGAAAGCCAAAGGACAAAGCCACACACGTACACCGCATTATTTGAATATTCATTGCTTTATCTGTGGGTTCTCACACACACACACACACACACACACACACACACACACACACACACACACACACACACACACACACACACACACCTCTCTCTCTCTCTCTCTCCACTTATGAAGGATACCAGGTAGGCCTAGCGTATAGCCAAATAAGACAACACTTCCGCACAATATCCTGGTAATGGGTCTCCTGCATCGAGCGTTAGTGTTACAAGTACATATTTCTGACCATTCACCAACGTACGGGCAAATTTACACCGCCACTTACTTTACAACTTCATGGCTGCCGTGGATTCTCTGAGTTTGTTAATTCGTGTGGAGTCTGCTGGAAGAAAAATATAGAGTTTTTAGATCGTGGCGAAAACGTCCACTGAGACAGATTATTATTTATTTATCTTGTTATTTTGCTGGGGTTCACTTAGATTAACAAAATCGTTTAATGTATCTCTGCATGAAAGTGTATGTCTCTGCATTTTACCACTCACCAGAGGATGAATTCGCTACGTCGTCATTCGTGTGTGTGTGTGTGTGTGTGCGTGTGCGTGTGTGTGCGCGCGTGCTGGGTGCGTTCGCGCGCGCGCGCGCGCGAACATAACCACCAAGCTCCTTCGCTGCTCAGTCAGGGCCTCTTTAATGAGTTTCGAGAATTGTCCAAGTTATGGTGAGCCAAGAGTTGAAATTGGAATAGTTATGCTGACAGCCATGATGGGGGGAGGGGGCATCAAGAGCAGATGATATCCAACACTAATCCCCCGACCACCCCAGAGCATGGGTGCGTGGATGGATGAAGGAATGGCTAGGAGGGATGACCAGGAGAATGGCTAGGTGACTGAAATGGGGACCTCTTCTGCGCTGAACAAGATCAAGTCATCGACTACTTAGATGTACATAAACTGGATAATTGGTCATAGAAAATAAGAAATAAAGAAAAAATAAAGACTGTAGGACGACAAGACAGCTGGGGGGGAAAAAAAAAAGAGAAAAAGAGGTCAGGTCTCCCTCCATTGTCCATCGCCCCTTGGAGACGCATCATCCAAACTTCCCCCTCCCTTATCTCTCTTCTCTCCCCACTTTTCTCCCTCTCTTTCCTCTCTCCCTTTCCCCCTACTTGTCTCCCTCATCCCAGCTGTACCCTTGAACACACACACACACACACACACACACACACACACACACACACACACACACACACATTCTGTCTCTCTCTCTCTGTCTCTGTCTGTCTGTCTGTCTGTCTGTCTCTCTCTCTCTCTCTCTCTCTCTCTCTCTCTCTCTCTCTCTCTCTCTCTCTCCAGCCAACTACCGCCTTCCGATGATATATTTGAGGGTGCAGGAAATCCATTAGCCACGGGGCCTCTATACTCCGCCCTCCCTCATAGCGGCGGCACGGAGGGGGGGGGTGGAGTGAGAGAGAACTATAAGGAAAAAAGGGTGGAAGGAAGATGGGAGAGAAAAAGGGAAGGATGGAGGGGAGGTGGTTGGGAAAACGGGGACGATGGAGGGACGGTTGGAGGGAAAAAGGGGAAGATGGAGGGACGGTTGGAGGGAGAAAGGGAAGGATGGAGGAAAGGTGGGAGGGAGAAAGGGAGGGATGGAGGGACGGTGGGAGGGAGAAAGGGAAGGATGGAAGGACGGTGGGAGGGAGATAGGGAAGGAAGGAATGGAGGTGGGATGGAGAAAGGGAAAGATGGAAGGAAGGAAGGTAGGGAAAGTGGGGAGGATGGAGGGGAGGTGGGAGGGAGAAAGGGAAGGATGGAGGGACGATTGGAGAGAGAAGGGAAAGATGGAGGGACGATGGGAGGGAGAAAGGGAAGGATGGAGGAACGTTTGGAGTACAAAGGAGTACAAAGGAAAGCAAACAGCAACAGACCTTATGGTCCTTTCGAGGCTGTTTGTTACAGAGTAGATTATGATTACAAGATCTAACTCTACATGCTGAAGGATAAGGATAGTAAAGCAAGATGGCTTCCCCCGCCTCCAAACCCTCCAGTTAAAACAGGCAGGAAAAAGTGAGAAAAACCACCATGCAGCATGGAAAAACTGACATGGAATTTTCATAGGAAAGACTGAAAGGGGAAGGATGGAGGGACGGTGGGAGGGAGAAGGGAAAGATGGAGGGACGATGGGAGGGAGAAAGGGAAGGATGGAGGGACGATGGGAGGGAGAAAGAGAAGGATGGAGGGACGATGGGAGGGAGAAAGGTAATAATGGAGGGACGATGGGAGGGAGAAAGGGAAGGATGGAGGGACGATGGGAGGGAGAAAGGTAATAATGGAGGGATGATGGGAGGGAGAAAGAGAAGGATGGAGGAGATAAATCTGTCAGAGAAGGAGGTCGTCTCCCGCACTGAACTCCACCAGTCTGATGACTTTTTTTCCATTTTATTATTGCTGTCTTAACAGGATTTTCTTAGGTTTTACAGAGCAGCCAGGTAGAGAAGCAGTTAATGAAAGGTGTATACACAACACATCCGGTTCTGAATTTCTCCTAAGCTGCATAAGGTCGACTAGATAAGAATATAAGAGCATAAGTAGCGAGGGTAACTGCATTAGGCCAGTTCACACATGTTAGGCAGGTCCTACAACAGTGATTAAACTACCAGAGCAAGACAAGGATAGCAGTGAAGAAGGCTGTCCTGTAGCAAGATCTGAAAAAAAATACATTCTCGGATTGAAGGAGTTAAATCATCTGGACTACCGTAGCCTAGCCACGGGACCCGTATACTGGATGGTTAAGGAAGCTTGCTAACACTTCTTTCTAAGCGATTTATTTTTTTACCATCCTCCTCTGTGTCACTTAAATCATTCTTATATCACCATACTTTGCATAAATAACGTACAAATTATATTAGCCAGCTGCATCCAGAAATAAATTGGTAAGGAAGAGGTGTTAGGGACCTTCCTCAAAGACGAGAATACGAGCAGTAATGGGTTTGATTGTTACTAAAGACCGCTAGAATAACAAGGACAGATTGAAGATAGCCAGTCTAATAAGTGTAAATAGTTCATTCTCTCTCTCTCTCTCTCTCTCTCTCTCTCTCTCTCTCTCTCTCTCTTTGGAAATCTTGGTGTACTTGCGTACCTAGTATGATGTGCCCACTGGAATCATCATTGCACTATACTCTGCTCACTTAAACTTGACCTAATATTACCACTTTACTCACTTAAACTTGACCTAATATTACGACTCTGCTCACTTAAGCTTGACCTAATATTACCACTCTGCTCACTTACACTTGACCTAATATTACCACTCTGCTCACTTATACTTGACCTAATATTACCACTCTGCTCACTTACACTTGGCCTAATATTACCACTCTGCTCATTTATACTTGACCTGATATTACCACTGCTTACTTAAACTTTACCTTATTACCATCTCTCTGTCTTGGCTATTAAATTGTCACAGTAAAACAGACAAAACCACGACTCCTAATCATCAAACACAGCCACGCAATCGAACACAGAATCCACACTGACACAAGCAACTAGACTACAAATCCCCCTAATCTGACTTTAATCCGGACCTAAATCGCCAGGTAACATTATAAGATTAAGCGGAAGGTCAGTTAGCTAAGATATATATTGTACGTGTTAACAGATAAGATACTTGTTAATCCGAGCTTTATTCTAGTTTTATTTCCGCTGCCAGACGATTTTATTAAGCTTACGGAGACGATTTGTGGTTAATGGGTTGATGAAGGAAATATCTTACTTCTAAAATTCGAACAAAAAATCGTCTGAGAATTGTAAGAACAAGATTAGAAATACGCCAGTGACACTGCATTCTCTCATTTTACCCAGTCCTCTCCAACACATCCCTACACCCTCTCACACCCTTCTACACCCACCTCAAACTCTCTCATTTTATCCAGTCCTCTCCAACACACCCTTACACCCTCTCACACCCTCCTCCACCAACTTCAAACTCTCTCACTTTATCCAATCCTCTCCAACACACCCATACACCCTCTCACACCCTTGTCCACCCACCTCAAAGTCTCTCATTATACCCAATCTTCTCCAACACACCTTTACACCCTCTCACACCCTCCTCTACCCACCTTGAACTCTCATTATACCCAGTCCTCTCCAACACACCCTTATACCCTCTCACACCCTCCTCCACCAACTTCAAACTCTCATCCAATCCTCTCCAACACCCTCTCACACCCTTCTCCACCCACCTCAACACCCTAATTCAAGTATGCACGGCCGATTGGTAAATTGGGTTAGGGGAAACTTTAAGAATATGATTTTCGTTAATTTTTTACTAATCTTTGACATAACCCACCGACATATGAAAAATCCCCCCCCCCCCCAGTTATACCCTCACACGTGTGGTAGTATAATTCGCTAGAGGTGGGTGGGTGAGGAAGTTGGAATACTCTGCAGATGTATTGAAAAAACAGACAAAAGCTCAGTATTCCACTCTTCGTTTTTGCTAGCGAGGTATACTGTATATATTATAAATGAATGTATTGTGTAGTTGTGCGTTATTTGCTTTCCAGTGGAGACATGTGAAGGTGTGTGAGTCTCTTAAGCAAAGGACGTTTGTTATTCATCAAGGAAAGAAGTGTTTGTACATATCCAGAATCGAACACACACACACACACACACACACACACACACACACACCTTTCATCGACCCTACCTTACTTTAATCCTCTAATTGTTTGATAATATTCTAAATTACTCCTGCTTTCTTCCTCCCCTCCGTATCCAGCCTCGCAACCCTCGTCCTCTCATGCTGTAAATCTTGCCCGTACTTTTTCCCTGCTCTCACTGTCAGCAATGTTGGGGGAGGGAACCGGAGATTAGGCCGAATTTTAATTATCGTAATGGCATGTGACATTTATTATACTGTCAAGGTAGGACCGTCTCACAGAGCAAGGTAGGTATTTTTGCTGCCCTGTTTTTTTTAATATCTGTAACTTAATAGCAAGCCATTGTATTTGTATTAAGGCCGAACCACCTAAAAAATGTCTGTTGTTCTGTGTATCAGTTTATCTATGTAACTCGGTGTGTTTAATATGTAACTACCATTCCACCACTAAGGTCTGTGTGTTCTGTGTATCTGTGAAACTCAGTGTATTTTATATGTAATCATCATCCCACCACTGAGGCTTATCACACCCCATTTAATAACCAAAATCACCTCACTTAGTTTCCAGGCAGTCTCTTTCACCAACCAATTTCACATATTTAAACATCAAAGCAGATGATAAAAATATTTAAAACTGTGTCACAAAACGATGCTAATTAGTGGTAGGCCTTATGAATGCAAACATTATGTGTTGGTGACTGGCAGACTAACCATAATATTTAGACAAACTAACCATTATATTTAGTTCTTCAGTATTAATTATCTTCTAACTCTGCATTTACACCTGTCCCTTAGGGAATATATCTAGCTCTCTGTCAACCTCCTAATACACCTTACCTACCTACGTACCAACTTTCCTGTCAACCAACTTACTGCCCATAATATCCATCAGCAACCTACCTACTTTCCTATGTTCATCTGTCTATATATCTGTTATCTCTATTTATTTATCGATCTATCTGTCTTGCTACCCAGCTATCTATGAAGCACATATATGTGTGGATCCCTTGGTCTGTGTGATGGAGCAGTGCAAGGTTGTGGGGCCCATAACATTGTCCAACACTGTGTTGATAATTACACTTATATTTCTTTCTCTATATTATTTTGAATCCAGCACATCTCATACGTTCTTAGAAAGTGGAGTTGGGATGGTGATGATGATGGTGATGATGATGATGGTGATGATGATGATTGTGGTGGTGGTGGTTGTGGTGGTGGTGTACTTAAGCATTCTGTTTAAAAATTCTGATCCTTTCCACCCGATATGTTGCTGATTAAGTGCATTTGGGATGATGATGATGATAACTTTGGATCATGCCTATCTCATTGTATGCTGCTGGTAAGTGGAGTTGGGATGATGATGTTGATGATGATGGTGATAACTTTGGATCTTGCCTATCTCATTGTATGCTGCTGGTAAGTGGAGTTGGGATGATGATGATGATGATGATGATGGTGATGATAACTTTGGATCTTGCCTGTCTCATTGTATGCTGCTGGTAAGTGGAGTTGGGATGATGACGATGATGATGATGATGAAGAAGATTTCTCAACCTGATGTGCAGTAGATAAATAGGAGTTGGAATGACAGTGACAAGTGGTAGCAATCTGGTGTGTTTATGCTATTAATCCTCTGCCATGTGTAAAACAAGATTTGAGCATTTTTTCTGTGAGACTGTCTAGCCGATCTTTTCCTAATTTCCTCAAACACAGTCTCAAAATTGAAGGTCTTCCTTTTTAAATAGCTTACATTTTTCCATGGTGGCAGTGTACAGTCGGAGTCAAAAGTCTTGTCGTTTCCTCTTCCACCTCTTTCCTTGGAATCTTGAATCATTGGTAAACAACTGCAGAGAGTCTGATCGGTGGCCCAATAAAGTCATAGTGTTGTTTGCTGAGGATCTACCACACTGATTAATAAAGTCTGATGAAGGTGAGGCAGGAGAAGCGACAAGATTATTAATGCTGACACTACTTTTAACTAACCAGCAGTTGCTATAGGCTATGTGTGCAAATTGGTAATATATATGTAACAGTGTTGGTAATATCACCACCACATTAACTTCCTCACCAACCTGCCTCGCTTTATCCCGCCTTTATCACATCCCGCTGCCCTCCTTTGATCTCTCTCATTACCCCACGCACTTACATTCTCTCTCTCTCTCTCTCTCTCTCTCTCTCTCTCTCTCTCTCTCTCTCTCTCTCTCTCTCCTGGCATCTTTTTTATGCCGTCACTCCTTTTTTCTCATCTTTATCCCTACGTTCACACTTCTCAGTTGTTTAATTAAAAATCGTTTTGCTTCCTCTCTCTCTCTCTCTCTCTCTCTCTCTCTCTCTCTCTCTCTCTCACTCACTCACTCTGACGGCATTCTGTCATCTTCAGTATAATTAACGTTTACTCGCCTCACTCTTTTTCCTGTTGTATTTTCTCACATTCCTTTGCTTCATTTCATTTGATTAACTTTTATACATCCCTCCTCCTTCCTCCCCTTACCTTTTTTTCATTCACTCTGTCCCTTTTAATTAGCACATTTTTCTCCCTAATTTTCACTCATTCTCCTTCACCTCCACGTCTGTAATTTCACACTGGTCAGGTTCATAAGGGTGTGTGTAGGCGTGAGTATAAAGTGGGAGTGAGTGAGGCAGGGAAATGTGTGAAAATGACAGGGAATATTACAAAGTTCAGGAGAGGAGTACAGGAAATACGTCGATATATCACGAAATGCTGACACTTCCTTAGTGAATGATAAAACACACACACACACACACACACACACACACACACACACACACACACACACACACACACACACACACACACACACACACACACACACACACAATCATGTCACAGGACACAATTTAGGTATGTTGTATTCTGGGAAGGTGAGTGAGCGTTATATGTATTGGAATCCATGTTTATTCAGTGGCTCACAGTTTCAAGACCTTCTGTGAACCGCTGTTGGCGTAGTGTGAAGAATGATGCATTGCTATACCCATTTTACTCTAACTTGGCCTAAAATTTCCTTCTCTCCATCTTGGAATGCTGAGTTGTTCGAATGAATTGACAGTGGATTATGATGCTAGTCACAAAGAAGTGCTATGGACAGTATGTAGAACGGCAGCATTGTCTCTTTCTGCCACAGAACAACGTGAACTTAGTTGCAAAAGGACGAAAATCTAGGCCACGTTAGAGCAAAAACAGAATTATATAAACGACTTAAAAGTTTTGCGTTTAAAAATCCTTTGAAAAATAATATACCGGGAGACTTTGCACTGCCTTACACCAGCTTTCAGGCATTGTCTCCCTACTCATCAACGACCCTTCCATCGAGACATTGCATTGCCATATTTATCATCTTGCCACGGCAAATCGTACCTGGTCTACCTCATCTTCTAACAACACCACACACACACAGGTTCTTGTCAATCTTCACATCCTCTGTATCGTAACACGTTCTCTTGTAACACGTCATTCACCTCCTTGCTTAGGCAACACTCTTGATCTGTCTGTGTCTCTCCCTCTCCCTTCCTCTTCTTACTCTCCTGTTCCCCTGCCCCTCTTCTCTTGACTGTTCCTCTCAGAATAACTGATCACAGAATCCAGCCTTCCATTTCGCCTCCTCTCCCTAAGCCGACTTTCAGCTCCTTCCGATGTGGTGGAAAGCGTGTCACAACCAAATGCCTCTGGAAATGTAGCAAAATGGCGAACTGATACGAGAGAACTGAGGAATGGTGGCAGTGTGTTTGATCTTGCCATTGGGGAAATGCTGTCCTTGTCTGTGTACATTTATATAAACTGACTCTCTCTCTCTCTCTCTCTCTCATCGAAAATGTAATCAAAGTGTAGCAATGAAGTTAATCAGACCTCTGCAATGAAGTTAATTACACCTGATTAGGCCCTGGTAATCCCGTAACTCAGTTCCCAGACAGTCCCTTTCACCAGGTTAATTTTCTTATACAAATGAAGCCGCGCCAGATGATGACATTTGCAGTGAGTTAGGCTTCGGTAGTACTGGAGAGGGATGCCTTCTCGTGGTGGCACCGATATTACTAAGCATATCCTCTGCCTGGTAAAGCAAAAGCCCTTCAACCCCCTCCGTATCCCCCGAAAGGAGGATCGTGGACTGCTGCATGAGAGCAACTTCAGTCTGCAGTCCACTGGGTTCACGGTTTATCATCCTGGGTTTGCAGCTGTTTACTGATGCTACTCGTTATTGTCAAACATGCAAAATCAGTCAGCTGGACACTTTTGTTGTTTAGTATTATCAGACATATAGTGTAATCGTTCAGTTAGGCAAGATACTCTGCATCAGTGTGTGTGTGTGTGTGTGTGTGTGTGTGTGTGTGTGTGTGTGTGTGTGTGTGTGTGTGTGTGTAATCCGTCATATATCCCAGTGCTTAACAATCACATCATACATAATAACCAGTGCATTTTCCAACTCCTCCCCATATCTCACCCTCATTGCACACACATTTATTCACTTCTGACTTATTGTTTTGTCTTTCTCGTACTTATTTTCCCAGCAGATTTCTTTCTTTTCTCTCGAGGCCATCTTTCCTAATATTTGTTTAACATATTCGGTGGATACGTCGGTAACAGAGAGAGAGAGAGAGAAAGATGGTGGGGGGGGGGGAGTAGCAGGCATACGATGTTCCCGTTTAAAAAAATATATACGACACTGAGACACGTGAGGCTACAGCACCACACTGCCCTTACGTTACGCACATTCCCAAGCAGATTTACGATAAGTTCCTGTTGTTACTAAGACCTCCTCCTGGAGGAAGGACAAAGTATTGTGCAGAATCTTTCAACGCCTCGTGGTCCTCCAGCAAAAATAAAATCTTAGTTACGAGAAGAATATTATCGTAGGTCAGTATATTTCACAGCTTAAGACCAACATTTCTAGCAGTGTGGGTAAGGGGTACTAAAAACTACTGTCCTTCTGTCCTCGATACTGTCGTTACTCTAACTGGCCTAAAACTGCCATTTCTCCATCTTGAATGCTGAACTGTAAAATAGGGCAAAGATAGAATACGATGCTAGTCACGAAGAAGGGTTGTGGGAACGCTGTAGAATCGTAAATATTGTCTTACTCTGCCACTGAGCTACTTGAAT